>NC_063166.1:7293779-7615715 GCF_023159225.1 Perognathus longimembris pacificus
ATTGGGAAGGAGAAGAAGAAAAAAGTCCTAGGTAGGAAATTTGGAAGTTAACACAGTGGGAGCCTGAGGTTAACGCGGCTATTCAGGTGTGTCTCCATCGTCTACCCCGGGAGGACGCGTCTCTGCGCGTGGCGTTACCTGGCAGAAGAACTGCGGCTGCGTCCCCGCGGCGGGCGCCGGGCTGAACGTGCTGGGAGACTTGGAAGCAGAGGCTGGAAGACGATGAGCCGCACTGACGGGCACCGGAGTCCTGTTGGGCTGGGTGACCTGCTCTCCTGTGAAATTTGATCCTGACGTCCCAGATGGCACTGCAGACCCAAGGCTGGGATGGGCGGTGCTGGCTGAGCTGACAGCAGGAAACCGAGGAGGTCCAGACATGTTTGTCACCGAGGGCATGGTGGAGAAGCCAGGCCTCCCTTGGGAGACACTGCTCTGCCCTGGTGACAGGTGCAGTACGGTGGGTGACGCCTGCTGCAAGGGCATCTGTCCCATCTGTGGAGAGGCGTGATTGACGATCACGGGACTTCCGGAGGTGGTGAACGTCTGCCCCGACACTAACTGGACGGCGGTGTTCTGGTTGTTAAGCATCTGTCCAGAATATGGTTGGTTGGTCCTGAGCATGTTGGAAGAGTTCCTGTTCAACATGACATGCTCCGAGGCCGCCTGGCCGGAAATGAGCTGGGATGGCTGAGTCTGCAGCAGCTGCCCGTTGATGGTCTGCACGTGGTGTACCGAGTTGGAGCTGACGGAAAGGCTGGTGGGTATGAGGAACTGGCTTTGGGGCGTGTGGGGCTGGCCCATGGGGGAGTGGATGACGATGCTGCCCCCCGTGTTGCTCACAGCCTGGGAGGTGGCGGGCTTCCTCGGGTTCTGTTGGTTTACGATGTTCACGGACATGTGTGGACCGACAACGGAGCCCTGGGGTGAGCTGGCGGAGGCAAAAGAGATCCCTTGTTGGACGTGGTGCTGCTGAATTCCCAAATTGTTCACATTGTACGTGTTTTGCTGACCCATCTGGATCGGCTTTGGCTGGATATTAATTGGGACTTTATTTGAATTTGGTGCGAGTCCCCTCTGGATGATGATGTTATGCACAGGTAAGGATGTCTGGAAATTTGTGCTGTTAAAGGGAACAGTGACAGGCTGTGCTACCGGGCTGGAATTGGAGTTCCCGAACAGTGAGCTGCCGTTGGGAGTCTGTCTATGAACCAGAAGCCCTCCGCTCACATTCGACGGGCCCTGCTGCCCGCTGCCCTTCAGGATGATCTGCGACCCATCGAGGTTGTTAATAGTCATCATGGAAGGCTGATTAGCAAATGACCCGATTAACTGTATTTGACCAGAACCACTAATCTGACTGCTGTTAGGCAAATGCTGGCTGGGAACACTGATTCCCACGTGCTGCATGAAGCCATGTTGCACACCCACTGTATTGCTTGCGAACGATGCTCCGACAGGCACGTGAGTCACCCCGATGGGCTGCAGCGTCTGACCTGAGTAATTAGAAACGTTAGAAGCCTGAGTGAAGGATGCTGATGAAGAAGGATGAAGCTGAGCTTGTGCAAACTGCTGGCTTGAGCCTATACTGGCATCCAGATAGGCCTCTTCTGCCAGCGTCTGCTCAGTGATATTAGCCTCCTGCAAGGATTTCTGAAGAATGTCGAAAGGTTGGTCCTCACTGAGATCAGGAAGAGGAGAAGACTCAAGTTCATCTTCAAGAAACTGAAGGCTACTGGAAAGTGGAAGTCCATCACTGGGCCCTTCTCCAAGCTGGGTGCTTACACCCTTGAGGGCTGCCTTAGGATCAGCATTCTAGAAAAGGAAGCAGAGTGTTAACAAGGCAGATCCACCCCTTCAAAGAGACTATACACAGAAGGGGCGCTGTGGCTCAAGTGGCAGAGGGCTAGCCTTGAGCAAAAGAAGCACAGGGACGGTGCCCAGGCCGAGTTCAAGGCCCAAGGACTGGCAAGACAAAACAAAAAACACTTGAGTAACAACAGAACAAACAAACAAAAATACTTTACAGCTGGGCACTGGTGGCTCACACCTGAAATCCTAGCTATTCAGGAGGAGCCTGAGATCTGAGAATTGTAGCCTGAAGCCAGCCAGGCAGGAAAATCTGTGAGGCTCTTATCTCCAATTATCCACCAAAAAGCTGGAAGTAGAGCTGTGACTCAGGTGATAGAGCACAAGCTTTGAGTGAAAAAGCTAAGGGTTGGAGCCTAGGCCTTAAGTTCAAGCCCCAGTACCAGCACAGAGAGACTAAATAAATAAATGTAAAAATGTTAAAAGTAGAGCTGGGCACCCACAATTTATTTACTTTAGTTCATTATTTAGGTGCTGGTCCTGGGGTTTGAACTCAGGGTCTAGGCACTGCCATTGACCTTTTTCAGCTTAAGGCTAGCATTGTATCACTTGAGCTACAACTCCATTTCTGGCTTTTTGGTGTTTATCAGAGATTAAGAGTTTTACAGACTTTTACGCCCAGGCTGGCTTTGAACTATGACTCAAATCTCAGCTAGGATATTAGGAATGAGCCACTGGTGCCGCGCGCGTGTGTGTGTGTCTGTGTGTGTCTGTGTGTGTCTGTGTCTGTGCCTTGAGCAAAAAGAAGCCAAGGACAGTGCTCAGGCCCTGAGTCCAAGGCCCAGGAATGCCCCCCACCCAAAGTAAATACATATATAAATAAAAGGCTAGCAATCTGCCACTTGAGCCACAGTGCCACTTCTGGCTCTTTTCTATATATGTGGTGCTAAGAAATCGAACCCAAGGCTTCATGTATACGAGGCAAGCACTCTACCACTAGGCCATACTCCCAGCCCCTATTTTATAATTTTTGAGACAGGGTCTCACTATCTATCCCAGGCCAGCCTAGAACTTATTATGTAGCCCTGGTTAATCTTGAACTCAAAAATCTTCCTTCCTCAGCCACCTGAGCATTGGCATTATAAGCACGTATCATTTAGACACTGTTACTATTCATGATTTTTACATCTTCTGAAATATTCTTCTATACTTGGCATGATGAAATAAGTGATTAAACGACATCCATATTGGAGAGCTAGAGTGAAGGAGGAAAGTTGGGAAATGAGCATCATTAGTGCTGAGGGGCAGGTTAACTATTGAGTTTCTACACTTCATAGCATCACCTGCCATCATTATTCATTCAAGATGAGGATCAGAAATGCATCATCGTGGGCTGGGATCGGTGGAGGACAGCATATGAGGCTCACCAGCACCACCGGACGGAGGGAGGCACAGATGGACGGAAAGGCAAATAACCAACAATGGGAGGAATGTTCAGCACAGTGACTGAAGCCACTCTAGCAGGTAGAGGTGCGGTTGCGTGTGAGTGCGCGTGCGCATGTGTGCGTATGTGGGTACACGTGCACGTGTGGGCCCTCCTGCATGCTAGGCAGAGGAGGCCAAGGTGATGGGATCTGACAACACACACATCGGAGTACGTGAGAGAACTGGGCCGAATCTCACTGCATTCCACAGATGAAGCAGATGATGATGATGGGTCAACATTTGTTGACAGCACTGATTGGTGATTTCCACGGATCTGAAAACTAATCTTAAGCACACTACGAAGCAGTTCTATTATTTCCCAGTTGCATAGTGAGGAAACTGAACATCACAGCTATACAGCGGTGAAGTAGGGGCTCAAATTTGGAGACAACAATACAGAGCAGAGTGATGAAACTGAAAAGATTAAGGAAACATAAAGCTTAAAACACAGCAATCTTTTGGGGGAGCTAAAGGGGTTGAACTTTTGGAGCCTTGAGTTTGCTGGAAGGCACTCTACGATTGAGCCATGCCTCCAGCCCATTTTTGCACTGACTATTATTTATTTGTTTGTTGATTTGTATATTTTCGCCAGTCCTGAGGCTTAAACTCAGGGCCTGGGCACAGTCCCTGAGCCTCATTGCGCTCAAGGCTAGCGCTCTACCACGAGGGCCACAACGCCACTTCTGGTGTCTGTGGTTAATTGGATAAGTATCTCACAGGCCACCACACCTGGCTTCTTCACTGACATGGAATCTTGCACACTTTTTGCCTGAGCTGGCCACTGCGATCCTTCTGGGCACATCACCGACCCACCCATTGGATGAGAAGGGGTCTCATGAACTATTTATACCCCAGCTGTGCGCAAACCCCAATCTTCTGTCTCCTGAATGGCTAGGGTGACAGGCGTGAGCCACTGTAGCAGCTTCAACACAGTGATCTTGACAGAGTCTTCAAGCAGGCTCCCCACGTCCCCACCTTATCAGGATGTTCCTAGAGCTTAACATCACGGGCTCCAGACCCTGGGGGGTGAGGGGTCTAGGACAGTACCCTAGCTCTGCAAGTCACGGCTGTATAATGTTGGGCCAAGTAACTTCAATGCTCTGTGCTTTTGTTTCCTTATCTGTAACATATGAATAATAGTAAAGCCATTTCATAAAAGTATTGTAAGGCCAGGAGCTGGTGGCTCATGCTTATAATCCTAGTTACTCAGGAGGTTCAGCCTGTGTTAGGTGACCTACTATAGGTGACTATAGTAGGCAACACCAATGTAATTCCGTCCATTTCCTTCTTATATAAGCTATGAGAGATAAAGGATTCAAATCATGACATAAGGCCAAGCCTCAATTCCACTGAGCACCTGTAGCTCACACTGAGATCTGAGAATTAAAAGTTCAAAGCTCAAAGCCAACCAGACAGACAAATCCATGAGAACTGTATCTCCAATTAACCAGAAGAAAGCCAAAACTGGAGGTATGGCTCAAGTGGCAAAGTACCATCCTTGGGTGAAAAAGCTAACAGGAGAAGGCCCAATGTTCAAGCCCCAGGACCACCATCACCAGCACGCACACATATACACACAGACAGACAGACAGATAAAAATTCCCAAAGTACCCTTGAGACAGAAACCCTCGAACATTATTACGCTTTATTTCCAATACTCACGGTAGAGTTGGCGAAAATTGAGTTTGAATTGGCTGCAGAATATCCTGCATTAGTCAAGTCATCGCTGCTCTGCAAGAGGGCAAATTCAATACGGTGGTTACTTTGACAGCAAGAAGAAACCAAATTTGTGTCTCTGCCCTGTTCTGAGTGGTACTTACAGATTTATTACTAGGTCCGTGTAGAAAATAGTTCAACGCTTGTGGGTCTCTAGAAAAGAAAAAAAAAAGAGGGCAACCAATTACTATATTAGCTCTATTTTCACTAAACAAGAAAATGGCTGGGCACTGGTGGCTCATGTCTGTAATCCTGCCTACTCAGAAGGCTGTGATCTGAGGATCATGGTTCAAAGCTAAGCCAGGTAGTCTGTGAGACTCTTAAAGATAAAAAAAGCCAGAAGCAGAGCTGTGGTTCAAGTGGTAGAGTGCTAGCTTTGAATAAATGAAGCTCAGGACACACACACACACACACACACACACACACACACACACACGCACACACATGCACACACATTGGCTAAGCCAGGTACCAGTGGCTTGTGCTTGTAATCCTACTCAGGAGGCTGAGACCTGAGGATTGTAGTTTAAAGCCAGCCCGAGCAGGAAACTCCGTGAGACTCTTTTCTCCAATTAACCACCAAAAAACTTAAAGTAGTAGAGTGCTAGTCTTGAGTCAAAGAGCTCAGGGACAGTGCCTAGGCCCTGAGTGCAAGACTCACAATCAACGGAAAAAAGAAAAAAGCAGCAACTAAACAAGAAAGTGGACTAGCCTGAGTAAAATCTTCTCCTTATTTTAAAAATGATTTTCTTAGTGGTCTTTCATTTCATTTGTTATTTTTTTCTTTTTGTTGTTCTATTTCTTATTATCACTCATTTCTGCTTCCTGAGATTTTTTTTTCTAGATTTCAGTGTTGGGGTTCCAGACCCAGAGCCTTCTTTACTTCCAAGCTACACCCCTAGTCCTGCCTTCTGGGGATTATTAGAAAAACATTTAGTGAAGGATTATGAAGTTATGACCCCTATGGCAATCTCTCTTTATCTCCCTGCTGCTATAGTTGTGATTAGTTCCTTCTATACTTCTTAGCCTGCTTTGGTTCAACAGTCCCGTCCCTCCCCCCCCCCCCCCCCCCGGCCCACTGGTCCTGAGTCTGGAATGAGCGCCTTACCCAATAAGATCAAGGAGACACGAGTCGTCATCATCATCCATGACAACTGTGAAGACAAGAGGGAAGCAAGTTTCAGTAAAGAACTGCAGCCATGGGCACCTTGAAGCACACCTAAACTCGGTAGCAATAGCAGTGTCACTCCTGTGTGTTTTTCTCCAGTTCCTGGTGATGGCTGTAATACTGAAGTTTCTATGGTTGCTGGGGCATGGTGGGGTGTGCCCTGCACCTCAAAAGGTTGAGGAAGGATGGCTTGAGCCTGGGTCCCCATCTCAAAAAATAAATAAATAAATAGAACTACCAATAAAAAAAAAAAATCTCACTCAAGGGGCTGGGAATATGGCCTAGTGGTAAGAGTGCTTGCCTGGTATACATGAAGCCCTAGCCCTGGGTTCAATTCCCCAGCACCACATATACAGAAAATGGCCAGAAGTGGCGCTGTGGCTCAAGTGGCAGAGTGCTAGCCTTGAGCAAAAAGGAAGCCAGGGACAGTGCTCAGACCCTGAGTACAAGGCCCAGGACTGAAGGGCTGGGAATGTGGCTTAGGGGTAGAGTGCTTGCCTTGTATACATGAAGCCCTGGGTTCAATTCCTCAGCACCACATAAGCAGAAAAGGCTGGAAGTAGCACTGTGGCTCAAGAGGTAGAGTGCTAGCCTTGAGCGAAAGAAGCTCAGGGACAATGCCCACGCCCTGAGTTTAAGCCTTAGGACTGGCCAAAAAATAAAAAGAAGATGTTGAATTTCTACTGCTGCTGGTGGCTCATATGTATTATCCTAGTTACTCAGGCAGCTGAGATTGGGAGACAGATGTTTGATGCCAACCGGGGCAGAAAACAACTGTGAGACTCCATTTCTAATTAACCAGCCAAAACCCAGAAGAGAGGCATGACTCAAATGGTGGAGAGGAAGCAAGCTGAGCAAGTATGAGGCCCAGAGTCCAAACCTTAGTACCCGCAAACACAAGGAAAGAACTGAATTTAAATTGCTTTTATTATTTCAAAAACAACAACAAAAACCCCTCAACTTCAAGAGGAAGATTCTAAACAAATCAAAGCTAGCTGGCAGAGGCCTCGTCATGCACACTCCCCCAAGGGCCTGAAAACAGCCAACAGCAACTTCCTCGAGGGGGAGCAAACAAGGGGAGCAATCACACTTCCGTCTAGAACACATCTCCTGCATTCAGAGGTCTTTGCGTTTGGGAGCTGGAGGACAATCCAGACTTCTTGCCATATTTTTGGCTTTCTGTAGGAAGCCAGGAAAGGGGGTTCCTTTCTGCATCAGGAGCCAGAAGCAATCTCACTGCCTTGCCATGGGCAGTGCAGCCCCCAGGCTGCAGCCCCCCAAGCCCTGCCGCTCCCCAGTGCAGAAGCGCGATCCCTGCTCAATGCCAACCCAGCCATAGCTAGCCCGAAAATGCCACACGGAAGAAAATGTCAGGCGGAAGTTTGCCCCGCTCGGGCCCTGGGCCACCTTCCTGCCCGGCGGGCCGGCCACGGTCCCCAGCACGGCCAGCACCGTGACTGGGCTTTGGCTGAAACAATCACAACCGTACGAATTCCAAGCGTGGTTCTCCCCCGAGATCCAGGCAACTTACACTAGTGATCCGACACCTGGCAACACTGCTGCGCCCCCATTTCAAGCCATGCGTGGAATGAATTTACATCACAGAATGCCAAGGCCAAGAGTTCTGAAGCAGTTGGAAAGGCAGTTGTGGACGGCAGTTGGACGGAGGAATGAAGTCCTGAAGAGATGCCCAGAATAGGGCCACACCCGGAGGAGGCAGAGGAACAGGCTCTACGAAATGGGTTGTTTTTTTTTTCCTCTCTCTCTCTTTTTTGAATCCGCCATCTCCTCTCCATTTCCCCACATGTGTCATTTTGTCGGTCCCAAGGCCAAACACACACAGACCCCACCCCCGCTGGTTGAGGGGACTTCCTTTCCCCAGGACGAGTGGGGTAAGTACTTCTCGAGCGGGGTCTTCCCATTACTGTTAGGTTTGTTCCGGTGCTAGGTGATTTGGGGACTGCAATCCATTGAGAGAACCAGGGGGAGGAGAGATGCTGGGGGAGGAAGGAAGGGAGGGTGGGAGAAGTTTGCTCAAAGGGGGCACCGATGGCTGAGACCATGAAAAGAGCCAGCCACACGTGAAGTCTAGCTCCTAAGACTTCTGAGCAGTGGGAAGGGAGCCAGAGGGAAAGGGGGCGACTCTTGGGCGGATGTGCCCGAGGGAAGGTCTTTCCTGGGCCCCCATATTGAAGGTAGTACCACTGGCTCTAGTTCATTATCATCCCACGCTGGGCTACTGCCCAGACAGTGCAAGTACTTGGGATAAATTACCAAACTGTGATTCCCAGGTAAGCCTAGAAAGTGGATCTTTTTCTTTTGTTCTTTTCTTTTCTTTCTTTCTTTTGGTGCTGGTACTGAGCTTGGCTCTTCCAGGCACGGGGCTAGCACTACCACGTGAGCCACAGCTCCACTTCCGGCCTTTGGCTGGTTAACTAGAGAAAAGGTGATCTCAGATGTGTCTGCCTGAGCTGGCTTCAAACCTTTCTCAGATCTCAGCCTCCTGAGTAGCCACGGGACCCGGCTCAGGTCTTACTTCTTTCTGGCAAGATAACATCAATGGAGGTCCATTTTGTAAGGTTTTCTTTTTGGCCAGTCCTGGGGCTTGGACTCAGAGCCTGAGCACTGTCCCTGGCTTCTTTTTTTATTTCCCCCTCAAGCCTAGCACTCTACCACTTGAGCCAGAGCACCACTTCCAGCCTTTTCTGTGTATGTGATGCTGAGGAACCGAACCCAGGGCTTCATGCATGCTAGACAAGCACTCTACCACTCGGCCACCTCCCCAGCCCGTAAGGTGGGCTTCTGTAGCCTCTGGGAGTGTGGCTCAGCAGTACAGCATCCTCACAGGTGGTGAAGCCCTGCATTTGATCCGCAGCACCACAAAGCATCAATCGATACATAAAGAATTTGCTAAACTTATTATCAAGAGTTAATTTAAGCTTGGTGCCAGTGGCTCACACCTGTAATCCTAGCTATTCAGGAGGCTGAGCTCTGAAGATGGTGGTTCAAAGCCAGCCAGGGCAGGAAAATCCAAAACTCATCTCCAATTAACCACCAGGAAACCAGAAGTGGTGCTATGGCTCAAGTGGTAGAGCACTAGCCTTAAGCTGAAGAGCTCAGGAACAGCACAGAGCCCAGGCCCAGAGTTTGGGCTGTATGACTGGAAAAAAAAGATTAATTTAAAATGTGAGAAAGAGCCTACACCAAAACCCTGTTCACAGTGGCACGGGTTCCCCTGCTAGACTGCTCCCCAGGTCCAGGACCTGACAGCGGCGGCCCTACGGGTTAGACATGGTCAGAGGAAGGCGGCCTCAGCACTGGTACCGCCATCCACGTGTCCCTGCCATCTGAGGACATTTGCTATCCCCAGGTTGAATGTAACAAGCTACTCCTTAAGGAATTAACAGCTGGACGATGGTGGCACACGCCTGTATTCCTGGCTACTCAGGAGGCTGAGATCTGAGGATCGAGGTTCAAAGCCAGCCTAGGCAGAAAGGCCCGTGAGCCTTTGATTTCCAACAAACAACTCAGAAAAGTCTGGAAGTGGTGCTCGGGCTCAAGTGGTCAAGTGCCAGCCTTGAGCAAAAGAAGCTTAGGGACAGAGCCCAGGCCCTGGGTTCAAGCCCAAGGACTGGCAAAAAGAAAAAAGAAAAGAATTAATGAAATTATTTTAAAGGGCTGGGGATGGAAGGCAATGCTTCTCTCACACGCTTAGGTGCGTGTGTACTCGACCCAACCATTTTCTAACTGGATGAATCCTCTCCCAGAGAGAGGCTGGGCAAACACTTGATTTCAAACAGTTTTCTGGAGGCTGTCAACGGAGACCTTCTCCACAGGCTTCCCTGCCGGCCCCTTCTCTCACCTTCGTCTCAAATGATCCGTATTCATAATGAAACTGTGCCAAAAATGTAGTATAATTCTCTTACTAGGATGTTATGTGGTCCACTGAAGTAAATTTACCCATTTAAGATGATAAAAAAAAAAAAACACACCCTAACGCGAAGGATGATCCAAGGCGCACAGTGGCCAACAAGCCACTTAGAAAACTAAAAGTAATATTTTAAATTGTGTGTGTGTTCCAGTTCTGGCCTTGAACTCAGGGCCTTGTGCTCTTGCTTGACTTTTTCATTCAAGGCTGGTGCTCTACTACTTGAGTCATAACTCCACTTCTACCAGTTTTTTGCTCAAAGGCCAATTAGAGATAAAAGTCACATAGACTTCTCTGCCTGGACTGGATTATGAATTGCAATCCTCAGATATCAGACTCCTGAATAGCTAAGATCACAGGAGTGAGCTACCAGCACCCAGCTTAAATTGCTCTTCTTGGATTCAATAATAGCTGAGTAATAGCTTTTAATGAATAACAGCTTTTATTTTTATTTTTGCCAGTCCTGGGAGTTGAACTCAGGGCCTGAGCACTGTCCCTGGCTTCTTTTTGCTCAAGGCTAGCACTCGGTCAACTTGAGCCACAGCGCCACTTCTGGCTTTTTCTATATATGTGGTGCTGAGGAGTGGAACCCAGGGCTTTATGCATGTGAGGGCAAGCACTCTACGGCTAGAACACATTCCCAGCCCCTGAATAATAGCTTTTAGTCAAGAACACTATAGAGTGACAAAAACTAGGGGTGGGGGAGTAGAGGGGGAGAGGGAGAGCCACACCTCACACTGTAGGGACAGTGCTCAGGCCCTGAGTTCAAGCCCCACCACTGACTAAATGAATAAAAATGATCAGAATGCAGTAAGTCTGATGTCACAAGGTACAGAAGTCATTAAGGCAGAAAAATTCCATGCCATATACGTTTTAGATTCTGGAGTGTTGGGGTGTGGCTCAAGTTAGAGAATGCCTGCTTAGCCTGAGTTCCAACCCCAGTACCCCCCCAAAAAAACAACAACAACAAAAAACCTACCTAATTTGATTCTGTCATTATATTGGCGAATTGGAGATAAGAGTCTCAGGGCTTTTCTGGCCATGCTGGCTTCAAACTGAGATACTCTAAGATAGTCTGATCTCGGCATCCTGAGTAGCTTGGATTATAGGTATAGGCCACAGGTGCCTGGCCACTTTTTCCTTGTATGAGTACTCATTATATTGCCCAGGCTATCCTCATACTAATGGGCTCGAGTGAGCCTCCTGCCTCAACCTCAACCTCCTTAGTAGCTGAGATTATGGGCACGCACCACTATGCCTACCTGGATACTAGCTAAATGTTAGTTTATGTTTGGTTGGGTTTTTGTTTTTTGGTGTTTTTTTTTTTTTTTTGGTCAGTTGTAGGGCTTGAACCCTGGGCCTGGGCGTTGTCCCTAAGCTCTTCAGCTCAAGAATAGCACTCTACTACTTGAGCCACAGCACCACTTTGGGTTTTCTGAGTGGTTTATTGGAGATGAGAGTCTCATGGACTTTTCTGCCTGGGTTGGCTTTGAACAGAGATCCTCAGATCTCAGCCTCCTGAGTAGCTAGGATGACAGGCGTGAGCCACTGGTGCCCAGCTTGTACTTCTTAAAATATAATTTCATTGTTAATTATTAAGGTATTGTACAAAGGGGTTACCATTTTACGTTAGGTAATGAGTACATTTTTTTAGGGCAATGTCACTGCTTTCTTCCCTTTCCTCAGTCCCCTCCCCTTAAATGTTAATTTTATAACAACAGGTACTAGATAGTTTTAAATGCATATAGCTATTTCTATGCTTTGTATAGGGCATAATTAGGTTACTTGTGAACAGTTTGATTTGTTAGAAGCTTGTAAGCTTTCTCCATCTTTAGTAGAGGGATAATTTTGCCCTCTACTGAGGCAGAACCCTTTTGGAAACTTCAGCTGATACCCTATGACATACAAAGAGTTTTGTACTCTTGTAGATGAGAACATACACTGTTCTTTGCCTGTCTGAGTTCCCAGTATTGTCTCCTCTTTCCCAGAGCCTGGGGAGTTTCCTCAAACATCCACAGCGAAGGACTGGGATGTGGCTCTGTGGTATGGAGGAAGCCTTGGGTTCAATCCCAGAATTGCCAAAAAAAAAAAAAGTAAGTACAAAATGGCTGGGCGCTGGTGGCTCACGCCTGTAGTAATCCTAGCTACTGAGGATGCAGAGCTGTAAGGATCAGAGGTTCAAAGCCAGCCTGGGCAGGAAAATCGCTGAGACTCTTATCCTCAATTAAGCACCAGAAACCGGAAGTGACGTTGTGGCTCAAAGTTGCAGGGCTACTGGTCTTGAGTGGAAGAGCTCAGGGACAGCACCCAGGCACAGACCATAAGAAAAAAAGAAAAAGCACAAAATGAAGACCTAAAGGAAGAGACTACAGATTTCCAGGGTTCTCTCTATGGAGATCTCTTCTCCCTGGTATCCTTCTCTGTTTCCCCCCCTTAGCTATACCAGGTCGCCCTCAGGAAGATGACCAGAGCCCATCTGGCCCCTTCCTATGTTGGAGCCTGACAGGAAAGCGGGGCACTTCTAGGGAGATGAGCGTGTTGGGCTTTTCTGGCTGGGCTGGCTTTGAACCGTGATCCTCAGAGATCTTACCTTCTTGCGTAGCTAGGATTACAGGTGTGAGCCACCGGCACCCAGCTTCAGCTTTTTGTCTTTGTTGGAGTCTGAGACTCAGATGTCAACCTCCTAAACTTCCAGACGAGAGCCACCAGTGACCAGTTCAACTAAGTGCCGCCGCCGCCTCCTCTTTCCTGAGGTTTGAACTCAGGTTCTCTCCACTAGAAAGCCCTACTTCCTGCCCAGTTTGTAACTTTCTTAGGTAGGAAGGCAAAGCTAGTCCAGTCATCCGTCAAGGCTTTGAGGAAGTCACGTCAGGAAGTAAGAACCGGTTAGCACCATCTTCAGCA
Organism: Perognathus longimembris pacificus; assembly: GCF_023159225.1. Lineage (NCBI taxonomy): Eukaryota > Metazoa > Chordata > Mammalia > Rodentia > Heteromyidae > Perognathus > Perognathus longimembris. The sequence goes on from NC_063166.1 coordinate 7,306,787, forward strand.
TGAATTGCGGCAGGAGCGCCTCCTACAGGAGGTGGGGGCAGACATCTAAATTGCAGTGTTCCCTGTCTCCTTTGGTTTTCTCTCCAGAAGAAAACCTTCAGGAATGAAAACCCTGCTGCTTTAATTCCTATCTTTAATCAAGTCGTTCAGTGAATGTAAAGAGATTCACTATTCACTTAACAAGCATTTGCCATCTCCTGGGTGCTGAGTACTCTTGTTACAGGCAGTGAACATTGAATGACAATGACATAATGTGATGTGGAAACATGCAAATTCTGGCCAGAAGCTGGCAGCTCAGGTCTGTAATCCCAGCTACTCAGGAGGTGGAGATTCAAGGATCAAGGTTCAAAGCCAACTTGGGCAGAAAACCAGAAGTGGTGCTGTGGCTCAAAGTGGTAGAGCGCTAGCCTTGAGTGAAAAAGCTCAGGGATGGCGCCCAGGCCTAGACTCCAAAGGTCCACAAACAACAACAACAACAAAGCAAATGCTACGAAACTCTGGTAGGAAGGGGAAGCAAAGCTGACTATGTGTTTAATCAATCTTCCAGTGAATGTTACTTTTTATTTACCTTTGTATCTGGTTGCTCATGTCTGTAATCCCAGCTACTCAGGAGACTGAGATCTGAGGATTGTGGTTTGAAGCCAGTCCAGGCAGGAAAGTCCATGAAACTCTTGTCTCCCCTACATTACCAAAAAAGCCAGAAGTGGAGCTGTGGCTCAAGAGGTAGAATGCTAATCTTTTTTTCTTTTCTTTTCTGATAACTCTGTCTTCTTTACATTATATACAGTATATTCATTCGTATATCTTAAGAGTGCTAATCTTGAGCAAGAGAAGCTCAGGGACAGCACACAGACCCTGAGTTCAAGCCCCAGGAATGTCGTTTATTCAGGACAGGTCTTTTTAAGTCATGTAGGATATAAAGTACTGCCATCATTCCCTCTGATGATGATATAATGGTTTGGGGGCTGTTCAATTAGTAAGTGCAAGCTTTCGGCAGGATTCCTACTTTTGAGAACTCTGCTTTTGGAGGAGGACTCGTGACAAAGGCGGTGTGTGTGAAGTGCTGGGCTCCGGGCTGCTTGGGCTTGTATGAAATAATGAGTGTGCTACAAGAAAACATGTTCATGTTTTCACAATTACATTTGTTTGTAATAAAAAGCAGGTGTCCACTTCAATATGATTGCCTCTGAGATTTTCCATTATTACTCAACCAAGGACTTAATTCATTCTCTTAACAGAGAGAGGAAGAAAAAAAGACTAAGAAAAGTTATTTGGAGAAAAAATTAGATATTTAAAATATTCCTCAAAGCCAGGTCCTGGCAGCTCATGTCTATAATCCTAGCTACTCAAGAAACTGATATCTGAGGATCTTGGTCCAAAGCAAGTGTGGGCAAAATTCCGTGAGACTTTTATCTCAAATTAACCACCAAAAGCCAGAAGTGGCGCTGTGGCTCAAATGCTAGAGCACTAGCCTTGAGCACAAAAGCTCAAACTCAGTGCCCAGGCCCTGAGTTCAAGCCCCAGTACTGGTGCATGAGTGTGGAATTTGGGACTATCAGTTGCCCCTGAGAAATTTTCAGGCCAGGGCTGGAAATGTAGCTTAGTGGTAGAGTGCTTGCTTAGCATGCATGAGGCCCTGGGTTCGATTCTGCAGCACCACATAAACAGAAAAAGCCAGAAGTGGGGCGGTGCCTCAAGTGGTAGAGTGCTAGTCTTGAGCAAAAGAAACTCAGGGACAATGCTCAGGCCCTGAGTTCAAGCCCCAGGACTGGCAAAAAAAAAATTATTATTGTTAAGCCAGGCACTGATGGCTCAAGCCTGTAATCCTAGCTACTCAGGAGGCTGAAGCTAGCCTAGGTAGAAAATGTCTGCAAGATTCCATCTCTAACCAGCAAAATGCCAAACTAGGAGGCATGACTCAAGTGGTAGAGTGCCAGCCCAAAGCAACAAAGCCAAGCAAGAGTGTGAGACTCTGAGTTTCATCCCTGGTATCAACACTAAAAAAGCTATTAAAAATAACATCATTAATCTTTCTCTATAACTTGGCAGTGTAAGTGTACATGGCACAAATTATTACCCGCGCATATGGAATTGCTTTAAAAATGTTTGGAAATGGTCATCATTACTAATGAAGCCTTTTTCTTTCAGGAAGCATTAGTATTAGGGATCTGGTTGAAATTATTATGCGAACTCTTGACTTGCTTTGCTCTCTTCCATGAGTAACATCCAAAATATTTTTGTTTTATAGCATGTTCCAACAAAAACAAGCTGTATGAAAACATGCAACAGTACTAACAAACAAAATTCCATTGCATGAAGTCAGAGACAAATGTCCAGTAAGATGGTGTGTCACAAAATCCTTTTGTTTTCCCCAGTCCTGGGGCTTGAACTCAGGGCCTGAGCACTGTCCCTGAGCTTCTTTTGCTCAAGGCTAGCACCCTACCTCTTGAGCCACGGTGCCACTTCCAGCTTTTTCTGTTTATGTGGTGGTGAGGAATCGAATCCAGGGCTTCATGTATGCTAGGCGAGCAGTCTATCACTAAGCCATATTCCGAGCCCCACAAAATCCATTTAAAGAAAGACCTTTTTAAAAGATTAAGTGCTGATGGCTCAGGAGACTTAGATCTGAGGATCAAGTTCAAACCTAGCTTAGACAGCAAAGTCTGTGAGACACTTATCTCCAATGAACCACCAAAAAGCCAGAACTGATGCTGTGGCTCAAGTGGTAGAACACTAGTCTTGGGCAAAAAAGCTCACTGAAAAAGCCTAGGCCCTGAGTTCAAGCCCTAGGACTGGCACACAAAAACAAAAACTGAACCACAACCAAAGTTTTAGCAATGATTGGAGAAAAAATATGGACACATACAAATGTAGCAGATTATTCCATGCAAAATGTCACAGTGAGTTTTCATAGACTTGAAAGATGCTGAATTATAATCTTATGTTTAAGTTCTAAGAAACAAAGCATCTAGTGTGCAAATCTTTTGTGACTCCTCAGGTAGATATGGCACTAGAACATATACTTGTAGTTCTTAGGACAGGGGGAGAAGATGAAATGCTTTGGGGGAGGATGGTGGTGATGGCCACAATGTACTTGGGGCTAGAGAGCCACTTGAACATGACTAAAACAAATGCATGAATATTCTTATTAAAAAGTCCGTCCGTGTTTGAACGTAAGTAGTCACCCATCTTTGAGAAAATAATCTATTCTTGGGCCTCAAGATAGAGATGCCCACTCAGGAAAGATGAGGGGCTCGGGGAGCCTCAGTTAAAACCCCACCCCAGCAAGCAATGTCGGCGGCTACACAGGCCACCTACAACCTCATGCCATCGGGGTCAGCTGTCACTCTGAGGGAGGAGGCAGGCTTGTAACTCTGTCCTCTAAGAGTCCGGTGAAACCCAGCGCTGCCTTGTCAGAATCAAAGCGTACAATGTAATATATATTGAGGTTTACTGTAATAGTTACTAAGGGCTATTATAATTTAGTTACAGATGTGATAGTTCATCGTTTGGGGGGGAGGGGCAGGATCTTGGCTTGCTTCAATGTAGCCCGGCTTGAACTCATCATTATTTCTGCCTCTACCTTTTGAGTTCGGGATTATAGTAAAAAAAACAAAACAGAACAAGATTGACTGGTAACTCAGGGAACTACTTAGAAGAAAGTAATTTTTCGGGCTAGGGATATGGCCTAGTGGCAAGAGTGCTTGCCTCTCCTATACATGAAGCCCTGGGTTCAATTCCCCAGCACCACGTATGCAGAAAATGGCCAGAGGTGGCGCTGTGGCTCAAGTGGCAGAGTGCTAGCCTTGAGCAAAAAGAAGCCAGGGACAGTGCTCAGGTCCTGAGTCCAAGGCCCAGGACTGGCCAAAAAAATAAAAATAAAAAAATAAATTGAGGGCTGGGGATATGGCCTAGTGGCAAGAGTGCCTGCCTCATATACATGAGGCCCTGGGTTCGATTCCCCAGCACCACATATACAGAAAATGGCCAGAGGGGGCGCTGTGGCTCAAGTGGCAGAGTGCTAGCCTTGAGCAAAATAAGAAGCCAGGGACAGTGCTCAGGCCCTGAGTCCAAGCCCCAGGACTGGCCAAAAAAACAAAACAAAACACAAAAAAATAAATTGAAATACAAATGAAAAAAAAGTAATTTTTCAAAGTATCTTATGATATAAGATGTTTCTGCCTGACAAAATAGTCTGACCTAAGAACATTTCTAGTTGAGCACAGGTGGTTTATGCCGGTAATCCTCGCTACTCAGGAGGCCAACTGCGATGGCGGCGTGAAGCCAGCCGGGGCAGGCAAGTCCATGAGACTCTTATCTCCACTGAAGCAATGTGGATAAATGGCCACTTTATGCACTATCTTCTGATGTGAGGCATTCCATGTGCTGATTGCTGGATTGGGTTGATTCACTTCAGATACTGAACAAGAGTCCTGGGCGCAGTAACAGAGACGGCACGGACTGCCCCTAAAGGGTCTGCGGATGGAACCCACGGGAAGGAAGTCCCCCTCCCCACAAGCATCTTCTTCAGCACCTGTACTGAGGATGATGCCAGAGCACAGGATGGCAGCAGTAGCCTGCCAACCTCAGTAGTGCAGACAGGATGAAAAAAACAAAAACAAACCAAAACCCATGCTCCCTGGGCCAGGCCAAGCCAGGCCCTTTTCCTGTCAGCCAAGCAGAGAGAAGGGGAAGTTCATTTTACGAAAAGCCTGATGCCGCATTAGCAAGGCCTGTTTAAATGTTCAGTTCTTGAGCTGGGCCCTACCCTAGGACAAATCTCACTGGAGAAACATGCCATTTTTTTAAAACCTTAGATAGACAAATTTCTTATCTTCATTCTTTGAGCATTCTAGGTAGAAAATAATTACCTAAGTCACATAATTTTCCAGTTTCTATACAAATGTTTGGAATGAATAGATAGATATTAAAGATCTTTCAATACTAATTTTGGGGCTATTTTTTTCTGATGGTACTGGAGTTTGAGCTCACGGCTTTACACTTGCTAGGCAGGTGTTCTATCTATCCCTTGAGCCATACCCCTAGCCCTTTTTACTTTTGTTATTTTTTGAACAGGGGCTTGAATTTATTCCCAATAGTAGCCCAGCATTTATGATTCCTGAAGCTTTTATTAGTTGAGATAGAGTCTCATAAACTTTTTTCCAAGCTGCCTTTAAACTGTTTTCCTGATCTGTGCCTACCAAGTAGCGAGGATTGCAAGTGTTCGTCACTCCACCTAACTACATTTCCTTTTTAAGGCCACCTCGTTTAAAACAATATGATTCTGAGGGGAACAGCTGTCTGGAGCAGCACAGAACTGAGCTGCAGGGCTGGGAACATGGCCTAGTGGCAAGGGTGCTTGCCTTGTATACCTGAAGCCCTGGGTTCGATTCCTCAGCACCACATATATAGAAAAGGCCAGAAGTGGCGCAGTGGCTCACGTGGCAGAGTGCTAGCCTTGAGCAAAAAGAAGCCAGGGACAGTGCTCAGGCCCTGAGTCCAAGGCCCAGGACTGGCAAAAACCAAAAACTGAGCTGTACTGGGGGGAGACTGTACTCGCAATACAGAACACAGTCTAATCGCCTGCCATGTTGGCAGGGTATCTATACCCAACACGCTCCTACAGGAGAAAGCCTTTTCACCTCGTTTGACTCCCATCACTTCTTGGTCACTTAAGGTAGAACAGATTTGTAGTTCTATTATTGCTCTTATTCCACCCTATCTTTTTGGACAAATTTGGATCGTTTCCCCATTTCATTAAGTCTTCATAGTATTGCCTTAGGAATATTTCATTCTCTAACGAGTCAAGTTTTTACGATTTTACCTCAATAATTAAAATTAAAACATTAAATGGCTTAGCACAGTGGCTCAGGTCTATAATCCTAAGTACTCAGAAGACTAAGATCTGAGGATCATGCTTTGAAGCCAGCCCACGCTGGAAAGTCTGTGAGACTCTCTTCTCCAGTAAACTACTCAGAAAAAGCTGAAAGTGGCACTGTGGCTCAAGTGCTAGAGTCCTAGCCTTGAGCAACAGAGAGGCTCAGGGACAGAGCCCAGGCCCTGAGTTCAAGACCCAGAATGTGGCTCACATTGTAATTCTAGCTATTCAGGAGGCTGAGATCTGAGGATCACGGTTCAAAGACAGCCCGTGCAGAAAACTCCCTGAGACTCCTCTCCAATTAACCACCAAAAAAAGACATAAGTAAAGTTGTGGTTCAGTAGCAGAGCACCAGCCTTGAGAGAAAAAGATAAGAGACAGTGGACAGGCTCTGAGTTCATGCCCTCGTACCAGCACAAATATATATGTACACACACAAACACACACACACACACACAGAAGTAGAGTTCAGTAGTAGAACACTGGCCTAATGTGTGCAAGACTGTGGGTTTGATCCACAGGACTGAAAAAAAGTACACTAAAATAGCATGATAAGCAATATAATTTTACTTTTTCATACAATGATGAGAATCGAATCCAATGACTGCATTTATTAGAGCAGTAGAAGGGATTAAATAAGCACAAAAATGTACACATATACTCTCACTCTCAAGTAGATGGTAATTTTAATGTAAAGGTAAGACAATGCATATGAAACTATTTCCCAAACTGCAGAACACATTATGAATGAATATAAATTATACAACATGGGCACTGCCTGAAATATTAATTGATATATCACGGCACACAGGTGATGAGAACTGTAATGGCTAACAGTTACTGAGAACCTCCCTCAACCAAGCCCTTCCAACATTCATCCTCCCTCCCACACATTTCTGCCAGGCACCAACATAGGTCTGAGCTGAAACCTCTGAATCCCACTTTTTATCTCTGTAGATGACAACATAATTTTACCACACATTTCCCATGCCAAAAGACAGTAACTGAGAATCTTAAAATGTTTTCTCCTGACAGGTGGCTCAAGCCTTTAATCCTAAAAGGATTAGGAGGCTGAGATCTGAAGATTGCAGTTTGAAGCTAGCCTGAGCAGCAAAATCTGTGAAACTTTCTCCAATTAACCACCAAAATGCCTGAAGTAGAGCTGGGGCTTAAATGGTAGAGCACTAGCCTTGAGCAAAAAACAGCTGGGACAACACCCAGGACCTGAGTTCAAGCCCCAGGATTGGTACAAATATGAAATGAAAAGAAAGAAACAGGCACTGGTGGCTCACACCTGCAATCCTAGTTACTCTGGAGATCTGAGGATTGCGGTTCAAAGCCAGCCTAGACAGGAAAGTCCACGAGACTCTTAACTCCAATGAACCACCAGAAAACTGGAAGTGGAACTATGGCTCAAAGTGACAGAGCACTAACCTTGAGCAAAACAGCTCAGGGCCAATGCCCAGGCCCTGAGTTCATGCCCCATGACCAACCAAAAGAAAAAAGAAGCTGGTCCAAACACATTCCAGTTGTAAATCCTAAGTGTGATCACACCTAGAGGTAGGTTTTCACAATTCCTAAACTTCTGAAGAATTAGATTATAAACACAAAATAAAAAGGCATCAGCCTATTTCTCAGTTTATTTGCATCTCTAGGAAATAGAAATTGTTTTAAAAAAATCTAAATTTAGCTAAACTTGAAAACCAAGAAAAATATATACTGAAAAATCTCAAAATCAAGAAAAGTTTTGTTTTGTTTTGTTTTGTGGGTGGATAACTGTCTCTACACATGGAAGACGTTGCCTATTAAACTGCAGATGTGCCAGAGCTGGGGGCTGACACGTGTAATCCTAGCTACTCAGGGAGGCTAAGATCCGGAAAGACTGAGGCTCCAAGCCAGCCTGGGAAGAAGAAAATGTCCATGAGACGCCATCTCCAGAATAACCAGCAAAAGGCGCGGCTCAAGCGGCAGAGCACCCACCGAGGGGGTGGGGTAAGCAAGTGCGAAGCCTGTGTTCAAGAAAGGCCCTGGCGCCAAAGTAGACAGATCTACAAAAGGGGTCAGATCTGAAATGCACTGCAAGGAAGTTCTTATGGTAACTGACATGAATACACGTTCTGAAACCCTCTCACATCTGGTGCTAAGAGCAGCAGACTTTATAATTCCTCATCTTCGCAAAGGGGGCTTACTAGTAAAGCGGAGGGAGGAGGGCGGGGGGGGGGGGGGCTGGTTCTCCCTCCACCTCACCTCTGTGCCCCGTCCTGAGAGCTGAGCCACGCTGGGAGTTCCACCCCGCACAGAGCACTCAGAATCCTCAGTGACAATGGGGTCTTTTGTTTGTTTGTTCTAATTGCTGTTGCCTGTTAGGGCTAGGCTTGCTTTCCATAATCGTTTAAATAATGGCTCTATGGGGGCAAATCATGCTTCAACATTGTAACGCATTTCTCCCAAAAATCTAAATTATTACTGTGCTCTGTTATTAACACCCCCCAAACAGGTACACCCTGAGCTACACCATTGTAAGATCTTAAGTATCTGGTCTTTTTTTTTTGGCAATAGTGGGAGTTAAACCCGAGGTCTTTCAACCTGCCAAACAAGTGCTCTACACTTACCATTTAAATGATAATCCTAGTCCTTTTTTTTCTTTTGCCAGTCCTGGTGCTTGAACTCTGAGCCTGGGTACTGTCCCTGAGTATTTTGCTAAAGGCTAGCACTCTACCACTTGAGCCAAAGCTCCACTCCAGGCCTTTTGTGGTTAAATGGAGATAAGAGTCTCACAGACTATCCTACTAGGGCTGGCTTCGCACTCTGATCCTCAGAGCTCAGCCTCCTGAGTAGTTAAGATTACAGGCGTGAGCCACCGGCGCCAGCTTGTTTTAGTTATTTTGGAATAGGGCTATATCTCTATCTCCAGCCTGGACTATCATCCTTTCCCACACATCTGCGGTGACAGGCCAGCTCACCGCTGCACTCAGCTTTTCACTTGCTGATAGGGGCTTTGGTGAACTTTCACTGGGACTGGCCTCAAACCACAATCCTCCTGACTTCTACCTCCTAAGTAGATAAGACTACAGGTGAGCTACTGCCCGCAGCTTTTCAAGTGAAGATTTCTTAACTTGGGAAGAGAGATGACTCAATCTGATTGTACAGAGCTAAAATGGCATCCATGTTTGACTAGCTACATTGTGCAAATTAGCTGAAAAAGAGCAAATGGATTGCATTATCCTAAAACTTGTTTCGGCTATTAAGAGATTCTGTGTTGTTTTTTTGTCACAGTTTTATCAATGAAAGTGCTTAATGTTAGCATTTCCCTAGCCTCAGGTCCTCAGCTCCTCCCACTAGCCCCCAGATCCACCCATACCTAATGAGCCACTCCTACTCACTACCTACCTACTTCCCCTTTACCCCCAGAGAGAAGCTGCCACCTGGATAAGGTGCAGACGCCATGTAGCTCCCTCTCCCGTGGGAACTATGGCCCCACTAATAAACCTCCTTATGAACCTTCTTCTCCTGCCAGTGACTATCTGCATGGTCCTCTGGGATGGCAGAGACCTATGCTTTCATTGGTGCCGAAGTGGGAGGAGCTGAGGACCTGAGGCTAGGGAAATGCTAACACTTTCTCCTATTCCTCCTATTGAAACCAAGGTCATTCAATGGATTGGACTGTACTTTTCTTGCGAGGGGATCTCACCGTGCTGCTAACCTCTTTGGCACTGCCCACCCTAGTAGCCACTTCTGGCTTTTTCTAAATATATGTGGTGCTGAGGAATCGAACTCCGGGCTTCATGTCTGTGAAGCAAGCACTCTACCACTAGGCCACATTCCCAGCCCTCCCTTTACCCTTCTTTGAAAAGTTCACAGTGTACTCTGCACAGACCAAAGTCAAATAATGCAAAATGTAATCAAATATTTATTCTCCTAATGTGTGAAAATGTTTCAAATGAAGGGAGGCTGCAGTGGGGGGGTTCTGATGACTGGCTGGGCTGAGCGAGGCGCCTAGCAGGGCCCCTGTCACACCCACTCCCCTGGGGACTGAAGCCAAGCAAAGAACCCACAAAACCAGAAAACGGTCCATTTCACAACTTTATTAAAAAGATATCTGTAATGAAACCAATCACAACCTCTTAAGTTACAGCTGGTTAGCCCAGAGGAGGACCTGGGTAGGAAAGTCTCGAATGGAGGCCCACGTGGACTAAAGCCCGGCCTGGCTCCTTCCCTCCCGCTCCCCGCCTGCTCCCCCACCCCCGGCTCTTCTTGGGAAATGCACTAGAGGTGGGCCCGCGGTGTAGTACTGCAAGGCTTCCTGACCAGCGGCCCTCCCCTCAGGCCTGCCTCCGCGTCCACCAGAGAACTCTATCCAGGGGGCGAGGGAGCCATGCCCCCCCCCACCTCCCACAATCCGCTCCTCTCCCCTTCAGCCCAACGCCTTCGCCTTGGTCCCTGGCAAATGACTCCAGATCCTCAGTGAGAAGCCAGGGATGCATTCTCGCATTCTCCCTTTGCTAATTCCTCTCTGCTCTTCCTTATTCTGTAGTCAGTCTGGGTACCAAGAGGAAAGACAAAGCACAAAGGAAAGCACTACATTAACTTGGCATTGCTTGAAGCTTGAAGAAGTGACTTTCTCCTCAGGCACTGGTGGCTCACGCTAGCAAGCCTTGCTACTTGGGAGGCTAAGATCTAAGGACTGCAAGTCACAGCTGGAGGGCACCGGAAAGGCCATGAGACGGTTATCTGCAATTACTCAGCAAAAAGCCCAAGTGGCGCTGTGGCTCATTTGACCAGAGTGCAAGCTTTGAGCAACAGTGCCCAGGCCCTGAGAAGTCAGGGGCCTTGCTGCTTTTTCTCCAGATCCCTGGAACAGAACAGGGCATCACCGGCCTCTGCCGTCTTGAAAGGCTGCTGTCCTTCGGCGGGTCATATCGACCCCTCTCTGCCTAGGCTTCCTGGGTGCCCACCTTGTGCTAAGGGCTGTGCCTAGGGGTGGAGGAGGAATCGGCACACGGGGCCACAGGGAGGATGTCCTGGTTCACTGGGAAATGGCGACGGGTCACTGACAGTGACACACACTCAAGTCTGGTGTGACAATGAGAGGGGACACACTTCCTTTCTTCCTGCCTCCCATCCCTGCCCACTCTGCCTCTGGCTGGGCTGCACACTGGGTAGGCTAAGCTGACTTGGTATGCAGTGAGCTCCTCGCATGCTCAAGGTCTGCTCCTTGGGTGGTAGTCCATGTCTCTCTGCTTAGTCTCTCCCTGTCCACTGGATACCCAGAGCCTATGTGAAAGTGTATGTCTGCTCCTCTCTGCCCCAGCCACTACTGTGCTGCAGCCACCTCCGGGACCTCCCCTTGTTGGGCTGGCATCTGAAACCACCTATCAAAACGGCCCACTTGGGGCTGGGAATATGGCTTAGTGATAAGAGTGCTCGCCTTGCATGCACGAAGCCCTGGGTTCAACTCCCCAGCACCACATAAACAGAAAAGGCCGGAAGTGGCGCTGTGGCTCAAGTGGTAGAGTGCTAGCCTTGAGCAAAAAGGAAGCCAGGGACAGTGCTCAGGCCCTGAGTTCAAGCCCCAGGACTGGCAAAAAAAAAAAAAGCCCAGCCCACTTGCATGGCACTGATGGCTCACGCCTAGAATCCTAACTACTCAAGAGGCTGAGATCAAAGGATCACGGTTTGAAACTAAACCAGCCCGGGCAGAAAAGTCCCCATGAGACTCTTACCTCCAATCAACCACTCAAAAACCAGAGTGGCACCATGGCTCAAGTGGCTGAGTGCTAGCCTTAGCCTTGAGCACTAAGAGGCTCAGGGACAGGGCCCAGGGCCCTGAGTTCAAGCCCCACAACCAATGACATCAACAAAAAAAAACCCAGCACGCTCAAGGTGCCCAAGCCCTGTAGATGGATCTCAGCAGCACCGGACCAAGGAAGCCAGGATTAAATATTCTCCCACCTCAATGGCTGAACCTTTTCAGGCTCTACCACCCGATATTAGCTAGTAGAAAGCATTTAGGACTTGAGTTCCAGGCCCATGACATACTATCTGCATGCTACTGACTCCCAATAATGTCCAGACTGTCCCTCTTCACTCACTGACTTTCCACTTAGATTCTAAATATTTCAAAGGCAAGTCAGGTGCTGGTGGCTCACACCCTGTAATTCTAGCTACTCAGGAGACTGAGATCCAAGGTGATGGTTTGAAGCCAGGCCAGACAGGAAGAGTCCATGAAACTTTCTAATTAACCTTAAAATGCATGAAGTACAGGTGTGGCTCAAGTAGTAAAAGAGATCAGGGATAGCACTCAAGCCCTGAGTTCAAGCCCCAGAACTGGCACACAAAAAAAATAAAAAGCCAACAGGTTTGGGTTGGGGTGTTTGGCTAGCATGTGTATAAGGCCCTGTGTTCCTTCCCTAGCACTACAAAGAAAAAAGTTTCAAAATCCTCCAAAAAAGCCATGTGAAACCTCCCTTCAACAGCCAGAGACCTCTAAGAACAGAAGCAGGAAGTGCATATAGGTGAAGTCCCAGCATTCACTTGGGCTCAGGAGTTGGAGAGCAGCTAGAGCAGGAGTGCAGGAGAGACAGGGCAGGAGAGGCAGAAGAAAGGAAACAGGCTGGGAGAGGATCTCTTCAGTAGCGTGCTGCCTGAGGCTCTCTAGCACCCCAAAAGAACACATACCACAACCACAAGTAAAACCTTTCAAGAGCTGCTCCATGGGGCTGGGGATATGGCCTAGTGGCAAGAGAGCTTGCCTTGTATACATGAGGCCCTGGGTTCAATTCCCCAGCACCACATATACAGAAAACGGCCAGAAGTGGCGCTGTGGCTCGGCAGAGTGCTAGCCTTGAGCAAAAAAGAAGCCAGGGACAGAGCTCAGGCCCTCAGTCCAAGGCCCAGGACTGGCCAAAAAGAAAAATTAAAAAAAAAAAAAAAGGGGGCTGGGGATATAGCCTAGTGGCAAGAGTGCCTGCCTCGGATACACGAGGCCCTAGGTTCGATTCCCCAGCACCACATATACAGAAAACGGCCAGAAGCGGCGCTGTGGCTCAAGTGGCAGAGTGCTAGCCTTGAGCGGGAAGAAGCCAGGGACAGTGCTCAGGCCCTGAGTCCAAGGCCCAGGACTGGCCAAAAAAAAAAAAAAGAGCTGCTCCATGCCACTGGACTAGAGCCTAAAAACCCTCTTGTGGCCTACACAAGCGGCCACTGCTGAAAGAGTCCCCCAACTCCAGGCTATCGGGTGCTCCCCTGTTCCTCCCCTGTTCCGGGGCCTTTCCTCCACTCCTTACCAGACCTCCACGCCCAGCCCTAGCTCCCAGGATGATGCTCTGGAACACCTCACCAGCTTTTCCCAAGACGCACAAGCTCAGTCTCACCTCACACGGCACCGCTTCAAAAAAAACACCTTGAGGGGCTGGGAATGTGGCTTAGGGGTGGAGTGCCTGCCTAGTATGTATGAAGCCCTAGGTCCGATTACTTAGTACCACACGAACAGAAAAAGGCCGAAGAGGTGCTATGGCCCGAGTGGTAGAGTGCTAGCCTAGAGGAAAAGCTGGGGCTGGGAATATGGCCTAGTGGCAAGAGTGCTTGCTTCATACACATGAAGCCCTGGGTTCGATTCCCCAGCACCACATATATAGAAAATGGCCAGAAATGGCACTGTGGCTCAAGTGACAGAGTGCTAGCCTTGAGCAAAAAGAAGCCAGGGACAGTGCTCAGGCCCTGAGTTCAAGGCCCAGGACAGGCAAAAAACAAAAACAAAAACAGCTCTGGGACAATACCCAGGCCTTGAAGAGTACAAGCCACAGGACTGGCAAAAAAAAACAACAACAAAAATCTTAATCTCATCTATGTTCTACCTTCTCCATGTGCTGCTAGTTCCTTGTTTAAGTTTCAGTAACAGCTGCTTCAAAATAAAGCAACCTTTCCCAGATTTACTTTAAATTCCCTCTTTTATAAAATGCATGATCTGAGCTGATTCTCGTCACACCCGAACCTGTTCTAGATGTTTCTGACCTGAATTTTTATCCACATTCTATCCTTAATGTTTAGAATAACTTGCCTTTTCTCCTCCTCCAAACCCAAAAGATATATCCACAATTCAAAATTTAGGAAAGGCCAGTAGCTCACACCTGAAACTCACACTAAGCTACCCAGGAGACTGTGATCTGAGGATCACAGTTGGAAGCCAGTCTGGGAAGGAAGGTCCTGTGATACTCACTTCGTTAACCACACACACACAAAAAAAGCTGGAAGTGGAGCTATGGCTTAAGTCACAGAGTACTAGCCTTGAGCAAAAGAGCTCAGGGACCTAGACCCTGATTAAGCCCCAGGACTGGCACTCAGGCATGTGTGCACACATGCGTGCACGCGCACACATACACACACATTCAAAAACATAAACCACCAGAAAACCAGAAGTGCTGCTGTGGCTCAAGGGTAGAGCTCTAGCCTTGAGCTGTACAGCCCAGAGACAGCACCCAGGCCGAGTTCAAGCCCCACCAGCCATGAAAAAAATTTAGTAAAGGATACTCTCTTACAAGGATTTATCTCTAGGTCTTTATTCCAAGGCCCTTTCTACCCTATAATCCCTGTATAAATCCTGGATTCAATTCTATTTATGTTGTACAGTCTTGACTACACTAGTCTGGCTTAACATAGAAACTATGTAAGATAACTTCTTACAAAAATGAGACTATACTACAAGCATGAAATGTACCAGTGTTTTATTTACTCTAGTTTTACATTTTTACATATTTTTAATAAGCTTATCTCTAGTTGTACAAAGGAGTTCCCTTTCAACAAAGCAGTTTATCACTGCTTTCAACATTCTTACCCATCTCCCCCAATTCTTTTTAAGACTCAAGATCTCACAGATAGTCCAGGCTGGCCTGATCTTAAGAATCCTTTTGCTTCAGTCTCTTAGATATGCACTAGGATTACAGATGTACATCACCAAGATGTACAATACCAAGTCCAGCTCTGGACTGAGATTTTTATTTTTTGCCAGTACTGGGGCGTGGACTCAGGGCCTGAGCACTGTCCCTGGCTGTTTTTTGCTCAAGGCTAGCACTCTACTACATGAGCCATAGTGCTACATTTGGCTTTTTCTATATATGTGGTGCTGAGGAATCGAACCCAGGGCTTCATGTATTTTAGGCAAGCACTCTATCACTAGGCCATATTCCCAGTCCTGTACTGAGATTTTTAGACACAAAATACCTAAAGAAAATTTTAATCTGATGAATGGCAGCCAGAAGGG
The DNA here is from genome assembly GCF_023159225.1 of Perognathus longimembris pacificus. Taxonomy (NCBI): domain Eukaryota; kingdom Metazoa; phylum Chordata; class Mammalia; order Rodentia; family Heteromyidae; genus Perognathus; species Perognathus longimembris. The sequence goes on from NC_063166.1 coordinate 7,321,924, forward strand.
GAAAACCAGATCTTGGAAACTGTATACTATACAGGTCTCAACTCTCATATTTCAATTAGAAGGGAAAAAAAAAGTGCAGTGCATAGCTTAGTTGTAGGAAATTGCAAATGGGGCCCTACAGCACCCTGGGGCAGGAGTGACAGGACTCCTACTAGACCTTCAGCAGGCCAGAATTTCAATGTTGGAAGGGGCCAGGAAAATCAAGAAGTTCAAAGCTGCAAGTTCAAGGTTAAAACTAAGGTTGCAGGGGGGGAGGAGAGGGGAGGGGCCTGGTGGCTCAAGCCTGTAACCATAGCTACTCAGGAGGCTGAAATCTAAGGACTGTGGTTCAAAGCCAGCTTGAAAGACTTATCTCCAACAAATTACTCAGAAAAAAGCCAGAAGACCAGGCAGGAAGGTCTGAGAAACTCTTACCTCTCTAACTACACACCCACCAAAAAGCAGAAAGTGGAGTTTTGGCCCAAGTGGCAGAGTACTCACTAGCCTTGAGCAAAAATGCTCAGGGGCAGCACCCAGGCACTGAGTTCAAGCCCCAGTAGCGGCCTGGACACAATCTGAGGTTGCCTAACATATTATTAAAGGACACAACTGGCCCTAGCAAAAGGGAGGTTACAGATCTATACTCAAAAACATCTCCCAGTTGATTTTGATACTCAGATTTGGAAATCATACTTGTACAGCAAAGGGATCCAATGGTAATTTTACCAAGTCAAACAGCAAGACCTTGAATACTACTAAACCTCTATGGACACCAATTCATCCCCTAGGAAGTAGATAATAAAATCAACACTGCAGGGATGACATAATAAACAGGAGTTATATAAGGCACCAAACAGTTTCTGGCATGAAGAAAGTTCACCGTATGGCAGGTTTCACCGGAGGGGTCTCTACCATCGACTACTGTTAATTTTTAAACACCAGGACACAGCTACTCGCCAGCCACCATAGCACTTCTAACCTCAAGAAGCTCATCTCGGTAGACTCCTAAGGAGATGAGGACTTTAGTAGACTTTTTCTTCTGTAACAATTTACAACCAAGGCCCCATGCACCTTTCCCATGCGGACTTGGCATCCCACACATACTTGTATCAAGGCTTTTAAGGAAAGCCTTGTTCTTATGAAAGGGAAAAGAAATCTTGTTTTTAAGCACTTCAATTCAAAGAAGAAACTGTTACTTTACCCTCATCTGAAGTGGTGATGAAGACCAACCAGGTTTCCAATCATTTGAACCCCCCCCCCCATCTGACCACGGAATAAATCTCAACAGGGTTCTTCTAACAACACAACCGACCAAAAAATAAACACGAAACCCGGGCGGCCAGGACCCTCGTCCTCGAGTCTTTGTTCTGCGATTCTGTAGCCGGGAAGACCCTAGAAACTGGGACGAGGACGCCGGAGCAGCCGGGGAAAAGCCACGGCCGTCCAGCCTCGGGTCACAGGGCCCCTCGCCCCCCGTTCCGAGCCCCGGCGCGCGGGGTCCGAGGGGCCCCGGCTCCCGGCCCGCTGGCGTCCTCGGCCTGGTCTCCGGGGCCCGGGGTCGTGGGGACCCGGCGAGCGCCGGAGCCGGCCGCCCGGCCGCCCCGCGCTCCCCGGCACCCGGGCCGGCGAGGCTCCGGCGAGGGCGCCGCCCGCGCCACGAGGGAAGATGGCGCCCGCCGAGCAACTGCGCCACCAGCCCTGGCCGCGGGCCAGGCCCAGCGCCATCTTAGCGCCTTCCAGACACCCCGCCGCCGCCTCCCCGGGCCTCGGGGCGACTCGGGGGGCGCGAGCCGCGTCGGGCGAGAGGACTACCGGCCCCCCAAAGTTAAATATTTAAAAAAAAACCCAAGCCGGAGCGTCGTCCCCGGGCCCGCCGCGTCGCCGGCCGGCCGTGCAGGCCGCGGGTCCTCGTCGGGGTCCCGGGCCCAGCGGCCGGGCAGGGCGGGCGCGGTGCCCCGGCGGCGGAGGAGCCGGGGCCGGGGGCCCGGGGAGGGGGGGGCTCGCGGCGGCCGGCAGAGGCGGCGGGCCGGCCGGAGGGAAGGCGGGCCGGGGCGGGAGCCGGCGCCCCGGGCCGCCGCCCTGCCCTCCCCTCCCCGCCGCGGTGTCCATTTTGTGGAGAGGAAGAAGGCGAATGCGATTCCCACCCGGGAGCGCCCGCGACCGCGGAGGGCGCGGGGGGAGCCGGCGCGAGAAGGGGAGGAGATTGGGAAAGCTGATTTTCCTCGCCCGCCCGCCCGCCCGCCGTCACTCCCGGCCCTCCCTGCCCCCGGCTCGCCTCGCCGCCCGGCCTCCCCTCGCCGAGCCCCGGCGGCTCCGGGGGGCGGAAGGCGCCCGCCCGGCTCCCCCGCTCCCCCGGCTCAATCAATGAGTCATTAAAACGCTGCCCTCCCCTCCCGCCCGCCCTCCCGCCGCCCCCACCCCGCCGGCCCCGCGCTCGCCCTCTCCCCGCTCCACCAATTTGCATCCGCGAGGAGGGAAGGGGGGGGTGGGAAGAAAAAAAATAAACCAGGAAAAGAAAGAAGGCGGCGGCGGCGGCGGCGGGGTCCCCACCCCGCCGGGGTCCCCACCCCACCCCGCCGGGCCCCGGCCCCCGGCGGCCCCGCGCCCGCCCGCCCGCGACCCTGAACTTGGGCTTCCCCGGGCCCCGGCGGGCGGGCGGGCGGGCGGGCGGCGCGGGGGGGAAGGCATCAACACCCGATTCTCCGTGTCCATTAAACATCCACCCACCCCACCATCACCCACCCACAAACCCACCCCCCCCCAAAAAAAAAAACACAGCCGTAGCCAATAGCTCTCTGGGCTGAAACCTAATATCCTGGTTTTGGCAACTCGAGGTTTAATTTGCTCCTCTTTTCGGGTTCTGTCTGTCTGGAGATGGATCTCCTGCCGCCCCCCCCCCCCGCCTCTCCCCTCCCCGAAGGAAGGAGGCAGAGGAAGGAGGCTGCCGTGTCTGTGTGTGTGCGTGTGTGCGTGTGTGCCTGTGTGTGTGCGCGCGTGTGTGTGTTTTTCTCCTTGAAATTTTTATCACAAAATTATAATACACTCAAAGGGAAACTCACCGTCATGAAAAAGCAGTGCCTTGTCAACGGGGTTTCTGCGCCATCGCACCAGGGGCGGCGGCGGCGGCGGCGGCGGCGGCGGGCGCGGGGCGCGGGGCGCGGGGCGCGGGCGCGGGCGCTCCCGGCCGAGCGGCGCCGGCCACACGCGCTCCGCTCTCTCTCTCTCTCGCTCACCCCCGCGCCGGGCGGCGGGCGCCCGCTCCCCGCGCCCGCCCGGCCTGCATGCTCCGCGCCCGGGCGCACCGCTCGCCTGCTCGTCTACCTCCAAACTTCGCTTCTCGCCTGGCAGAAAAAGAGAGGAGAAAAAAAAAAAAAAAAAAAAAAGGAGAAGAAGGGGGGGCATTAGGATTTTTTTAATTAGAAATTAAAAAAATATAGATAGATAGATAGATCAACCTCCAAGGTCGTGGATTCCTATTTCCTCTGGGGTCCTTGGTGAGTTTGAAATGGATTCGGATTTAAAACAAACAAACAAACAGGGTCTATTTGGCTCCCCCCCCCCCCTTTTTCAGATCTACAAGATGCATGCTGATTTCTCCCGGCACACACGTGCGCACACACAAACACACCAGCTTTAACTTGAAGGGGGGGGAGTTACAAACATAATATTTGTTTAGAATTATAGTTGGAGCAAACCGCAGTAAAGGCTTTGTTTTGCATATATTTTAAAAGAAATGAAGTCTTCCGCTTTTAACTGTTATTTAACAAATGGATGGTGTAGACAAACTTTGCAAGGTAGCAAACTTTGCTTTGAAATGCCCCTTCCGGTTCCCTAAATGCAGATAAGCCTTATCTGTGAAAAGGGTATGTCAATGTGAAAAGAAAAAAAAACACAACACTATGCTAAATAAAGGTGAGGAGACTCATAAATCACATTCACAACACCCAAACCCCACCTACTAGGGCTTAGGTAGCTTTTATTTGTGGAATTTGCATTAAATAACCACCACCTAAAAGAAAGGAAGAAAAAAGCTACAGAACCTTCCAGCACTCTTAGGCCCAAGTATAATTACCCCCTGCTTTACATGTCCAATTGTTGAGACTTCCCCAGAAACCATCCAGTACCCTAAGCATTTAAAGAAATGTTAATTATCATAGCCCCAAGTGGAGGAGAGGTTCTTTCCAGTCTGGTAGCTACAAATGCCCACAAAATACAGTGGGAGTTTTGTTTGTCTTTTTGTTCAAATAAACATAAAATATGGGTAAGAGGTTAGTTGTACAACAATGTAATTCAGGTGTAAGAAATACAAATGTAAGCCTCCATAATGTTCTAAAATTATGTTATGCTGCAGGTGTAATGTCGATTACTATGAAATCCAGTCCCAGATATCTGGTCCATCCTAAATAAAATAATTCCTAGATCTAGCACTTAAAGTTAAATTAGTCTCTTTTCTATATCCCCTTATAAGGCAGTAAAAATATTTTTTGGTGGAGCTGGAGGTGTAGCTCAGTGTGTAGATGGCCTGTGACTCCCTAGGTTCAATCCCCAGTACCAAAAAATACTTATGAATCATCTTGCTTACTTTAAACTGTATGGCAAAAAAAAAGTCAAGACTGGCATACAATGTTCTCCTATTCAACAGAAGACATATTCTAAAAAAGCAACAACAATAATGTATCTTGTTTTGGTAACTGCTACTCCATCCTTATTTCTAAAGTATGCTTTGTATTTTTTTTTTAAATGGCTTCCAAATCCACTCAGTCATCAGAAGGCTTCCAGTTCAGCCCAGGCCTTCCTACCACAGCCATCTCTGCATAAATTAGCATATTTCTCCACACTGGATGGGTAGACCAACCAGTATTCTAATTGGCTTGGGAAAACTTTTAAACATGGTTTAAAGTGGCTCTGGATTGGCTAGAATTTAATTATAACACCCATTTTGAAGAACTGCATTTCAAAAGAGGCCATGGATTATTCATTGCAATTAAGGCCCACCAAGCAAGTAATACAGCTGTTACACCACATAGCCAGTGAAATATTAATGGATTTCAGAAAGCTATCTTCCCAGGCTGGCCAAAAACCCAAGGAAACCAGAATCCTGACTTTAAAGATGACCTACCGCATACCAATTTTATCACTGCCACTATCACACAACTGTGTGGATAGGTAGACACACAGATAGATAGAGATCTAAATATATATACATGAGTATATAGAAGCTACTTCATACCTTATAACATATACAATTATGATCTACCATTCAAAAATAAATTAATTTTTTAAAAGCAATAACTTAACAAATCTGAACTTATAGAGTCCCAAGACACGGTGATCTTCCTAAAGAATGCCCAAATGAAGAGCTCCCTACCTGGTGCTCTTACTGAGAGCCTACTAAGTGCCACATGGCTTATGCTACCTATTTGTATTACCACAGGAGCCTTCGTTCAACCTCAAGAAAAAGGTTGCATTATTAGCGTTAACTGTGAGAATTCAAGTCTGGTTGATTCCCAAACTCACCCTTAGTCCGGCCTGAAAAGGATCTTGCGAACAAGCAGTCCTTCAGCCTCAAAGTAAACATCAAAGTCCAGCAGTGGGGCATCGCACGGGGAGAGGGGATAGCCTCTGACCAGCTGGTCAAGACGCACTTTGAGAATGCCAGTTATCAAATCTAATTTTAAATCTGAGGGAGGGGTTTGCAAAGCGCTGGGACAGCAGCCATAGGAAGACATGATTCCCAAGACACCTCCGAAACTGTAATCATTTCACAACATGGCAAAAGAAGACCAGCATTTTACATTTTCCCTGAATGATGATAACACTTCATATTAAAAAAAAAAAAGCAGATGCTTTTGTGTGTGGGAAATTTAAAACTTTTAAATAGGGTTTGGGGGCTGGGAATATGGTTTAGTGGTAGAGTGCTTGCCTAGCATGCATGAAGTGCTGGGTTCGATTCTTCATTACCACATTACCATATAGACAGAAAAAGTTGGAAGTGGCGCTGTGGCTCAGGTGGTAGAGTGCTAGCCTTGAGCAAAAGAAGCTCAGGGACAATGCCCAGGCCCTGAGTTCAAGCCCCAGGACTGGCAAAAATAAATAAATAGGGGTTGGGAAGCAGAATATGATTAGGAAACTTACTTAAGAGGAAAGTTCTTAAAATAGCTTCACTGTATGCAAATGATGTTAATTGTAGTTGTATACAACTTATACATAATATTCAATACTGTATATATAGTGTATGTATAATATACATTGTTATTTTATATATACAATACACTCCAATGTATGTGATCAAGAAAGTCATCAAAAAAAGGAGAATGAGAATGTCAGCATAATCAAAATGCTCTAGCATGTGTCTAGCTACAAATAAACAGGCCTAATTAATATCTGTAAGACAAAAATGCAGGGCTGGGAATATGGCCTAGTAGGTAGAATGCGTGCCTCATATACATGAAGCCTTGGGTTCAATTCCTCAGTGGCACTGTGGCTAAAGTGGTAGAGTGCTAGCCTTGAGCAAAAAGAAGCCAGGGACAGTGCTCAGGCCCTGAGTCCAAGCCCCAGGACTGGCAACAACAACAAAAATGCATTTGGGTTGGAGGAGTTAGTTCAATAGTGGAGCATTAGGCTAGCAGGTGTTAGGGTCTAGGACTAGATTAAATTCCTAGCACTGGGGCTGGGAATATGACCAGTGGCAAGCACTTGCCTTGAATACATGAAGCCCTGGGTTCAATTCCCCAGCACCACATACGTAGAAAACGGCCAGAAGTGGCGCTATGGCTCAAGTGGCAGAGTGCTAGCCTTGAGCAAAAAGAAGCCAGGGACAGTGCTCAGGCCCTGAGTCCAAGGACCAGGACTGGCCAAAAAAAAAAAAAAAAAAAAAAAAAAGAATTAAAAAAAATTCCTAGCCCTTCAAATAGTCCTCTTGTTTGGTTGGCCCCTCTCAGGAGAGAACGCAAAGCGATGCTGGACAGCCGAGGCTCACACCTACAATCCTGGCTACTCAGCAGACTGAGATCTGAGAATCGAAGTTCAAAGCCACGCCAAGCAGGAAAGTCCCTGCGACTCTCATCTCCCAATTAACCACCAGAAAACCAGAAGCGGAACTGTGGCACAAGTGTAGAACGCCAGCCTTGAGCAAAAAAGCTAAGCAACGGTGTACAGACCCTGAATCCAAGCCCCGTGACTGACATGAATGAATAAACAAATACATGAGAAAGGGGGAGAGAGAGGCAAGTCCTGGTAATGAGGCCGTCGTATGCGCACTGCACACCACCGCTGTCCACAGCACAGCAGATGCGCCAGTGCATGTTTTGCAGAGTGTTGGTGAAATAACAACCTGAAGACTGCACAGGCCACATCAAAGCATACCTTCACCGCACCTCTAGAGGCACCGAGGATCTGGGGCTTCTGAGTCCTGGCTCTACCATCCATGTGAGGGGCTTCTCATCACACCTTGTCACTCAGCAGGTTTGGGGCAGGTCCTGTCACCCTTCACTGCCTCAACTTCCTCATTCAGTAACACACAGAGACACCTGGGAGCCACCTCGAAGCCTTATTTTAAGAATACAGGAAGTTGTGTGTGTGAGACGCTTAGCAGGGTCCCTGCTACATAATGAGCTGAGCGTGGAGCCGGCAGCCTAGGCGGGCGATCCACCTCACATCCTGTGAGCCCCCTGAGAGTGCTCTCCTCCTCCCCAGGGACAGGAAGCTCCTCCGGGGACACCCATCAATGTCTCCACGCTGGAGAGGCTCTAAGCAGCGCCCTCCCCATGGAGTTAGTCCACAATCGATGCTTTCAGGATACAGAACTGCAAGCAGCCCCGTCTAGAGTAATTCTCCCCAGGCCACAGGGACCCACAGCCTCGTGATCCCATCCACAGCACCCCCCCCCGTTTGTTTTCTCATGGCTACCTCTGAGGTACCACCGAGCCCCAACATGTGCTCTCAGATGCTCCACTCACTCGCTCCTCTTCTCCTTGGGGGCGTCCCAAGCTCTGCTGGGTCCTAGTATACTGGTCATGTAATCTTGGCCTTTTTCGTTCCCTCTGGCCCCCCTTCCTTCCTTCTTGTGCGGACAGTGTGGCTTGAACTCAGGGCCTCAGGCTCTTGCTTGGCTTTTTCACTCAGGGCTGGCATTGTACCACGGAGCCACTTTAGGCTCTTTGCTGGTTAATGGGAGAGAACATTCTCATGGACTTTTCTGCCTGGGCTGGCTTCAAACCTTGGTCCTCACTGCAGTCTCTTGAGAAGCTGGGATGGCAGGTGTGAACCATGGGTGCGCAGCTTGTGCTACTTTTTTTTTTTTTTTGGCCAGTCCTGGGGCTTGAACTCGGGGCCTGGGCACTGTCCCTGGCTTCTTTTTAGTCAAGGCTAGCACTCTGCCACTTGAGCCACAGCGCCACTTCTGGTTTTTTCTGTATATGTGGTGCTGAGGAATCGAACCCAGGGCTTCATGCCTGCTAGGCAAGCACTCTCCCGTTAAGCCACATTCCCAGCCTTTGTCCTACTTTTTAACTTTCTCTTACCTCAGTTTCTGTAACTGTAAAATGGAGATGGCATAGTAATATACAAAACCTTGCTGTTAGTGCTGGCATACGGCAGATATTAAAAACCTAGTTGTGTTACTGTTGTAATATTGTTATTAAAAGTAATGTGGGGTCTGGGAATGTGGCTTAACTGTAGCGTGCTTGCTGAGCATGCATGAAGCCCTGGGTTCGATTCCTCAGCACCACATACACAAAAAAAGCCGGAAGTGGCGCTGTGGCTCAAATAGTAGAGTGCTAGCCTTGAGCAAAAAGAAGCCAGGGACAGTGCTCAGGCCCGGAGTTCAAGCCCCACGACTGGGAGAAAAAAGAAAGTAATATGGAGCTAGTACCAGTGGGGCATGCCTGTAACCCAGACCTGAGAATTGCAATTCGAAGCCAGCCTGGGCAAGGAAAAAAGCAGTGAGACTCTTTATCTCTAATTAAACTTCCAAAGCCCAGAGTAGAGCTGTGGCTCAAGTGACACAGTGGTAGCCTTGAACAAAAATGCTCAGAGACCGTGCCCAAACCCTGAGTTCAAGCCCCAGGACAGCCGGACAGACAGACACACACACACACACGATGTAGAGAGCTTGAACTCTGGGCTCACTCACCAGCATCCTTCCCCGAAAAAAAAGCAATTGTTTTCAAAGCACTGATAAATAATGTACTGGATTACAAATGTTTCAATATCATGCCTACATTATTATTCTGTTTGACATCTGACTATAAATGCCTTAACTCATCATTGTAAGACTAAGGCTATTCTAGTCTTGACATATTTCAAGCTGGCTATTTTCCTTGACAGATTTTTTTTTTTTTTAATCTCAACTCCTACAAGCTTCCACTACATGGATAAGGAGGTAATACAACACAGCGGAGCCATTAAAAAAAACCTTCCAACTCCCACTGGCTTCCTGTCTTACACACCCAGCCAGTCTCGCAGGGAGGAGAGGGGGAGGGGGAGTGGCAGGCAGGTGAGGGGGGGGGCCAGGGTGGCCGGGCTGCTTTGTCTCCAGCTCCTGGGTCCCAGTTACCTTACCTCCTTAGCCAGGGCACTCCTTCCGCAGAGGGAGCAGAATGGGGTCGGTCACATCAGTAGACCTCATAAGAAAGTCCACCTCTGAAGGGCACCGGTGCCTCACGCCTGTAATCCTACCCAGGAGGCTGAGATCTGAAGATCTAGGTTCAAAGCCAGCCTGGGCAGGAAAGTCGATGAGAGTCTTATCTCCAATTAACCCCCAGAAAACCAGAATTAGAGCTTGTGGCTCCAAGTGGTAGAGTGTTAGCCTTGGGGGGGGGGGGGGGAAAGAAAAAAGAAAAAAGCTCAGGGACAGGGTCCAGGCCCAACAAAAATAAAAATAAAAAAGAAAGTCCATCACCTATAGGTGCTGGTGGCTCTGAGGATCACAGTTCAAAGCCAGCCCATGTAGGCAACACTTGTGAGATTCTTATCTCCAGTTAACAAACAAAAAGCCAGAAGTGGAGTTGTGACACAAGTAAAAGAGTGCCAGACCTGAATAAAAAAGCTACGGGACAGTGCCCTCGCCTTGAATACAAACAAACACACACACACTCTCTCTCTCTATCTCAAAAACAGGATACCCATGAAAAGGGCTTGCTTAATAAATGTGGGTGTCCTTTCTGTAAACAAAACAATTAAGAGCTAATATCTGAAGAAGGAACCACTCTAAGTGATGACTTATATATGCAAGACAAAGGCAAGGAAATACCAAGGTATTAAGCAGGCTCCAAGATACATTCACTGCACTGAAAAATAAAAAAAATCCAGAGACGGTGGGACACTCTATGTAACTGCCATGAGTACTCTGATCATTAGAAAGCCACGTTCTTTTTCTGTGTGCCAGTAGTAAGGCTTGAACTCAAGAGCCTCATGCTTTTTCCCTCACAGCTGGGGCTCTATCATTTGAGCCAAGCCTCCAGTTCTTCAGCCCTGTTTTCTGCTGATTAACAGAGATGGAGTCTTGTGGACTTTTCTGGTCAGACTGTTTCTGAAGTGCGATCCCGTGGATTCTAGCCTGAGTAGCCAGAATTATTATCACGAGGTACTGATCCCCAGAAAAAGCCACATTCTTATTCGAATGGGGGAAAAAACCCAACCAGGAGGCCCACATGAAATGCCTCTGTAGATGATCAATACTTTGTCTGCTAGATGTTCACATCCCTATTTGCAGTTCCTAGGCATCAAACATTGCAAAGGTACAAACACTCTTATATTTCAAAATGTTAATATGCATCCCCCACTCTGATTCATATCAAGCACCTACTGGTTAGGTGGATTTATCAGTCAGTCCCTTGTGAGTTAAACTACCTGAGTCAGGTCCAAGACAGTCAAGCTTGTTCAGAGAGTAACAGAGCAAAAGACAGGGGTGTTGTAGAGGAATCCTTCACATAAGCCTAGTGAAAGACTGATGAGTTTTCCTGTCTATCCGCAGGAAGGTCCCAAAACTCAAGTTATGATCTCTGATTTGCTCTTTTTCTCTAGTCTCTATATTTGTAACACATACCTTTACCCTCAACCACCGGCCCCACTGGGTATTTCAGGATTGGCTACTATTCCTCAATGTTTTCTCTGCCTCAAATCATAGAACCTACCTCAAAAATTCTCCCTAGATGCCAGTCCCTTTCTCTACCTACCTGCGGTTCCCTCCACGCTTGCTCAGCCTCCCATCAATCTTCTACCTAAGCAACTACAGAAATCCCCTCTCTAAATCCCAAAGCATGATGCTCTCATTAGGACCTCCCAGCATGGGAAACTTAGTAAAAACCCAGATGTCCACCTCACGCCTGTCACCCTAGCTAGTCAGGAGGCTGAGATCGGAGGATTGTGGTCTGAAGCCAGCCCAGGCAGGAAAGTCTATGAGACTCTTATCTCCAGTTAAACACCAAAAAAGCAAGAAGTGGTTCAAGTGGTAGAGTGCTAGCCTTGAGTCTAAGCCACAATAGCCACATACACAAATACAGATTCCCTGGCTAGAATGGAGGTCAGTGGCAGAGCATGAGGTTGCAAATAAAGCAAGGAAATAAGCTGGGCCCTAGTGGCTCACGCCTGTAATCCTAGCTACTCAGGAGGCTGAGATCTGAGGATGGAGGTTCAAAGCCAGCCTGGACCAGAAAGTCCATGACACTCTTATCTCCAATTAACTACCAGAAAACTGGAAGTGGTGACGTGGCTCAAAGTGGTAGTGTGCTAGCCTTGAACAATAGAGCTCAGGGACAGCGTCCAGGCCCCAAGTTCAAGCCTCATGACCGACCGACAAACACACACACACAGGTACTGGGCTTAATTAAGCTCAGGGCCTTGAGTTTTCCCTTGGCTTTAACTATTCAAGGCTGATCCTCTGCCACTTAAGCTATACTTCCACTTCCAGTTTGGCACTGTTTAATTGGAGATAACTATTGTATAGACTTTCCTACTTGGGCTAGACTCTAACAGTGATTTCAGCCTCCTGTGTACTTAGGATTACAAGTGTGAACCAATGGCTCCTGGTTTCTCCCCATCTCTTGCACTCTATAGTAAGGGATCTATCTGTTCATGTCTGTGTATACCTTGCCCCCCTCCCCGAGGTCTGCGTACACCGCTGCCAAGTCAGCGCATCTTCTGGCTGTTTGCACAGCTGTTGACAAATGCAGAAGTGAGACTATCAAAGAAGGAATACTTTCATTGCTTTGGCTCATGTTCATGGCATAATCTATTGGCAAATCCCCAGGGCTAGGCCTGGCAATTATTTCAACCCTGAAGTTAGCATCAATTTGAAAAAGTCACTGTAGTGCAGTAGTTTCACCAAGGCACAAATTCTTCCATCCCTTCAAAATAAGAACTATAGACAGGTAAAACCAACCAGAAAATATTTCATCAGGGTGCTAACTTGCCAAACAGAGCAAATGTGGCCATGTCTCTCCCTTACTCAGAAGCAACTATTACTTTTTATTTTTTTTTAACTCACACACACCCTGCTTCCTTACCACTTCAGAAAGGGCCACCTCCACCTCGTTCTCACTGGGCAGGGGAACACAGAAGCTTCTACTCCAGAGCCTAAAGTTTCACTTCTCACTAGGCAGGAAAAGAGCCCAGCGCCGGAGGCTCACACCCATAATCCTAGCTACTCAGGAGGCTGAGAGCTGAGGATCACGGTTCTAAGCTGGCTGGGGCAGAAAAGCCAGTGAGACTCTGTCTAATTAAGTCAGAAGTGAAGCTGTGGCTTAAGTGGTAGAATGCCAGCCTTGTGCAAAATAGCCAGGTAAGAGCATGAGGTACACTAAGTTCAAGTCCCTGTACTGGAACCAAAAGAAAAAGGAAGAAAAAGTCAAGGAAGCCAGAGGGACCAACATGAAGAACAGCAATGAACCCAGGCTCAGTGGGGGTGGTGACCCTTTCTGGGGATGTGGGTCTCTAGACCCAGATGTCTTAGGTAGGGGACTTTGATCAGGTAGGTGATGAGGGGCTTTATGGGCCACTACCGCCACAGAGCTGGTCACAATACGATTTTGGGGTTTTGTTGTATTTTCTTATAGTACTTAGTTTGGAATTCAGGGCGTCAGTCACGCTAGGCAGCCTGTGTACTACATATACCCAGCTATATTCCTCCCTTCTCCTCCTGTGTGTGTGTGTGTGAAAATCTACTTCCTCTGAAGCCTGGTCCCGTCTCTGAGATTGAAAGATCTTCCTCCCTCCTCTCATTTTCTTTTTTAAAGAAACAAAGATGGGATCTTACTATATCTGTCTATCTAGCCATCCATCCCAAGCTGGCCTTGAACTCAAGACCCTCCTTCCTGCCTCAGCCTCTCCGTGCTGGGATTCCAGGCTTGTAAATGACTCCCTCTCCTTCTCAACAGTCCTTATTTCACTGGCTCCGCTTCAAGTGAGCCTTTTCCTATAACCGGAACATGCCAGCCAACGTTCACCCAGAGCTGCCCAGGGGAGCAGGTCCCCGGTGGCCAAGGCCCAGGCTGCCAGGAGTCGCAGCTCACACACAGGAAACCACCTTTATTTTCCTAGAGTCTGCTGTAGATGCAGACCATCTAATTCTCTGGGCCTTCACTGTACTTTCAAGGCAGTAATCCTTTGATTATTAATGCACTTGAGTTTTAAAAAGTTGTGTTCTAGCCAGCTCGTTTAGTGGCTGGGTAAAGTTCGTGCCCATTATAAATTCACAGATTGGCCTGAGAATACAAATCATTCTAGAATAACCTCCATTTCATTTTCACCGCCCTGGGTCGACAGCCCTGTCATTTACCCAATGAACCATAGCAATCATCTCTCAAGGGCTCTGCCCCCACTCCAATCAATTCTCTCCACCTTCTTGTCCTGAACACAAATCAGATGCCTCCTTCCAGCTCAAAACCTGATGAGCCGGGAGTCAGGGGCTCACGCCTGTAATCTTGGCTACTCAGGAGGCTGAGATCTGAGGGTTTCAGTTTGAAGCCAGCCTGAGGCTCTAAACTCCCAGTTCTGGCATGTACGTACGTACGTACGTACACACACACACACACACACACACACACACACACACACACACACACACACACACACGATAGATTCCCAGGGCCTCTAGGATACCTGCAGACCCCAGCCCCTCCGGGCCACGCCGGCTCTTGCCTTGGGCATTCTGCCAAGTTGACCACATGCCACCCACGCCTGCCCAGCTCCGCTCCTACTCCTCACACACCGGCACCCTTGCTCTGTCCTCTCCCCTGCCTGCTCCTCTCCCTCCTTCATTCCCCTCGCTGGACTCCCACTGATCCTCCTTCCTCCCTGATAACACAATGCCTGCTGCCTGTGCTCACGAACCACTGAGCCATGTCTCCACGACTCTCCCTGCGTTTTGAGCCTCTCAGAGACAAGGCCCATACTGTATCTGTACGCTTCTGCTCCCACTTCCTCCACAGGGCTAACTACAGCATCTTGCACCAACACGTTAAGTGAGCATTTACTAGCTCTAACTTATCTGGAGGCACCTGCTACAGTGGAGCAGCCAACAGCAGGAGCTGCTGCGGCCTCGGTCCAGCCAGCAGGGATGGCACTAAGGAATGGCCCCTGAAGGCCGGAAGGCGAGCACAACAGCTCCTGCCTGTAATCACAGCTACTCAGGAGGCAGAGGTGGGAGGATCTATGATCTGATGCTGTCCCAGCACAGAAATGTGATCTGAAAAGCAAGAGGGAATGGGGGAGGCTCCAATGGTAGAATGCTTGCATAGCTGGTGTAAAGCCTGGAGGTCAAACCCCAGGACCACCCCCAGGAAATAACAAATGTTCCTTGGATCTTGGGGGTGAAATGCTCCCCTCACCGCAGGCAGCAGGAGGCTCACGGAGATGTCCACAGGGGGCAAGCAATGAGTCTCTTCTACAAAACTTAGCCAGCCTTGAGGGAAAAAGGTGTGTGAGTTGAAGGGCCCTGAGTTCAAGCCCTACTACCAGCACAAAACAGAAAGCACATGGCAGAGCTGCGCGGCCCGGGAGACAGAGCCAGCGGCCCAGCGGAGGCTGGGGAAGCGGCTCCAGCCTTCCAGAAAGGATGCTTTCGCCCCTCTTTGCATCCCACTCAAGCTTCCCTTTCACTTGCACACTCGTCCTCTCCAGACAGAGCTGAAGTTTTGGTTACTTTAAAGGAGTTAAGCTCTTAAGACAAACAGAAAAAAAAAAAATCCCAGCCTGCCAGGATACAATGCAGACGCAGGGCGAGGTGGCCTCACGCGCTAGCTCGCCGGTCCACGTCCTTCCACAGGCCGCCCGGCCCACGAGTGTGGCCCGCAACCAACTCCCAAACCCTGCTCCCCAGAGACCTCACGGCGGTGCCAGAGCTAAGCGTGCCTCTGCCACGCGGGAGCACGTCCCCACCACTCCTCCCTCCCCCCACAGCAGTGCTCCCTTCTCCCAGCTGCTTCCCGTGCCTATTCTGGGGCTTGAACTCAGGGCCGCATGCTCTTGCTTCACGTTTTCACTCAAGGCTGGCATTTTATCACTTGAGCCACCCGCCTATCCCTTTTTGTCAGCAAACTTTCATCACTGCTACAAAACCAAAGGAGGGAAAAGCCTTGGCCACGCCATTTGACAAGACGATGGGCAGGCACAGCTGGTGGAGAGCCTGATGTCCTTACGACGACACAAAGAAAGTCCCATCCCTTTATCCACTGTGTCAACACCTATACACCCCAATACCTCCCTCACAGAACTGCTTTGCAGGCTGATCTTCAACGCGAGGGCTCAAACCCAAAAGTCTGCCCAAGCTCAACACACTGGGCTGAGAATGTGGCTTAGCGGTAGAGTGCTGGCCTAGCAAGCCCAGGGTTCAATTCCTCAGCACCACATAAACTGAAAAAGACAGAAATGGCGCTGTGGTTCAAGTGGTAGAGTGCTAGCCTTGAGCAAAAGAAGCTCAGGGACAGTGCTCAGGCCCCAAGTTCAAGCCCCAAGACGGATTAAAAAAAAAAAAAAAAGAATATGGGTATCAGCAAGTACCTGAGCTAGAGCTCCAGAATTTGTTGTTTAGTTTTGTGATGCTAGGAACAGAACCATGGACCTTATGCAAGCCAGGCAAGTGCTCTATCACTGAGCTACACACTAGACCACACCAAACGTGTGTGTGTGTGTGTGTGTGTGTGTGTGTGTGTGTGTGTGTGTCCTGGGCCTGAACTCATGGCCTAAGCCCTGACCCTGAGCTTTCTGCACTCAAGGCTAGCCCTCTACCACTTGAGCCACAGCATCACTTCCGGTTTTCTGGTGGTTCCTTGGAGATCAGAGTCTCTCAGACTTTCCTGCCCTGCTGGCTTCAAAGGAGGCGTTGCCATTCATCTTTCAGCAGTGAGTGCGTGCACATGTGCGGAGGGCAGGCCTGGATGGCTCTATCACTTATCAAGACGGTGGCCAACCCTGAACTGACTGCTGGCCAGCCTGGCCCCAGCACAGTGAAAGGCGCGCGCGGCCTGCTGTGACAGACTCCAAACGCTCCTGAAAAGTAGCACTTTTGCACCTGGCTCTCTTCTCCCTGTCAGCACCCCTTACCTGTTCCCTTAACATCTGCTTATCAAGCACTCCCTGCCGGGCACCCTGCCAGGCCGCCTCAGGCCGCCACAGTGGTAAAGACAAGACACGTGTGGTTCCCACCCCCCTGAAGGGGGATGAAGCTGGACAAAGAATCACACAACATGTGAAACTGTAACAAGGGGCCACTCGCAACTGTTATCAAAGAAGGAGGTACAGGGTGTCTACTGTGTGTTGGGGAAGATTTCAGAGGCTGCTAGAAAGCAGACGACGGAGGAAGGAGGAGGACCTCATGAGGGAGAAGTCCAGCAGGCATGGAGTAGCGTCCTCTAGACGCAAGGCTGGTAGATTCTGTGAGAGGCAGCTGGAGGGGTGCCATGGACAAGGCTGACTGCCAGGCTGAGGAAGGAGGGTGGGGTGGGGATGAAGGAGGAGCACAAACAACTCCTGGGAGAAGTTTGGAACAGAAAAGTGCAGGAGGGTGGACCAGTTGCGCAATGGATAACGCGTCTGACTACCGATCAGAAAAGTGCAGGGACTGGAGAATGGGAGGAGTTGGACACCAGTGGCTCACGCGTGTAATCCTAGAGGCTCAGAAGGCTGAAATGTGAGGATCGTAATTCAAAACCAACCTAGAGAGACAAGTCCAAGAGACTCCTATCTCCAATTAACCAGTGGAGATGTGATTCAAGCGGCAAAGCACCAGCCAGGGATGAAAAAGCAAGGGCCTAAGTTCAAGTAGTCCCAGGACTGAAGCACACACATACAATAATAATAATGAACATTCAGAGCACCTGTCAATTATTTCATCTCTCAAGATGTCTATTGGAGAAGAGCACTCTTCAACAAGCCCTTTGCGGGTGGCGGCGGCGGAACTCAGCCTGCCCTCAATCACCAGCTTCCTGTGCAATGGATGCTCTGGGTCTCTCTCCCTCCACCACAGCTTGCATTCACCTTTCATGAGCTGGGAGCACAGGCTGCAACCTCAGCCCTCAAATATCAGAAAGAGGGCGTCCTCAGCCTTCCCACCGCGGAGAACGCAGCCAAGTAGCTCTCTACTCAACTCTCATCCACCTACATTGCCTGGAGCTCTGCCGGTGCCTGCAAACGCTCCACTCCAGTGTTTCCAGACAGCCTCTCCCCCAACCTCTGGCCCAGCCATCCAGTCTTCTTAAAACTGGGTGACCCGTTAATCTTTGCTTCTTTTCACTTAAAAGTTTAAACTAGGGGTTGGGAATATGGCCTAGTGGCAAGAGTGCTTGCCTTGGGTACATGAAGCCCTGGGTTCGATTCCCCAGCACCACAAATATATAGAAAACGGCCAGAAATGGCGCTGTGGCTCAAGTTGGCCAAGTGCTAGCCTTGAGCAAAAAGAAGCCAGGGACAGTGCTCAGGCCCTGAGTCCAAGGCCCAGGACTGGCAAAAAAGAAAAAAAAAAAAAGTTTAAACTAGTGCTAGGTGTAGGTAGCTCATGCCTATGATCCTAGCTACTAAGAAAGCTGCGATGTGAGGATCCTGGTTCTAAACCAGCCCAAGCAGAACAGTCCACAAGATTTTTTAATGCCCAGTTAACCAGCAAAATACCAGAAGTGGAGGTGTGGCTCAAGTGGGGTGCCAGTTTAGAGATGAAAAAGCCAAGCGAGAATGCTAGGCTCTGAGTTCCCAGAATCAGCATACAAAAAGGGGGGGGGGCAAGACGCCAACTATCAAACTAGAATCTTACGGTCTACAGACCTATGCAAAAATCTGTTGATGAGCAGAAATGAGCCAGTCGGATGAAGAAACCTCTTCTGAACCTTTCAGGTTTTTATCAAAAGGTTTGGATTAAGTCCATCCAGCCTGTCATCTGGGGCTCAGCCTTGTAATCCTACCCAGGAGGCTGAGAGATGAGGATCAGCCAACTCCAAGGGACTCTCAGCTCCACTTAACCAGCAAAGAGGCGGCCAGTGGGGCCGGGGCTCGCCGGAGCGCAAGGCTCTGAGTTCAAGTCCCAGTCCCAGAACAACAACCACAACAACACGGCGTCCGCCTCTCCTCCGACGGCCATTGCATTCCGCCCGGCGGCCCGGCCGAGGTCGCCGGCTGCTATTTCTCTCACCAGATACAGATTATGACTTTTGCGAAATCAAGCCGCTTCATGGAAGAACGGCAGACACGAAGCCTCGCCTACCTCGACAGCGCGGCTTCCGGGCGCGGCTCCCCCGGGTCCCCGCCACCCCTCCCCCCCCCCGCCCCCGGGCGGGCCCGGCCGCCCCGCGGAGGACGGCCCTCTCCCACCGGGAGCTTGTGTTGAGGGTGATTACTATTATTACTGTTATTATCGCGTTAACGGTGAGGAGAGGAGGCGAGCCCCGGTTCGCTCCCATTTCCTGCAGGCGCCCCGGCTCCCCGCACCTCCTCCCGCATCCGGACGCGGGCCCGCCGGGGGCCACGTCCGTCCCGGGCGCTTCGCCGACCGTGGAGGGGTGGGGATGGACAAGGTGACCCCGGGGGCTGCCGGGCGGGCGCGGGTCACGGGGGTTCCCCCCCCCCTCGCGGGGGCGGGCGCGGGCGGCGTGGCCGGGCGGCGTCGCAGGCCTCCCCGGGCGGCCGCCGCCTTGGGCCGCTGCCAGCGGCGGACTGCGCGGCGGCCGCGGCCGGTTCGCAGCGCGGGCCTGGCTCGGCGGAGCCCGCGCACTTCCGGCGCAGACCCCTCCCACCGCCGCCCACGCCGCGCGCGCCGGCTCCCCCGCGCCCCGAGACCCGCGGCCCCGCCGAGGGACGCGCAGCCGGGGGGCCGGGGTCTCGGCCCCGCGAGGCCGGCGGCGCAGGGCGTGGACGGGGCGGGCAGGCGGCTCCCCCTCCCCGCCCCCCCCTCCGACTGCAGCAATTCCCCCCCCCCACAATATCTATATATTATCGTGATTTTAGGCTCCCCGGGCGCCCCGAAGGCTGCTGCGGTGCGGCGGCCGGCCTCTCCCCCGCGGAGCCCCCCGCCCGCGCCCGCCTCGCCAGCGGCCCGCGGGGGCCCGGGAGCCCCAGGCCGCGCCGCACTGCCGCGGAAGGGGGAGGGCGGGCGGGAAGGACGGGGGTGGGAGGGCGGCGAGAATGGATTGGGGGAAGGGGTGATGGGAAGGAAAAGGAAAAAAAAAAAAAACCCGAGGCATGCAAGCGGCTCCCCAGCCAGCTGTTCCAGCCGCCGCTTCCCTGGCGCGGGCCGGGAGGTGCCATTTCCCCCCCCCCCCATCTTTCTCACCACTACCTGTCCCCCCACCGGCCACACGCACACATTCCTCCCAACCTCCCCGCGGCGGATCTGCGGCCTGGAGGGGCGTAGTAAGGGGGAGCTGGGGGGGAGGGGGAGGCCTGCGAGTTTCTAACCTTGTTCTTATAAACAAACCCACATGTGCAGCTGCCGCTGCTGCAACTCACCCCACAATCCCGGATATAAGTCCTGCCCCTTTAAGAGGGAAAAAAAAAAAAAAAAAGCTTCCCCCGCCCGCCTCCCACCCCACCCATCCACAAGGACCTTTGTCTCCCCACCCCCGCTTGTCAGTCAGCCCCGCCTCCGCGACCACGCCCCTCGGGCGCGCCGCAGCCAATCGGCAGAGGGAGCCGGCCCGGCGGCCTTACGTCATCGGGGCTGGCCAATCGCAGCGCACGTTGGTGGGAGGCCGAGCGGAGGGCGCGCCCGGAGGAAGAGAGAGTGAGAGAGGGAGAGGCCGGTGGGCTGGAGCTCGAGCCCAAGATGGAGGCGGCGGGCTGCTCGGCTGCCGCCTTGGGCAACGGCGACCCGGCGGCGCCGCGGGAGCGCGGCATGCTGCCCGAGCGGCTTCAGAGGCGCGAGCAGGAGCGGCAGCTGGAGGCGGAGAGGCGGAAGCAGAGTCGGCAGGACCTAGAGGTGGAAGAGGAGAAGAGCAGCTTCTTGGCCGCCGCCTTAGCCCGCGAGCGGGAGGCGGTGGAGGCGCTTCTGCGGGGCGAGGACGCGGCCGGGCGGCTGGAGGAAGCGGCCGAGCGGCTGCAGGGCCTACGGAAGCTCCTCAACGACTCGGTGCGCTTCCTGTCCAACTACAACCTGCGGCAGGGCCAGGAGGCGCTGGCCCAGCTGCAGGCCGCCCTGGCCCAGCGGCGCCAGGAGCTGCAGCCCGGGAAGCGGTTCGCGTTCAGGGCCCGGCGGAACCAGGCCGCTGGGGCCGCGGGGGTGGATGCGGCCCCGGCTGCGGAGGCCCCGGCGTCCGCGAGCGCCCGGGTTCCCAAGGATGAGAACGAGGCGACCCCCGAAACCGGCTGGGCTTGTGGTTTCTCCGACCTGGCGGGCCAGATCTTGGAGAAGAGGGCCGCCGAGCTGCACCAGCAGGACGTCCTGTTGAGCGGACTGACGGACTGCACGGTCAGGCTGTGGGGCAACCCCAACACCTTGCGACTGGCCCAGGCCCGCGGGTGCCGGGTGCTGTGCGGGCCCGTGTCCACTTCCGTGTTCCTGGAGAACTGCACGGACTGCGTGCTGGCCGTGGCCTGCCAACAGCTCCGAGTGCACACGACCGCGAACACTCGCATCTTCCTGCAGGTCACCAGCAAGGCCATCGTGGAGGACTGCAGCCGGATCCAGTTCGCCCCGTATACCTGGAGCTACCCCGGGATCGAGCAGGACTTCCAGAGCTCCGGTTTAGATCGCAGCAGAAATAACTGGAACGACGTTGCTGATTTTAACTGGCTGGTCCGGGGTGTGGCCTCCCCGAATTGGAGTATTCTTCCCGAAGAGGAGTGGAAGATCCCGTGTGACTAGCGCCCCTGATCTCTACTCTTCGCAAATACACCTCTCCTCGGAATGGCTGCTGCTAACAGTTTACATATTGTTGATAGATTGTGTACACTTAACAAGGCTTTCAGGCTCGAGATTGCAAGAGGCCCCTGATTTGTGATTTCCGATTAAACTCATGCTAATTCTAACACTTGGTGAGCTCATTATGGTAATCTGAAGCAATAAAGGAAAAGAGTGGTTTTGTGGATTTGGAATGGTTTGTGGCCCTCAGACATGTTAGCCTAGCTATTCAGACGGCTGACATTTGAAGGATCGCAGTTCCAGGCTAGTATACACAGTTTGCTAGATTCCATCTGCAGAATATTCAGCAAACTGCAGGGCTACAAGGTGTGGCTCAAGTGGTAGAGTGCTAGCTTGGGCTAGTAGGAGACCCTGAGTTCAAACCTCAGGACTGGGGCTGGGAATATGGCCTAATGGCAAGAGTGCTTGCCTAGCATGCATGAAGCCTTGGGTTCAATTCCCCAGCACCACATAAACAAAAAGCCGGAAGTGGTGCTGGGCTCAAGTGGTGGAGTGCTAGCCTTGAGCAAAAAGAAGCCAGGGACAGAGTCCAGGCCCTGAGTTCAAGCCCCAGGACTATTGGTAGTGTTTATGTTTTTGAACTAGGAAAATACTAGAGGTCCTGTCCTATCAGTCTAGCAACTGCTAATCCTTAGGCAATGGTTTGAGTGGGAAAGATAGGTGAGGCCTACCCAAAACCCAGCTAACCTTCAGGACTGCCTTGTGCCACTTGGGCTTTTTAATTCTATCTATTCCTGTAGAGTTCCCAGATAGGAGAGGTCAGATTTAGATGGCCTCAGAGTCTTCCAATCTTGTGCTTTTTATTTTTAAAAGGAGGTATATTTGGGCTTACCTACATTTTTAGTTTGCTTCCTGTTTGTTTGTTTTTTGGCCAGTCCTGGGGCTTGGACTCAGGGCCTGAGCACTGTCCCTGGCTTCTTTTTGCTCAAGGCTAGCACTTTGCCACTTGAGCCACAGCGCCACTTCTGACCGTTTTTTTCTGTATATGTGGTGCTGGGGAATTGAACCCAGGGCCTCATGTATACGAGGCAAGCACTCTTGCCACTAGGCCATATCCCCAGCCCCCCTGGTTTAAACTTGAATCTGGTCTTTTCCCCCCCCCTTCCCTTTTTCTGTGCAGTACAAGAGCTTGAACTCTGGCCCTTGAACTGAACTCTTTTTTTGCCAGTCCTGGGCCTTGGACTCAGGGCCTGAGCACTGTCCCTGGCTTCTTTTTGCTCAAGGCTAGCACTCTGCCACTTGAGCCACAGCACCACTTCTGGCCTTTTCTATATATGGGGTGCTGAGGAATGGAATCCAGGGCTTCACATACAGGAGGCAAGCACTCTTGCCACTAGGCCATATTCCCAGCCCTCGAACTGAAGTCTTGATTAGCTTATTTCACACAAAGGTGACCCTTATAACTTGAACCACACCTCCTCTTACAACTTCCTTCTGGTTAGAGTTGAGTCAACAAGATTGGTTTGCTTGGGCCAATTTTGAGCCAGTCACCCGATTAGTGAGGGTTACAAGCATGAACACCAGTGCCAAGCTCATAAACATTTGTAATACTGATAGGTAGTATCCAATTGCATTCCCAAGAGGCTTATCAGTTTCTACCCACTAGCAGTGTCTGGGGCTGTTTCTTACCAAAACTATGTATAGTGTACTATCACATTTTTTGGATCTTTGCCAATCTGATACTACTCCTTTAGTAGTAATTGCAATCATGTCCTAACTTTCTAAAGCATTCTGTGTGCAACTACCAATTTTATCTCCCTTATTTATTTTCTGGGGAGGGGGGGAGGCCTGATCCAGGGGCTTGAACTCAGGGCTGGGACAGCTCCCTGTACTTTGTGCTCAAGGCTAGTGCTGTCCCACTTGAGTGAGCTACAACTCCACTGAGGGCTTTTTGGGGGGTGGTTAATTGGAGATAAGAGTCTCTAGGGCTTTTCCTGCTCAGGCTGGCTTTGAACCCAGACCTGGAGATCTCAGCCACCTGAGTAGCAAGGATTACAAGTGAGAGTCACAGGGCACCTGGCCCAAATCCATCTTCTTAAAGTGCGCCTTAATCTAAAGCCTCCCCCAGAGTCCCATTTTCCCTGGGCCGCCTTGGCAGGGGGGAGAGCACCCTTCCACACTCAGGGGGCGCCCCTCCTTCCTTACGTGATCCTCCCTGGCTTTATTTCAGGTCCTGCTCCAGCCGGTCGGAACTAATACCCATTCATCAAACACTGCGCAGCCGGCAGGGCCCCGCGGGAAACAGATGTCACACTCCAAGTGGGTAATTTGTAAAGAGCTTAATACAGGAAGTATTTACAAAGCTGCGGGCAGAGTTTAGGAAGAGCAGTAAGAGGAGGTGCAATACCGGCCTCATCCCTAAGGGGCAAAACTATTAGTTGAACCTAGAAGGAGGGAAGAGATGGAGGGAGGGAGGGGGCAGAGACTATGGAGGAGAGGAAGATTGCAGCCGGGCTCTGTGATTGGTGGAGAGCCATAGAAATTGAAAAATGCCTGTAGCTTTCCACTGGCTGAACCCAGCTAGATTTTGTTTTGTCTAGGCTAGCCCTTAGCTTTTTCAGTCGAAGCTGGTGCTCTGCCATTTGAACCATAGCTCCACTTTTAGCTTTGTGCTGCTTAGAGGTGAGAGTCTCATGGACATTCCTGCCCTGGCAAGCTTTGAACCTTGATCCTCAGTTGCCTGAGTAGCCAGGATTACAAGTGTCAGCTGCTGGTATCCCGCTTTCTCAATTCACTCTCCACACAGTGTGGGTCCAGTACAGAGCCAACATTTTGTACCCAGCAGGTGCCAGTCCCTTCATCTGGGAAGTCTTCCAGGGCTTCCTGCAGTTTCTGAAAATGAGGCGTATTTTCAGATCATATGGGAAAGGAAGAAATGGAATGGGCTTGCTCGTGAGGTGAAAGCACACTTTTTGAGAGCAGGGCAATGATTTGAAGACGGGAAAGTAGGAGCCCCCAGCCTTCGCCCTGCTGGGACAGCGCCAGGATACTCCCGCCTGCGGTGATCGCGCTGCATTGCTGTCAGGAACATGGAGGAGAACGGGAAAGGATGAGGCTGGACTGGATCGTCGGCAAGCAAGGACTCTACTGAACAGCGAGGGCCACCTTCCAGTGGGGTTGGAGGCTGTGCCGGGAACTGGGTTGGGGGGTGGGCTTAGAGAGGGCTTCACAGGGCAGCAGAATATGGTTTCTTGGGGACCCCGGGCGATGTCCTTGACCAGGCCCACAGTGGAATGTTCTACCTGGGGTGAGGGGCTATCATCCCAGGGGAGCAGGCCCAGATTGGAATAACCTGCCTGTGGCCAGGCTTGTGGTGGAGCCTGTTGTCTTGCTTGACCTTGGGAATAAGGCAGGAATCAATCCTTCAATTGCAGCAAAGCCAAAGTTCAAGAGGAGATACAGGACAAGAACGGTGAAGAGACAAACGACTGACACAACCTCCGGCAATATAACAGACCCAAAGGATTCAAAGCGATCATCTGAGCGGAGAAGGAGGCGAGCCAGGGCCTTTGCCCCATTCGGTACTGAAAGCTTATGGAAGGGGCATTCCTGTCTATCTCGCTGTCACTGGAAGCTTCAAAGCCGCTTTTCTGAAAAGCACTGACTCCTGACTTGGGCCCACAAATTCACTAAATAGCAGCAAAGAAGCTTGGCATCCCCACCTCCATTGCGTATTTATGGAAGGGCTGAGAAAGCTTTTACTCAACCAAGGCCCATTTGGATATTTATAGCATCATTCAAGGACCATACAAAAATGTCAATACAGGAAGACAGGCGGGGCAGCTGGCAAGTAGGTTATGAAAAGCACATGCATCGGTCCTGCCAGGGACCTATGACCTCAGTGGCCTTAGGTGACCCTAAGGCCCGATAGGGACAGTGTCTACCTCTACCAGGAACCATTCATTACAGTCACGTTGGAATCTGAAAGATTCTCTGAACCTCCCAAACTGAAATGATGACCAACTAGGACACACTTTGAGGATTGTTTAATTATTATGCATAGCTCTCACCCTTGCCCTCAGTTCTTTGTCTATTTAAACCTACAGCCCATGTCTATACCCTGAAGATGGGCTGCAGTGCTGTCTTCTCATGGCTATACGGCCAAATTCAAACCTCCTTCCTTTGCCTTTCACCATGTCTCTATATTTAGCATACAGTGAGAAATAAAAGAGAGATGCTGCCAGGTACAGGTGGCTCACACCTGTATTCCAGCTATTCAAGAGGCTGAGAGCTGAGGATCATGGTTCAAGGCCAGCCTGAGCTACAAAGTCCAGGAGAGTCTTTTTTTTTTTTTTTTGCCAGTCCTGGGCCTTGAACTCAAGGCCTGAGCACTGTCCCTGGCTTCTTTTTGCTCAAGGCTAGTACTCTGCCACTTGAGCCACAGCACCACTTCTGGCTGTTTCTATATATGTGGTGCTGGGGAATTGAACCCAGGGCTTCATGTATACAAGGCAAACTCCTGTCACTAGGCCATATTCCCAGCCCCGGGAGAGTCTTATCTCCAATTAACCACCAAAAAACTGGGAGTGAAGGTGCAGTATACCACCAGCATTGAAAGGCTAAGTAAGGGACAGGCCCGGGCCTTGAGTTTAAGCCCCAGCACACACACATAACACACTAGTAAAAAATCTTAAAAAATATACATTTGGAATTGTTCTTGTCAGTCATGGAGCTTGAACTCAGGGCCTGGGCACTGTCCCTGAGCTCTTCAGCTCAAGGCTAGCGCTCTACCCCTTTGAGCCACAGTGCTACTTCCAGTTTTCTGGTGGTTCATTGGAGGTAAGAGCCTCACAGACTTTCCTGCCTGGGCTGGCTTTGAACTGCGATCCTCAGGTCTCAGCCTGGTGAGTGGCTAGGAGCACAGGCGTGAGCCTCTGGCGCCCGGCCTTCTTGCTTCTTGCTCTTTCTTTCTGCCCTGATTCACGCTTGGGAATTTGGCCAGGAGCTAGCACTTCCGAGGAGTTTGTTTTCTCTTGCCTTTGTTGATTGATCACTTGGCATCCTCCGGGCGGCAGGCCAGGACAGCAGGAAACCATCTCCCATCCGTGGAAGCCATTCTGTATCTGGCCACCAGGGGGCGTCCATGGGCTCCACACAGGCTTGAATTAGCTGCTGCTCAATTTGGGCTTGAAGACAGGTGTCTAATCCAGTTATCCTAGTAGAACTAGTTTAAAAAATTTTTCTTTCTGGGCTGGGGATATGGCCTAGTGGCAAGAGTGCCTGCCTCGGATACACGAGGCCCTAGGTTCGATTCCCCAGCACCACATATACAGAAAACGGCCAGAAGCGGCGCTGTGGCTCAAGTGGCAGAGTGCTAGCCTTGAGCAAAAAGAAGCCAGGGACAGTGCTCAGGCCCTGAGTTCAGGCCCCAGGACTGGCAAAAAAGCAAACATTTTTCTTTCTGGTTTCTTCATCCAGTGTGTCTTCCTTTTCTGATGTTCTCTCATCCATAGGCACCGTCAGCTAGGCACCAGGCGCCGGTGGCTCACGCCTGTAATCCTAGCTACTCGGGAGGCTGACATCTACGGATCCTGTTTCAAAGCCAGCCTGGGCAGGAAAGCCCATGAGACTTTTCTTTTTGGTCAGTTGTAGGGCTTGAACTGAGGGCCTGGGAGCTGTCCCTGATCTTTTGTGAGACACAGCACCATTTCTGGTATCTGGTGGCTAATTGGAGATCAGAATCTCACTGACTTCCCTGCCTGGGCTGGCTTCAAACCATGATCCGCAGATCTCAGCCCTCTCAGTAGCTGGGACTACAGGCAGGAGCCACTGGCGCCTGGCCCTTTTTTCTTATCTTTTTTCATCCTTCCTTCTGTTTTTCCTTCTTTCTTTCTTTTTTTATTTTATTTTTTTCAAATTTTTATTATCAAACTGATGTACAGAGAGGTTACAGTTTCATACGTGAGGCATTGGATACATCCTTCTTTCTTTCCTTCCTTCTCTTTCTCCTGCCTCTCTGTCTCCCTCCCTTCCTCCCTCTCCTCCCCACCCCCTTCTCTCTTTCTCTCTGTGGTGAGGAAGATCAAACCCAGGGCCTTGCATATGTTAACTTTTGCACTAAGCTACATATATGCATGCTGATTTTTTTTTTTTTGCCAGTCCTGGGGTTTGAACTCAGGGCCTGAGCACTGTGCCTGTCTTCTTTTTTTGCTCAAGGCTAGCACTCTAACACCTGAGCCACAGCTCCACTTCCGGCCATTTTTTTCTATATATGTGGTGCTGAGGAATTGAACCCAGGGCTTCATGCATGCTGGGCAAGCACTCCACCACTAGGCCACGTTCCCAAGTGCCCTGCTGATTTTTTTATCTTCTGACTGTGGATTGTGGGATTGAAGACAGAGAGAGGGAGGGGGAGAGAGGGAGAGAGAGAAAGAGAGAGAGAATGAGAATATATCAGGATTTCAGGGTCTTCTTGATGTTTCTTACTCCTGGCTTGTGCTCTGTCACTTGAGACATACCTATAGCCTGGCATTTTTCTGGTGAATAGGAAATGGTGTATCAGAGTTTTCTGCCTGGGCTGGCTTCAAACCACAGACCTCAGATCGAAGCCTCCTGAGACACTGGGATTCTGCAGCGGAGCCACCGGCAGCTTAGCAGATTGCAAACTTTAAGCATAGCAATTCTCTACCGGGTGCTGACATTCCCGCCCCCCCTCCCTTTTCCTTTTTCTTTCTGTGAGGGGGGGGGGGCTGGAGCCGGGAGCCCTCGGGTCCCGCGTGTCCACCGAGGCTGCCGGCCGCCGGGTTTTGAGCCCGGCCCAGCTTTATCTCCTGGGGTGAAGCCGGCTCAAGAGATTAGCGGGAAGCCCTGAGGATCCGGCTGGTAATCTGCAGTCGTCGGGCAGTCCCTGCGGCGCTGGAAGCGAGCTGAAGAAACACCCCGGACCGGCTCCTGCCGTCCCCACTGGGTACACGGGGGTCCTAGGTGGGGGGGGGGCGCGGCCAGCATGGGCAGCCCCCGGGCCAGCCCGCTGCAGCTCGGGGCGTGGGCCGCCTTCCCGAGGCCCTGAGAGGCCGGGCCGAGAGCCGACAGCGTCCGCCTGCGCCCCCCCGGGCCCCCCGGGCCCCCCGGCCGCGATGGCTGTGCTGAAGGTCAAGTTCGATCAGAAGAAGCGGGTGAAGCTGGCGCAGGGGCTGTGGCTCCTCAACTGGCTGTCGGTGCTGGCGGGCGTCGTGCTCTTCAGCCTGGGGCTCTTCCTGAAGATCGAGCTGCGCAAGCGGAGCGACCTGATGAACCACGCCGAGAGCCACTTCGTCCCCAACTCCCTGATCGCCGCGGGGCTGCTGAGCTGCGCCTTCAACGCGCTGGCCGGCAAGCTGTGCTACGACGCGCTGGACCCGGCGCGCTTCGCCCGCTGGCGGCCCTGGCTGCGGCCGCTGCTGGCGCTGGGCCTGGGCTTGGCCGCGCTGCTGGCGCTGGCCGCGCTGGGCTGCTGGGCGCTGCGCGGGCCGCTAGAGGGCGCGCTGGCCGCGGGGCTGCGCAGCGCGCTGCGCTTCTACCGCGACACCGACACGCCGGGCCGCTGCTTCGTGAAGCGCACCGTCGACCTGCTGCAGATCGAGTTCCAGTGCTGCGGCAACGCCGGCTTCCGGGACTGGTTCGAGGTCCAGTGGATCAGCAACCGCTACCTGGATTTCTCCTCCAAGGAGGTCAAAGAGTGAGTGCCGGCCGTTCCGCACCTGGGCGGGCTGGGAGGACGGGGCGTGGGGACCGGGTTGTGTGTGCGCTGGTGGGACTCCGTGCCTTTGCACACACACACACACACACACACACACACACGCGGGGCTCTTCCAAGGCCCAGCTCCCATAGCCATGGCCGAGAGGCGAGGAGAGCTTGGCCATCCATTCCCGGTGTGTTCCCTGGGTTTCCAACCTTTCAACCCGGAACCCCTTCTCCCCAAGGAGAGGTGTGTGTGTGTGTGTGTGTGTGTGTGTGTGTGTGTGTGTGTGTGTGTGTGTGTTCTCCTGGATCTGGGGCAATCCGGTCCATGCCATGGCCCCCCTGCATAGGGCCAGCCCCCCAGGGTCTGGAGTTCTGGGTGCATTAAGCCAGCAGGTCCCCTGGCTGCTTCAGGTCTCCCCTTGTCCATCTCTCAAGTCATCCTTCCGGAACAGGTTGAGCCTAGCTCTGACCCAGAGCCCAGTGTGAAGTAGGTGCTCATTTAACGCCTGTTGGTGTCTACATTTGAAACAGGAGAAAGTAGGCCTAAAGCCTGGTGGGCTTATGGCGAATGAAACCCCGTGGGGGGGGGGGGGCTCTGGGTAGAGATTCTCCCAGAAATATCATCTCGCATCAGGAGGGATTTCTTTTTTTCAGGGCAAGGCAGTTTGCCCTGCGTCTCAGGCGCCTCTGCCCCCTCTTCTTCCTGTCCGGCTCTACGCAGCCTAGGCCCACAGCGCCGTTGATTTCTCCCTCTGAGGAAGTGTGGTGAACAGCAGAGGGACTTGAACTCGAGGGGTACATGAGCAGCAGGGGATGGCTTGAAGCCCAGAGGTGACTGAGCCCCAAATAGCCGACTGAGCTGGCTGGGGTGGAAAGGAAGTCGGAGTGAAGGTCACCGCTCAGGTTTTATTGTCTGAGGATGGAGATTAGGGCCACAAATCCCCAGAGGGGAGGGCGGAGGGCTCTGCCCTTGCCAGGTGACAGGCGCTGCTGGCAGGATTTATGAAGTTCCCAGGAAAAAGAAAAAAAGGGTAAACCACAGTCCTCTCAGATCTCAGCCTCCTGAGTAGCTGGGATTACAGGCGTGAGCCACTGACGCCCAGCTCATCCTTTTTATAGGTTTGAGCTACCAGTACCTGGGCTACCAGTACTTTTTTTTTCCCCCAGTCCTGGGGCTTGAACTCAGGGCCTGAGCACTGTCCCTTAGTGTCTTTTGCTCAAGGCTAGCGCTCTACCACTTGAGCCACAGCGCCACTTCCGGCTTTTTCTGTTTATGTGGTATTGAGGAATCAAACCCAGGGCTTCATGCATGCGAGGCAAGCACTCTACCACAAGGCCATATTCCCAGCCCCTACCAATGCTTTTCAAAATCATGCAACCCCCTGTTCCTTGTGAGGAAATCACCCAGGCCCTTACGCTCCCAGTGGCCGGGGAGCCAAGCATGTTTCTAAGCAAATATTTACCTTAATCAAAACTACCGCCTTCAGGAGTGGGTGGCTCAGGCTTATAACCCGTCCTTGTAGGAGGCTAAGTTTAGAGGACTGCAGCTCCCAGCCATCGGTGGGGGGGGGGGGGTCCTAAGAACCAGCTTTGAACCACGATCCTCAGTGTACTGGACACCCCAGTGGGACTCGAACCCACGACAGTGAGGTCACCAGCGCTCAGTCAACAGGGCTGGGAGTGTTTATTTGGTGGCACGGCATCTGTTTCCCACCGTGGGGATGGAAGAAGCGCTGAGCGGCAGCAGGGCTGGGTTAGCAGGTGTGGAGAAGCAGTTAGTGATTACAGATGGCCGCAACTCCAGCAAACAAGGCAGTGCCTTCCAGGTTTTCCTTATCCGATCGAAGACCAGGCCACGGTCCAGGCTCCTGGGCTCCTCTGGAGTTTTACTGCCATTTACTGAATCCCAGTGGCTGGTGGTTAACTCCTCAACCTACTTTAAGTCTCTGTTTCTGGAATTTCTCTCTCCACCGGGGCTTCCTGTGGGAGGAGGGAGGTCACCCCAGCCTGGATGTCACACTCAGATCTCAGCCTCCCGAGTGGCTAGGGTTACAGGCGTGAGCCACTGGTGCTGGCGCTTGTGTTAGTTTTTAAATAGGGTCCTTTTGGTTGAGCCAGCTTAGACCTCAATCTTCCCATTTATGCTTCCAGTGGAGCATCTGAGATGGCGGGTACTCACTACTGGACAGATAAAGGGGTCTCCCCAACTTTGCTGCCCTGGCTGGCCTTCAACCATGACCCTCCAGATCTCTACCTCCTAAAGAGCTGGGATTAAAGGCGTGAGTCACCGCAGCCGGCTCCTTTAGAAACCCTAATAAGTGTATGTGACAAAGCTGGCTCCCAAAGTGCTCCCCTGAGAAACAGGAAGTTCCTTCATCTCCCCTTTGAGAGCTGGGCATCTGGGAGGCAGGACCGGGGCTCCCAAGCCTGCCTTTGGGCTTATTTTAGAGGTGGGGCTCCCCTCTCCTGCCCCCAGCCTGGGTTCTCAGGGTCTCAGCCTCTGGACCGCCCCCCCTCCCCCGCCCCCAGGGCTGTCACCTTGTTTACTCTGGGTCTGCCCTCTTTCCAGCACAGATTAGGGCCTCTCTGGACTCTTAAGACAAAGCCATCCAAGCAGAACGCCTTAGGGGGTGAGCTATTTATAGCAGAGGCTTTTTCCCAGCCTTCAAACTTGCTCTCTTGAGAGGGGTCATTAGGACTGGCAGGGTCTTGAGAGCAAGGGGAAGCCTACCTGTGGCCGGGTGATACAGCCCATCATCCCAGCACTTGAGAGGCGGAGGCAAGGAGATTTGGAGTTTGAGGCCAGCCTGGGCTACATTAGCAACACTCCACACACCAAACAACAGGAAGCTGAGTGCTGTGCTCTGGGCACAGGTCCTGCACAAATCATTCCATCCGATTTCCTCCTGGCGAAGCAAAGGTAGTTTAGCAGGTGAATCAATAAATCAGTCAGGAAGCCGGGTGCCAGCGGCTCACGCCTGTAATCCCAGCTACTCAGGAGGCTGAGATCTGAGGATCACAGTTCAAAGCCAACCCAGGCCAGGGAAGTCCATGAGACTCTTACCTCCACTGAACCACCAGAAAACTGGACGTGGCCCTGTGGCTCAAGTGGTAGAGCGCCAGCCTTGAGCTGAAGAGCTCAGAGACAGTCCCAGAGTTCAAGCCCCACCACCCCACGACAGACAATAAATAAATAAACAAGGAAAGAGTTCTGGGAAAGAGTAGGAGGGGAGGATGACTCCCCAAGCTGGGCCCCGCCTAGGACAGGTGAGTGAGAGCCTGGAGCGGCGGTTCCCGGGACCTCTGAGCCTCCTGGGCCAAAGGAGAACACAAGAAACCGCTGGCCACACAGGCCTGGCCCTCACTTGACGTACGGGGGGGGGGGGGGGGCGGGCCACTGGGCTCCGCTTGCTGGGGGCACGGCCACCTGCTGTGGGCGGCTCGATCACTTCCTCTATGGCTTGGGGCAAGGCCCTGGCTGGCCCTGAGTCCTGCTTCCTCTAGTGTGGAACCTTCTAGTGGTTTTCAAGGACCTGGCCAGGGGACTCTGAGTGGAGACCGAGGCCAGCATGTCCACCTCACGCAGAAGCTGAGCCCCATGGCCCACAGAGGTGACTTTGGGACTCATGGCAGGGACTGGAGGAGGGGAGTCCAGGGGCAGCTGGCAGGTGAGAAAGAGGCCGGAGAGCACTGGGAGCTGGAGGCCTGGCCCTGAAGGCCGGCGCGGCGGGTCCTGGGAACGGCGGGGAGGGAATCATTCTTTGGCTGGTCCTGGGGCTTGAACTTGGGGCCTGGGTGCTTTCTCTGAGCCTCTTTGTGCTCAAGGCTAGTGGTCTACCACTTGAACCACAGTGCTACTGCCGGCTTTTTAAAAAAATTTTTTTTAAAGGTTTTGATGCCTGAAGGCACTTTATTTATTTTTATTTATTTTTGCCAGTCCTGGGGCTTGAACTCAGGGCCTGAGCACTGTCCCTGGCTTCTTCTTGCTCAAGGCTAGCACTCTGCCACTTGAGCCACAGCGCCACTTCTGGCCGTTTTCTGTATATGTGGTGCTGGGGAATCGAACCCAGGGCTTCATGTATAGGAGGCAAGCACTCTACCACTCGGCCATGTTCCCAGCCCCTACTGCCGGCTCTTTCTGCGTAGTTTTTATTGGAGATAAGAGTCTCATGGACTTTGCTGCCCGGGCAGGCTCCGCGCTCAGGAGGCGGGTGGTCCTCAGATCCCGGCGTGCTGGGTAGGAGGGATTACGGGCGTGAGCCCCCGGGGCCGGCGCGGGGGTCGTTCTGAGCCTCAGCTCTGCTCCGTCTGCCCAGGGCGGCTGGCCACGCGGAGTGGGAGCCACGGGGCTGACCAGGGCCCCGGCCAGCCAGGCGCTTTGCCGGGCCGGGTTCCGCTCGCCCTGTTCCCACGGCGCCGCCAGGGAGACACAGCAAGCTACAGGTGGGGACCCGCGGCCACCCACTCCCGGGGACGGTGGCCCTGCCGTGTCCCTGGCCTTCCAGGGAGAGGGCGGGGCAGGAGTCGACCCTGGGCCACCCCGCGCTCATCCCAGCCTCCATGGCGGGGCGCCCGCCTGCCATCCCAGCTACTCAGGAGGCTGAGATCTGAGGATCGCGGTTCAAAGCCAGCCGGGGCAGGAAAGTCCCCGTGAGACTTTTATCTCCAATGAACCACTGGAAACCCTGCAGGGGCGCCGTGGCTCAGAGCTAGAGCACTAGCCTTGAGCACAAAAAAAGCTCAGACACAGCAAGCCCTGCACCTGACAGAAACAAAAAGATGCGCCCCTGGGCTCATAAGGTAAAAGGTGCGGGTGAAAGCAGTACCGCGCTAGGCACCTTGTTCATTGTTCTTGGTGGTCCCGGAGTTTGGACTGAGGGCCTCACACTCGAGTCAGGTGCTTTCCCGCTGAGCCACACTTCCAGCCCTTTATTCAGGCACATGCTTATACTGCAGCCTGAGTTCAGGCTTCCCGTTGCGTCGACCGCCATGCTCCGTTTATTTGCATCAATGTGGACTCTCCCGTGTCCGCCCGGCCTGGCCTGGACACTAAGATGATGGGTCTGACTGCGCGGCACCTGCTCATCCGGGCGGTGTTCCAGGGGGAGCCGTGTGGGCGGGGCTGCGAGGACCGATGCTCCCCCCCATCCCCCGGGAGATCAGCCCGGGAACGGCTACAACCCAGAAGCAATGCCACGGGCCCGGCGGGGAAACTTAACCTTTGCAGAACCTGAGCACGCCTTTCCACGCGCGATGCCACCGTAGCACGACCCGGAAGCGGAGGGCCAGCGCGGGAGGCTTGCTTTGTAGTCAAAAGGTGCCTCTGTGTGTGTGTGTGTGTGTGAGTGTGCGTGTGTGTGTGTGAGTGTGCAGGTCCTGGGGCTTGAACTCAGGGTCTGGGTGCTGTCCCTCACCTTTTCCCCTCAAGGCTGGGGGCTCTCCCACTTGAGTCACAGTTCCGCTCCCAGCTTTTGTTTAGGGTTCGAATTCAGGGCAGGCTGTCTATCACTCAGGCCGCGCCCCCGGCATGTGGACAGCAGTGTAAAGAGTGCAATTGCCACGCCAGTGGCCGCTGAACAATGTATTCACGGTGGCGTGTTTCCTAGGCCTGGGTCATGCACAGCCGATGCTCTTGCCTAGTCCACCGTTCCAGCAGGCACAGGTCGCTTGCACAGGTCTTAGGCGTGCAGCTGGGTGAGTCTTGTCGTCTAGACCCCGGGCGCCTGCGCAGGCCTGGGGCAGCACCTGTGGGTTCCGCACAGGATCAGCTACTCAGGAGGCTGGGATTGGAGGATGGCAGTTGAAGCCAACCCAGTCAGGAGCGTCTAGGGAACGCTTATCTTCAGTTACCACCACAAAGCCAGAGTAGAGCTGTGCTGAGAGGGAGGGCACCGGGCCTCCAGTGAAATACCTGAGGCTCGGCAACCAGGCCCGAAGTTCACGCCCCAGTGCCCGCACCACAATGAACAAACGAACACGAGCCATACCACAGTGTCACAGATGCAGTGATCCTTTTTCTGTGTGTGTGTGTGCCACTCCTGGGGCTTGAACTCGGGGCCTGGGTGCTGTCCCCGAACTTCTTTAGCTCAAGGCTAGCGCTCTACCACACTTCTGGCTTTTTGGAGTGGTTTATTAGAGATGAGTTTCATGGACTCGTCTGCCCAGGCTGGCTTCGAACCGCAATCCTCAGATCTCAGCCTTCTGAGTAGCTAGGATGACAAGCGTGGGCCACCGGCGCCCGGCTGCAAAGATCCTTTTTAAAATGGCAGCACGGAACGCGGAACCTTCCATTTGCGAAGCAGGTGCTGTGCCTCCGAATCACATCTCCAGGCCTGTTTTTCGTTCTCGTTTTTGCCTAGCATCGTCCTGGGCCGCGATCTACCTACTTAAGCTTCCCACCCTTGCTAGGACGACGGGTGACCCCCGGAACGTTCAGATTCCCTCAGCTGAGTCTTCCAGACTTTTCTGCCTGAGCTGACCTCCCACTGCGATCCTCACAGTACCTAGGGTTACCCGCCCGAGCCACGTACCCTCAGGGACATGGCCGTGGGCTTCCTGCTGTCGCTGCAGCACCAAGAACGTGCCGACCCCCGCCGGGTATGCGCGGGCACGTGCGTGCTTGGAGATGCGGGTTTGGGGGGGCTCAGGGAGGCCCGGTGCCTGGAGGGGAGGCTGGGACCGCTGAGTCAGGCTGCGTGTCTGCCCCGCAGCCGCATCAAGAGCAACGTGGACGGGCGGTACCTGGTGGACGGCGTCCCTTTCAGCTGCTGTAACCCCAGCTCGCCCCGGCCCTGCATCCAGTACCAGCTCACCAACAACTCAGCCCACTACAGCTACGACCACCAGACCGAGGAGCTGAACCTGTGGCTGCGCGGCTGCAGGGAGGCCCTGCTGAGCTACTACGGCAGCCTCATGAACGCCATGGGCGCTGCCACGCTCCTCGTGGGGCTCCTGGAGGTAGGCGGGGGAGGGGGGCGGGCGGGGGAGGGGCCCTCGGGACTCTGGCCTTGCTGTAGGTAGGTCCCAGCACCGGAACCTCACGCTCCCCACTCACGATTCCCCTGCCTCGGCTCCCCACTCAGCTGGGGTTACGGGTACACGCCACAGAGCCCGGCTCCGTCACGTGAGTTTTGTGTCCGAACCGGGGATTGAACCCGGAGCCTTGCGCCCTCGTTCAGCTCTCCTGCTCCTAACCGGTGCTTTGCTACGTGGGCCTCCAGCCCAGAGGGAGTCTCGCAGGGTTTTCTACCCGCAAACCTTGAGCGTCCAGGTTTCAGCCTCCTGAGGAGCTAGGGCCGCGGGGTACGACCTCGATGCCCAGCTCATTTCAAGTCATCGAAAGCTTCCCCTTAAAGCATTCGATTCAGTGCCGTGAGGCACATTCGCAGTACCGCACCGCTACCATCTCAAGCTAGTACAGGCAGTTCCAGAACCCCAGGACACCCTCAAACCTCCCCGCCGTCCCCACCAGCTCTCCCTACCCCCCAGGATTCGTCCATTCTGGACCCTTCACAGAAATGGACCCCCACGCTTGGTAAGATCTCATGTTTGGCTTCAACTGTGGCTTTGTTCCGCGCTTCCTGTTTTTGAGGAGGCATTGGCCAGGCGTTTAGCCTCTCTGGCCCATGAGGGTGACCTCACTCAGCTTTGGGGGTACTGGGTGGCAATACATCCAGCAGTGTGTACTCTGGGGTCTCCAGTATGGGGGCGCTCTGTGGTTTGTGCTGCCTGAGAGTCTGACTGGCATGAATCTAAGTTCCTCGTGCCGTCTGGAAGCTTCGTTCCTCTCTCTGCAGCTGGGGAACGTGACGCGGAGCTCCCGGTGAATGCACTGAATTCACTCACTCATGGAAGGGCGAATGCTCAACCGCCAGTCCCGTGCCAGGCGCTGTTCTAGGTGCTGAATGACAGCGCACCAGCCCATGAGAGAAGGGGCTGGGGGCCTCAGAGTCCTGGCTTCAAACGACTTTTTGTGCCAGTATTGGGGCTTGAACTTAGGGCCTGGGCTCTGTCACTTAGCTCCCCCCCCCCCTCCACTCAAGGCTGGCACTTTGACACTCGAGCCACAGCTCCATTTCTTGGAGATAAGATTAGATGTAACAGCCCTTCCGGCTGGCTCTGAACCTCAACCCTCAGAGTCCTGAGTGACTAGGATTATAGGTGGGAACCACTGGTGCCTGGCATTTAGGTGTTTTAGTTGGGTGTGGGGCTTGAACTCAGGGCCTGGGCACTGTCCTGGAACTCTTTCACTCAAGGCTAGCACTCTGCCACTGTGAGCTACAGCGCCACTTCCAGTTTTCTGGTGCTTTGTTGGACATAAGCGTCTCACAGACGTTCCTGCCCAGGCTGGCTTTGAACCATGCTCCTCAGATGTCAGTCTCTTGAGCAGCTAGGATGACAGGTGGGAGCCACTGGTGCCCGGCGTTAAAGTATTCTTGACCAAAAAAAAAAAAAAATCCTGATTCTCGAATCCAATTGCACAAGGCCAGAAACATTAGGCAGAGAAACTTTTCCCATGGGAGAAGAGTCCCTGAAGCTTTGAGCTTTCCGTGCTGTGAGATCTCACGGGGGGCCTCAGGACCCCTGGCCACCGGGAAGGCTCTGTCCACTCAGTGATCAGCAGAGCACCTTCCCGACCCTCTACTGGTTGTTCACTCCTGAGGGCGGAGTCTAGGGGAGGAGGAAGTTGAATGGAGCCGGGAACTGCTAGCTTAGGTCTCCACACCCACAGGGGAGCGGAAGTGGGTGGGCAGTGGAGCGTCACTGGCTGGGTCTCAGCTCACCACCTAGGAAGGAGCCTGGCTCAGCGGTACGGCTCCGGGAGCAGCGTGAACGCCCCTGTGGGTCCCCAGGGCCCTCAGTGGGCAGAGCGATGCCCTGGGGTGGCAGGGCTGTGGCCGGATTCTCAGCCTGGAGTCAGTCAGGAGATAACATCCCGCTTATGAGCCAGGACTGCACGCGTGGCTCAGGTGGTGCAGTGCCAGCCATGAGCAAAACATCTGGGCAAGAGTGTAAGGCCCTGTGTCAAGTCCTAATCACACACACACACACACACACACACACACACACACACACCCCAAAACAAAACAGGGCTGGGAATGTGGCTTAGCAGTAGAGTGCTTGCCTAGCGTGCATGAAGCTCTGGGTTCGATTCCTCAGTAGCACATAAACAGGAAAGTCTGGAAGGGGCGCTGTGGCTCATGTGGTAGAGTGCTAGCCTTGAGCAAATGAAGCTCAGGGACAGTGCCCAGGCCCTGAGTTCAAGCCCCAGGACTGGCAAAAAAAAAAAAAATCCCTAGGAACGGAAGGGAGGACCTAGGAATTGCGAAGTCCACACTGCAGGGCGTCTCCTTCAGGAGAGCCGAGGAACCGCGCTCACTGCGAGGACCTCTGTGGACAAGGCGACTTTTACCATTGGTGAAATAGTTTCCTAAGCCAGGGGCTGGAGGCTCACACCTGCCATCCTAGCCACTCAGGAGGCTGAGATCTGAGGATCAAGGTTCAAAGCCCACCAAGGCAGGAAAGTCCATGAGACTCGTCTCTAAGCTGTACTGAGGTGCTGCCCCCCGGGGTGTGCTCCAGCAGCTGGGGTACTGAGCGACTAAGCTGCTCAGAGGGCTGCCGGTTGCTCCCGGGAGCAGCCCGGTCCCTCCGCGCAGGCAGCAGGAGCGTGCCACCTGGGCCTTGTGCGGAAACAGCTGTGCCGGGTGCCCTGCGCTACGGGCGGGCACGGGAGGCGAGGTGCTGTGTCATCCGCAAGCGTGCAAACCAGAGAATACGGGCACGGCCAGCTGCGTGCCAGGCTGGGCCCCAAGCCAGGCCTGCGGGCACCTGCTGCCACCGTGAATGCTGGAGAAGGGATCCCAATGATCCATTCCCGGCATCCCACACCCACCAGAGCCACAGCGCGTGAAAGAACCCCCACCCCCACCCGTGGCTTGCAGGAAAAGAGGTGACTTTGTTTTGGGTGCCAGTCCTGGGGTGCGAGCTCAGGTTCTGGGCGCTGTCTCGGAGCGTTTGCTCAAAGCTAAGCCCTCGGAGATCTTGAGCCACAGCGCCACTTGCAGTTTCCCGGTGGTGCGTTGGACATTAGAGTCGCGCGGACTTTCCTGCCCTGGCTGGCTTCGCACCGCGATCCTCAGATCTCAGCCTGCTGAGTAGCGAGGAGTGGTGGAGAAAGGCGGGCCGTGGCTGGCACAGAGGCGCGGCCGGGTGGAGTGGGAGGAGGCGGCTTCCCCGGGGAGGCTGGAGAGGTCGGTACCCTGGGCACTGGGCACAGGTGGGGGGAGGGGGGTCAGGACGTCACAGGCGTTTGGGGTCCCCGGGTGCATCTCAGCCTGCTCCTTCCTCCGCCCCCAGGGGAGCATCACGGCGGGGCTGCGGTACCTGCACACCGCCCTGGAGAGCCTGTCCAACCCCGAGGACCCCGAGAGCGACAGCGAGGGCTGGCTGCTGGAGAAGAGCGTGCCCGAGACCTGGAAGGCCTTTCTGGAGAGCTTGAAAAAGCTGGGCAAAGGCAACCAGGTGGAAGCGGAAGGTGCCGACGCAGGCCAGGCCCCCGAGGCTGGGTGACGGCCCCCCCCTGGGGTCCCCTCCCCTCCTGAACACTGAGTAGCGGACTCCAGGAAACGTGGAACCCCCCTCGTCCAACTCCGCGCCCGCATCTCCCAGGAAGGCTGGCCGTCCGACAGGCCCTGTCTCTGGGTGGTGGGATTTCAAGTCCCAGCTCCCCAAAGCTAGTGAGTCCCTGGGGACACGGTGACACGGGAACGGGGGTGACCAGCCCAGGGCGGACCTATCTCTTAGCACGCAGAGCCCGATCCACGCTTAGGTGACCGACCACGTGTAGAGTTTGCCTGTTTTGAGCTCCGCAGCGCTTCACGCTTCATTCCAAGCATCGCCGGACGCAGGAACACGAGGAAGACTGAAACGAACGTGTAACGGCCATGCTGTCTTTGTTTCCTTGATAGTACTCGGGTTTGGATTCAGGGCCTTGTGCTTGCTAGGCTGATGCTCTACCACCTGAGCCACGGCGCCAGCCCTGCTTCTTGCTGATTATTTTATTTTGGAGAGGGAGTCGTAGTGAACTTTTCTCTTTCGCCCAGGTTGGCCTCAAACCACAATCCTCCAGATCTTAGCCTCCCAAGTCACTAGAATGATAGGTATAAGCCGCCACTGAGAGCAATATTTTTATGATTATGATTTTTAATGCCAATCCTGACAGCCTGGTCATTTTGTTTGGTCAATGCCAGCAGCGGGGAGGCAGTGCTATGGGAACATTTTCCAGCATGGGGCAAGATACTTTCACCTACCCAAAACACAGTAGGGTCTGCTTCTGCGCTCTACTCTCAGGGCCTCAGTCACTTACCCCAGAGTAAACTATGGGCTGTTGGAATGTTCTAGCAACCCTCCCCCCGTGAGTGATCAATTGTGGCTTCTCTTAGGAAGCCTTGGGTTAAACTACTGCCCAAGAGTAGCAGTCGGATAAGAGTCCGCCCTGGAGACCAGGCCTCATCTCCCGGTGGGCCTGGGGACGCCAATTGAGGTGACCCCGACTCCTCAAGGAGTTCCTCCCTCCTCCCCTCCCCAACACACTATTTCTAGATGCTTCTGGATGAGGGAAGAACCTGTAGGACGGCCTGTCGTCCTGACCTCGCACCCGTGGGAGCTTTGTTTCTTGGGGAGACAGGCAAGTGTGCAGGGCCAGGAGAGTGGGGTTCCTGCAGCAGCCAGACCCCAGGACGGGAGGGCAGGGCGCAGCATTCCACCCCTGGAACATCCCTGAGTGAGCCCTGCCGGGCTTAGAGGTCAAAGGCAGGCAGGCGGTGGGAGAGAGAGGAGCCGCTGCCACTGGGCTCTGCGCCGGCCAGGCCGGGGGCTCGGGGGGCTCAGGCCCTGCAGTCTTTTCGCGGTCCTGGCGGCGTCCTCCCGGGCAGATCGGAGTGAAGCGATTTGGACATCCCGTCAGACTGTGGTCCCACACTTATTCAGATGTCCGAGTCTCTGAGATCAAGGAATGACCCCCCCCCCCTGCAAATGCTGAGCCAGCTCCCTCTGGGGAGGCCCCTCAGCTCCCCCCCACCCCTCCCCCCCGCCATCTCTCAGGGGTGCCGAGAAGCGCCGGGAAAGGGCTCCCCAAGGCCTGGATGTGAGACTGTGCTGTCAACAGTTGTGTAACATATTAAAAGTTATATTGCATGCAAAATGACCAGCTTAGTCCATTCGACAGCAGGTGGCACGGGGTACTGAACTCTAGTTAGGATTTGTTCAAATCCATTCACCAGGCACTGGGGGCTCACGCCTGTCACCTCAGCACTCAGGGGGCTGAGACCTGAGGAGCATGGTTTGAAGCCAGCCTGGGCAGGAGGCCATGAGAGTCTTTATCTCCAAATAGCCATGAAGAAGCCCAAGTAGAGCTGCAGTTCACGTGGTAGAATGCCAGCCTTGAAAATCACTAAGGGACAGCACCCGGGCTTTGCATTGAAGCCCGAGTACCATCACACACACACACACACACACACACACACACACGCACCTGTCCCAGAGGATTGTAACTGTTACCAGTGTTGTCACCATGGCCTAGACACCACCTCTGCAAGAAGCTGACTGCTGGGTCATCCAAAACGCTCACATTTAGTAGAATTGGAGTCAGAATGGAAACTTTAATGTAGCATTTTTATTTATTTATTTTGGCCACTTGTGGAGCTTGGACTCAGGGCCTGAGCACTGTCCCTGGCTTCTTTCTGCTCAAGGCTAGCACTCTGCCACTTGAGCCACAGCGCCACCTCTGGCCATTTTCTGTATATGTGGTGCTGAGGAATCGAACCCAGGGCTTCATGTATATGAGGCAAGCACTCTACCATTAGGCCACATTCCCAGCCCCATAATGTAGCATTTTAATGGAGTAATTAAAAATCCAAACTAAGGCTGGGTGGGGTAAAGTGCTTGCCAAAAATGTGTGAGGCCCTGAGTTCCCTTCCTGGTGCCGCGAGCCATTTTTCCTTCTGTCTTGGCCAAAACATCCCCCAAGCCTGGATCTGGATACCCATGGGGCAGATCCTAGCAGAGGCCGAGCCCAGCCTCGGATAAGGCCCACCAGCTGGGGCCGTGTGCCTGGTCTCAGGCAGCCAGGCACTAGGGAAATTTACCTATTCCCTTCATTGGAGGATATTGGAGTTTGAACCTAGGGATTCACACTTGCTAGGAAGGCACTGTACCATTTGATCACACTTGCTAGGAAGGCACTGTACCATTTGATCACACTTGCTAGGAAGACACTGTACCATTTGATCACACTTGCTAGGAAGGCACTGTACCATTTGAACCATGCCCCAGCTCTTCTCATCTTTTGAGGCAAAAATCTCATGTTTTGACCCTTCCCACTGTAGTTAGGATGGCAGGCATGCCCACGCCTTTTCTGTTGAGATAGGGGGTCTCATGAACTTTCTGCCTGGACTAGCCTCAAGCCATGATCCTCTTGAGTAGCTTACAGGTGAGTCATTGGTACCCCAGAAACAGGTTCTTCCTTGTGTCTGACTTTGGTCTTTCTTAGGGCTAGTGGGTTTTCATTTCTCCCAAGAGACTTGGTTAAGTCTTAGTTTTGTCAAACTGAGCCCAGCTTTGGGATGAGGTAAGTACTTAGACAGCTCCAGGGTGCTCTTTTCTTTAGTCCTGGGCCTTAAGTAGGGCAGGTAGGTGCTGTATTACTTAGCTATGTCCCTAGCTCAGGGATTGGTTGACTGTGGTATGGGGGAATCAAACTCAGAGCCTCATACTTAGTTACCTGCTATACCACCCCAATCGCATCTCTAGTCCTCTTGCTCTTAGTTTACTTTTAGATCGGGTGTCTTGCTAGCCTGGCTTGGAATCAGAGCCTCCTGCCTCTGCCTACAAGACTTTTATCTTTCCAAACCCTTGTAGTTCCCACCCGCAGTCCTCATTACTCAGGAGGCTAATATCTGTAGGACTTGTCGTTTGAAGGCACACGAGGCAGAAAAGGTTGCTATACTGCCTTTCTGAAATAAAAAGCCAAAGGCAAGGCTGGAGGCGTGGCTCAAGGGGCAGAGTGCTAGTCAAGCAAATAGGAGGCCTTTCAAATGGTAGCACTGCCCACTCCCCGCCCCACCCCAAAATTCAGTGGTGATCCCTTTTGTTGATTACATTAAAAAGCTCTACATTCTGGAATTTGTAGCCTCAGCTCAAGAATTGACAACTTCTTGCAATATGCTTCATGCCCAAGGCTGGGCCACTGGCGGATAAATCCCAGGTGACCTCGATACAGATTAGCGAGCTCAGCTGCTTGCTTGGCACGCTCCCTCCCTGGTTCCTCCGGGCCTGGGCACCTGTCATGCTAGGCCAGCAGGTTTGCAGCTTAGCTGGGGCATGGTGCACCATAATTAGGGCCTCTCACCCACTCGTGGGTGAAGACAGTGCTGGGTGGCAGTGTCAGGAGCAGAAGGATGCCGTGTGCACAACACACTGCAGCCATTTCCTCACGTAGGCTCACACAAAAACCTGTACACACGTTTGTAGCAGTAACCACAGACTCATCATCAAAGTCCTTCACCCAGGGCCCGCTTGGGGAGCAGCAATGGGGGCAGACTCGGAAGGCTCCGGCGAGTCCACTGATGGACAGACCACGCCGGAGGATCTGAGGAACCGCAGCCCAGCCCTGTGGGAGTCACAGGTGTGGACAGGAACAAAAGCTGAGTACGAGGAGCAGTGTGGAACGTTCTGGGATGATGGGACTGTAAAGCCTCTCAATTGTGCTGGCTGTCAAAACACCTGTATGCCTTTGTCAGCAGGTACAGAAGTGCTCTGCACCTCAATAAACCTGCTTAACAAACTGGAGCAGGGAATGGGCAGGGAGCCAGTGGGAAGGGCGGGGAGTCAGCTGGGCCGGCCTTAGGGGCGAGGCGGCGGGACAGAGCAGGAAGGAAACCCCATCTCCATGGGATTCTGAAAAGCATAGTCCCACAAGCAATGACTTCCTTACGAACAGCACACAGCTTCTCCCCCACAAGTCTCAAAGTCCCAGTGTGTAAGATCAAGGGCGCTAGGTAAGGAGGGCAGAACTCAAATCTGAGGCAGGTCTCAGAATGTCTGGCTGCCTTGTGGGCTGGGGTCAGAAATGGTTCAGACAAGTCACAAGCTGTCACAGATGAAGAATATGGAACTTAATCGGCAGAAGTAATGACTCAGCTGTCTCCGGGAAGGCCAGGATGGCTTGGCTAAGTGGCTGTAGTTGACACTAATAAGATAAGCCTCCTATGTTTCACACTAATACCGATGTCCCACTTTCTTGAGTAAGGTGACGCGAGGGGCACAGCTGTGGGGTGAAGTGCGGGAGACGAAACAGCAAGACGCGGGCCAGTCCACAGTAACGTCAACGCCTACAGCATTTATTTGGGTATCTTTAAACTTTTTACATATGGTACATTCCCAATTTTACAAGTTGTCCACAGATATTAAAAGTTATAGCCAATTTATTAAACAGATAGGATTTTCCCTGATATGGAAGGTAAGTTTTGTTATATAAACATTTCTACAATAAACGTAAGACATGCGGAAGAAATGATGAGGATGCTTCAGCGGGTGGGGAAGATGACCAGCTTCACATCAGAAAATCCAAGGGTGTGTTGTTTCAGGTAACCCCCGCCCCCGGCCCTCCGACAGCCTGAGAGGATCCCGGGAGACCCCCGCTAACTCCAGGCTTCAAGGGAGTCAGGCCCTAATGCTAGAGTATTTTCATGATTTGTGAAAATGCTAACGTC
This sequence comes from Perognathus longimembris pacificus, assembly GCF_023159225.1. Lineage (NCBI taxonomy): Eukaryota > Metazoa > Chordata > Mammalia > Rodentia > Heteromyidae > Perognathus > Perognathus longimembris. The sequence continues at coordinate 7,366,682 of NC_063166.1, forward strand.
CCCTCGGAGGAGAAACCTGGTCTTAAGGTTTTAGTTTAAGCAGGGTGAACATACAGAAGAAAGCCTCAAGAAGCTGAACTTACAAGTTAAAAAAACTGCATGTGTCCAAGGTGAAACGAGACATTATGCTATCCACTGTCCTAATGACTGGATTGGATAAATGAAAGAAGGGCCAGGAACAGGGAGAGCTGTGGGTTCGAATCCACACTTTTATCCTGTTGGACCTCCTCTGAGCTGCGCGCAGCAGTCTAGCAGTGCCAAGCCAAAGCGTCACTGGATCCAGCCTCTAGACCGGGCTTCTCACACGCGGCCTTGGAGATCTTTCATCCCCACGCTGTCTCTGGTCTGATGGTGCAGAACTTGAGAGGATCAGAACTTGGAGATGTGATTCAAAAAGGCTGAGTTAAAAGGTACCTTGAATTGGTTAAAAAACCCAAGAGCCATTTATCATTCAGCTGGGACTCTGCCAACGTGAAGAGCTCAAAATGGGCTGGGCACTGATGGCTTAGGCCTGTAATCCTAGCTGCTCAGGGTCTGAGATCTGAGGATCATGGTTCAAAGCCAGCCTAGGAAGTTAAGTCTGAGAGACTCTTATCTCCAATCAACTACCAAAACATTGGAAAGTGGAGCTGTGGCTCAAGTGGTAGTGCTCTAGCTGAGCAAAAAAAAGGCCAGGGATAGCGCCCGGGCTGCGAGCTCAAGCACTAGGATGGGGGTGTTGGGGGAGGCTCAAAATTCTTGTGCTAAGTCTGACGTCACTGTGTTATGTATTCAAGCTCCCAGGACACGCGTATCACACAAGAGTATCTGTGTGATCAGATTGGGAGTAATGTGACTAAGCAGCTGACGTTCTAGAAAGGCACCTCTCAGTAAGAATGACGTCTCTAAGAAGAATAAAATGCCTGGGCATGCAGACTGTCCCAGGAGGATAGGAGGGAGCCAGAGGTAAGCAGTAGTGGTGGGGGAATCTCAAAAACTACCTTCATATGTTTGTGCTAGTGTCTGATTCAAGAACAGAAAAAAACTGACTGAAAATTGGGAGACTCCTTTTGTTTCCAAAAAGCCCTTTATGTGAATTTCTCTCTCAAAGTCAGTCTTGGGAAAAATAGAAAAACTAACCACCAAAAAAGCCAACCTTCCACAGGTGGAAAGCAATCTCCTCAGGTGCTCCTCTGCACAGGGGCCTGAGCTCTCCGGAGCCACGCAGAGCAGAGAATTCCGTGTTCAAATCAACGGCGTTGCTTTGGAGGTAGGTCCTGGCGGCGGCGGCGAGCCCAGTGCTGAGGGAGCCAGGCAGTCCGATCCTGAGGGGCCACAGAGCCTTGCTGCCTGCCTCTGCTCGAAGCAGCACCACTTAGCCCAAGTTCACCAGGACCAATGATGGGAAATGTGTGGAAGACTGGCAGGTCACGGTGGTCAGACTCCCAGGTGGACAAAGCCCCGTCCAGGAAGGGAAACTCTTTCTTCTGTGGAATTCAGGAAGCAGGCAGTGACATCTGAGGGACAGAACAGTGCAAGGACATCTGCCCAACGCAATGCTTTCCTCAGTCCCTGGAGCCACAAACTCTAACAATAAAACTGGGAGGGGAAGTTTAAATAATTTATTTTAGACTTCAGCAGTACATATTTCTACTTTTTTTTTCTTGAAAAGCCATCTAGGTTACAAAACGCCAATGTTTTGGGTAGAGAGGGATTATAAATGCTGCCAGTCAATGCCAACCAGTGTCTGATTTGCTTCTTGTGCATGGCCGATTTCTTCTGTGATGCTGTGTTGGTGCCAAAGCTTCTGAATCTTCTTAAATCGCTCTTTGCACAAATGTAGGGGATTTCCTCGTCTAGAAAGAAGACACATGTCACTCAGGATGCATGGTTTATATTCACCTAGCATCCCCAATTCTTCCTGGTTGAGGAAAAGTGTAACTTAACTGGTTTTAGAGCCTCTGCTGTAGGTGGCTGTTTATACACACACACACACACACACACACACACACACACACACACGCACGCACGCACACTGCAAAGGTTTGCTATGAGGAGCTGATGAACAGCTGGCATGTGCTGAGAAGAGAAGGTACCTAAACTCCATGTCTATGCAACGTGAGGCGAGCTGAGGGTTCGGGAGGCTTGGGTTGGGGTAACATATAAACAGGACAGGGGGCAGGAGAGAGAAAGGGGAATTACTGCTGTCTTCCAGCCACAAGTCTCAGCAGCAGCCAAACGTCAGTGCTGCGTCTCATTTAACCCCAAAGGCAGCTTCTATGCGGTTCCTGAGCTGCTCAGACGGCTCTATTCTGTCCCTGGTACGTGCGGCCCCTCCTCTGAGCAGCAGGAAGAGGCAGCCTGGGTGGCATGATGACATGACCATCACTCAAGTACATGGCAGCAGATCCTCCAATTCTCTGCCTGGCTTTCTAGACTCCCAGCTTTGGCTACTCAAGCCTGGGCAGACCTATTACATTATAGATTCTTTTTTTTTTTTTTTTATAAACATTATAGCATTATAGGTTCTTATTTTTTCTGCACAACAGGAAAGGTCTAAAATAAGTTCTTTAACAGTCTCAGGGAATTCCTAACATTTTTCTTGTGATTACTATTATTCGAAGCTTCCAGAGTAGAAGTGCCTGAGCCTCAGAGGCCATGAAATCTTGTTCTGTGCATGCTGAATCTGTGGCCCCAATTCTTTTTTTTTTTTTTCCCCTCCCATTGGCTGTGGGGATTGAACTTAGGGTCTGGGTGCTGTCCCTGAGCTCTGTCGCTCTAGGCTACAGCTCTACCACTTTGGACCATAGTGCCACTTGTCTCACGGACTTTCCTGCCCAGGCTGGCTATGAACCACAATCCTCAGATCTCAGGCTCCTGAGTAGTTAGGATGGCAGGTGTGAGCCACCAGCACCCAGCTTAAATTTTACTTTTGTTGTTGTTGTTGTTGGTTGTGAGGCTTGAACTCCCCTAGGCACCGTCCCTGAGCTTTTTTGCTTAAGGCTAGCACTCTACCATTTTGAGCCCCAGCGCCCTTCCCTGTGATCCCAATACCTATGCAGGAAGACGGGCACTGAGCATCATGAACACCAAGAACCCTGATATTCTTTGGACAAAGCACCTGAGTCAGACAAGCTGGCCCACTCCGTCCTGCCCTGGTGCTGGGGAGGCTGTGTGGCAATTCAAACCAATCTTTAGAGGACAAATGGAATCTCATGAAATTTCAAGGCTAGAAGAACACCAAGGCAGGCAGCCAGGTCCCCTTCTTAGAAAAAGGTGCACAGGTAACCCAGGCACTTCCACCAGAACCCGGCTGACTTCAGGCCTGCTCGGCTCACCATGCTCGACAGTGTGGGAGGCCGTGAGGCCGAGCCAGGATGGGCCTTTACCTGAGTCCCTGGTCTGTCTCCCCGTAGTCGTCAAGGTATGGAGGAGAATAAAAACAGCCTTTGGTTTTGCCGGCTAAAAATAGCACCTGACATTCGCGAACTCTGTAGAGAGAGTCATAAAATTATACATTGGGAACTAAGATCTGGACACTCCAAATGGGATAAAGTCTTATACATTCAGTAAGAACTTCAAGTATTGGAAATGGTCAGGGCCCAGAGGGACCCTGTGAGGATCGAGAGCCCGAGGAGCTCAGTCTCAGGTCACTTCTGTTTCAAACTCTAACCAGGCTTCCATCTCAACCACAGATGTCACTAGGTCACACCATGCCCAATTCTCCCTTGGGTACACCACCCCAGCGACCCCCAGCCTGTCTCGAACAGGAACAGGGCAGGCACTCCACACCAGCAACTGGGTCCCAGTGGCCCTCCCTAGTGCTGCCCTCCTTTCTTTAGCTCTTCTCTGGACTGTCGCATTCTTAGGGAGTTAACCCCAGACCTAAAGTCCCACTTCTTGGCTCCCATTTCATAAGTTCCTCTCTGCCTGACCCCTCCCTCCCAACACACATCCCTGTCTAAATCCTTTTCGGTGTTTCTTACATGTGTCTCTCACTTGAAAATGAGCTCCCTAAGGGCAGAGGATGAAATCCAAGACCAGGTGAATAGTAAATATTCAGTTACCACAGAGCTATAGCTCCAGCCCCAGGGCAGGGAGCCTGGTGTTCTTGGCAAATGCCCTATTCTCCATGCCTGTTACACAGCAGCTCCTGAATCTCTGTTGTACACTGCTGAGACAGCAAACGCATGCCAGTTTGTGGTGTATGGACAGAGGCAAAAATCCAAAAGCCAGGACATGACAGAAGGGAGGAAATGAGTCCAGCTGGAAGTCTCAAATTAGAGGGAGACATGAAGGAAACAGAACAGGATTATCAGTCCTACAAGCAAGGAGTAAGAATGGCAGTCTCCAAGTCTTCCCAGTGCTGTCATTTCTTGTGCCAGTTGTTCAAGAGGAGCAAACTGGGCAGAGCCATAGCTAAGAAGCCCCTGAAGGTCCTTACCTCAGGAAGATGCCAGCCCCAGAACCACAGGAGTAGGTGTGAGCTGTGCAGGCACCTACATCCTCCCCTTCCAGCTCCGTCTGGCAGCAGTAGCTCTGTGAACACAGAAGACTTCCACACACAAGGCACAGAGTTGGGGCTCTGCTCTTATCGCCACCTGATTTTGGACACCTACATGGACCAAGATAACAAGTCATTGATCCAAAGAAGGGCTGGAGAGCTCATTGGTGGAAAACGAGCCTGAAAATAACCACATTATTAAAGTAGAGCCAAATTCATGTACTGTGTGGTCCTATAATAGGATCTGGAGATCATCTCATACGTATACATGTAAACCACAGATGTGAGCATCCAAGAAATCAACAACGAGTGAAAATAAAAACAGTGGCATGTAGTGAAACACCAGACAGCAACGAGAGCAACAACTTAAAGTTTCTATGTCATTCGGATGTTAGGAATACTGCAGTAAAACACAGACATAAAGTATGTATGTGTCAAAGCCACTTAAATAAAACAGTAACATACTGCATAGGAAGTTAACATACAGAAAACAGGAATACTCATCATACCACCGAGAGTAGTGGCTGTCTGCAACAGAGAGAAAATGCCCAGAGGACATCAAATGTCTAGGTAATGTTGAATTTCTTACACTGTTGTATTATTCCTTATGCTACTTGTGCAGTTAGACATATATTAAAAGTTACTCAGGGCTGGGAATGTGGCTTAGTGGTAGAGTGCTTACCTAGCATACACAAAGCCCTGGATTCAATTTGTCAGTAACACATACACAGAAAAAGCCATAAGTGGTGCTGTGGCTCAGTGGTAGAGTTCTAGTTTTGAGCAAAAGAAGCTCAGCGGCAGTGCTCAGGCCCCGAATTCAAGCCCCAGGACTGGCAAAAAAAAAAGTTACTCTTATTACTTTAAAAGTGCAATTACTGCTAGCTGTCAGGGGCTCATGCCTGTAACCTATTCAGGAGTCTGAGATCTGAGGATCACAGTTTGAAGCCAGCACCCAGGCTGAGTTCAAGTCCCATGACTGACCAAAAAAAAAAAAGTGCAATTGTTACTGAGAGAAACCTTCACTCATTCATCAAACTTGCCCCTTATGACTGCTCTTCCTGTACCTTGCTCTGAAACATGGTGGAGATTGTTGCTTTCATGAGGCAGGTAATAGAAAGTACTGCTATGTTAGACATTTCCTGACCCAAACAAAACAAAGAACCATCACCAAATCCCTCAACTTACGAGAAATTGGATGCTTGGTTAATGAGGCTGCTATAATCCTCCGGAAGGTCTATCAATTTGTTAGATTCTCTTGGATAGCTAAAAGCAAAAAGTAATAATTCAAAGAGCTCCATTATATGAAATCATATTGTAAGAACAGTTACCCTTAGTCAAAACAAAAGGCTGACTCTCAGATCACATGCTGCCATGTGGTACAAGCTAGAATAAATACCAAACACTCCACTCACAATAAGTGATCAAGACAGCAGCAATAGTGCAGACCCCTGACCCACTTAAACAAATTCAGTAGCCACAGGAAGAGGAGGGGCAGAGGAGGACATTCATTCTTGGCTATCACCTGGACCACAGAATTTGAGGAATCTTAGACAGAGGATATGCTTACTAGAGGTAATCTAAAGGTGAGATGAGCCGAAACAGAAGGCAGTAGAATAGACACATTTTCTTTTAAATTAGGGTTAGCCAGCCCTGTTGACTAGTTAATTCAGAAAAAAGTTAGGTCCAAGTCCAAGGTTTGAGGTCCACTGTCAGTGTGAGAGGCATCTGGCATAGACCTGCCTGCCTGACACAGACTGCTGCTGAGGGCCAGTAGACAGCGGCTCCTAACCATAGCAGAGTCAACGAAGACAGTGCAGGGAGCATGTGCATATGAGGTCCCCCACTGTAGACAAAGCCTGTTTGGGAGGTGGTGGCTTCAGTATTGCATTCTCAAGTTGAGAAGTACTATTCAAGATTTTTCTGACTACAAGATTCAAATAGATAATACTTAACTGCTGTATAAAAACTGAAAATTTCGGGCTGGGAATATGGCCTAGTGGTAAGAGTGCTTGCCTCATATACATGAAGCCCTGAGTTCGATTCCCCAGCACCACATATATAGAAAATGGCCAGAAGTGGCGCTGTGGCTCACGTGGCAGAGTGCTAGCCTTGAGCAAAACAAAACAAAAAAACAAAACAAAACAAAAAACAAACTGAAAATTTCATGTTTCAAACTAATAAAACCAGTGTTGTAATTTCAGGGTGTACAAAAGCAAACCGAACACATAATCTCTGTAGCCTTTCTTTGTTGGTATTGAGGTTTGAACTCATGGCCTCAGGCTTGCTTGGCTTTGTTTGCGCATGTATGGTGCTCAATCATCTTTGAAGGCATGTATGTCTCTAGCCCAGCATTTTGATGGTTAATTGGAAATGGGAATTTCTCAGAATTTTTTGCCCAGGCTGGCTTCAAACTGCAATCTTGCAGGTCTCAATCCCTCGAGTAGCTAGGATTGCAGGTGTCAACCACTGCACCTGACTTATCCTCAAGTCTTCTGAAGAAGTTTGTATTCATTGTGTTAGACCCTGGAATACCTTTTATTACAGAATCAGGGTAGAACACAAGAAATGAAGAAAATAACTGACCATAATTTGATAGTGTTTAAAGGTGGTTACTGTCTCATTCCCACGAGACAAATAAAAAAAAATAGAGCTAAGAAAAACCTAGATGGTGGGGGCTGGGAATATGGCCTAGTGGTAAAGCGCTTGTCTCTTATACATGAAGCCCTGGGTTCGATTCCTTAGCATCACATATATAGAAAAAGGCAGAAGTGGTGCTGTGGCTCAATGGTAGAGTGCTAAGCTTGAGCAAAAAGCAGCCAGGGACAGTGCTCAGGCCCTGAGTTCAAGCCCCAGGACTGGCAAAAAAAAAAAAAGCTATATGAGGAACTATATTATTTAAAGCAAGTATTCCTGTTGAGGAAAGAAAAAAAATTAAGCAAGGATTCCAAATATATAATAAAATTTGCTTTCTCTAAGGATAATAGTCCATTCTCAGCTAGTATTCTGCTGTTGCCTCTTGTCCTCTTTGGGGCACTCAGTTTTGGATGCTATCCTTGGGATCTGTACTGCTGTTATGTGAATGATAGGATGTAAGTGACCATTATCATGAGGGCTCTTTGTAAAAAAAAAATGGATATTGTATACATTTTTAGGCTGGCTATCAGTTTGATACTTTGCTGTCAAGTATGTTTCTCAATCTGTACTTATCCATCCTGTCAATGAATGTTAATGATAAATTAAAAAAAAATAAGCTGAATGCTGGTGGCTCAAACCTATAATAAATCCTAGCTACTCAGAAGGCTGAGATCTGAAGATCGTGATTTGAAGCCAGCCTGGGTTTAAAAGTCTCAGTGAGACTCTTATCTTCAATTAACCACTCAAACCCTGAAGTGGAGCTGTGGCTCAAAGTGGTAGAGCACTATCCTTGAGCAAGAGTTCAGGTTGAGAGTTCAAGCCCCATGACTGACAAAAACAAAAATGAACAAAGAATAATATACTCATGTTCTTAAATCTGATGTTTATAAACGTTCATCAGTAGATTAAGTATAAAAGTGTGTTGGGGTCAGCTGCACCTTTAAGGGGCCACAGCTGACCTCAGCCTGTCCCTCCCCTTCCTGTCTTTAACCGGAAGAGAAGGAAGTCTGACATCACTTAAGGGACAGCTCCTTGGGACCAATCAGGGGCCCCTCTCTTGTGCCCGCCTTTAGGGTATATCTGGGGGGCTCCTCATTTGAATAACCAGAAGCCCTAATGGCTTTCTCCAGGGGCCCATGCGTCCGTGTCGTTCTTGGCGGCTTTGGGGCACCCTGCGACCACACGCCACCGAGGCTACCCGTGGCCATCGCTCCCGCGTGAGCGATCATGGACCACCTGGGAAGGGGCGGACAAGCCCCTTCCCCCCCGCAAGCGAGGGGAAGTCGAGAGAGAGACGAGGCTACCTGTGGCCATCGCTCCCACGTGAGAGCGATAAAGGGCCAACCCGGGAAGGGGCGGACAAGCCCCTTCCCCCCCGCAAGTGAGGGGAAGTCGAGAGAGCCCAAAAAAGTGGAGGTTTGGGCTGGGGATATGGCCTAGTGGCAAGAGTGCCTGCCTCATATACATGAGGCCCTGGGTTCGATTCCCCAGCACCACATATACAGAAAATGGCCAGAAGTGGCGCTGTGGCTCAAGTGGCAGAGTGCTAACCTTGAGCAAAAAGAAGCCAGGGACAGTGCTCAGGCCCTGAGTCCACACCCCAGGACTGGCCAAAAAAAAAAAAAAAAAAGTAGAGGTTTGGCCCAAGTGGTAGAAATATCAAATTTGAGTGAAAAAGCCATGTGAGAGCATGAGGCTTTGAGTCAGTGCGCGTATGCACGCGCACGTACACATAGTTCTTTTATTTGTTGCCAGTCCTAGAGTGCTGTCCCTAAGCTTCTTTGCTTAAGGCTAGCACTCTAACACTTAAGCTACCACATCTGGCTTTTTGGTGACTAACTGGAGTTTCATTGGCTTTCCTGCCTGGGCTGGCTTCGAAAGGCAATCCTCAGATCTCAGTCTTGTGAATAGCTAGGATTATAGGCAGGAGCCATCAGCACCTGGCAAAACACGATTTTTTTTTTTTTTTTTTTTGACAGACAAGTGTGAGGAAGTCAGAATCAAGGAAATCCAGCATTGACATCTTGTACATCTTCCCTGACCCTGCCACCCACCCCAAGTTAAGTCTTTGATTACTTTTAACTTACCTTATTGCATCTCTTTCACCTTCTAGGTATCTTTTAACTTCACTGTTATGACACCAACTTTAATATAAATGGGGAAAAAACATTATTTTTTAAAGAGCTAGAGCAAGATTATCCTCCCTCTCTATAGCTAATAAAAGAAAAATAACCTTCCTTTTTTTTCAGTTGTCAGGCTTGAACTCTGGGCCTGGGTGCTATCCCTGAGCTCTTCAACTCAAGGCTGAAGAGCTGTGAGCAACAGCGCCACTTCTGGTTTTCTGCTGGTTAACTGGAGATAAGAGTCTCACAGACTTTCCTGCCTGGGCTGGCTTTGAATTTCGATCCTCAGATCTCAGCCTCCTGAGTAGCTAGGATTACAAGCATGAGCCACTGGTACCCAGCTTAAAATAACCTTCTTGACTTAAAATATTTCCCTCATCAAAAGCGTAGAGAAATGCCATATTTTCCTTGCAACTTTTTTTTTTTTTTTTGCCAGTCCTGGGTCTTGAATTCAGGGCCTGAGCACTGTCCTTGGCTTCTTTTTTTGCTCAAGGCTAGCACTCTACACTTGAGCCACAGCGTTACTTCTGGCTTTTTCTGTATATGTGGTGCTGAGGAATCGAACCCAGGGCTTCCAGTATGCTAGGCAAACACTCTAACCGCTAAGCCACATTCCCAGGAACCCCCATCCCCCCCCCCCTTTTTTTTTTTTTTGCCATTTTAACCATATACCCCTATTGCCCTGGCTTGTTGAGGCAGTATCTCACTATATGGTCTGGAGTGGCCTGGAACTCACCATTCTCCTGCCTCTTTCTCCTGAGTGCTAGAATTACAGGCACGCTCCATCATGACAGCTTCAACATTTTTTTCATGTGCTTATTACTGGTACTTTGTGTATCTTCTTTGGAGGAATTTCTTTGGAGGAATGTCTAAGTCCTTTGTCTATTTTAGCCACATATATATATATAGTTTTTTTGTTTTGTTTTTTGCCAGTTCTGGGGGCCTGAACTCAGGGCCTGAGCACTGTCCCTGGCTTCTTTTTGCTTAATGCTAGCACTCTGCCACTTGAGCCACAGCGCCACTTCTGGCCGTTTTCTATATATGTGGTGCTGGGGAATCGAACCCAGGGCTTCATGTATACGAAGCAAGCACTCTACCACTAGGCCATATTCCCAGCCCCAAGTATTTTTTTTTTTTTTTGCCAGTCCTGGGGCTTGAACTCAGGGCCTGAGCACTGTCCCTGGCTTCTTTTTGCTCAAGGCTAGCACTCTACCTCTTGAGCCACAGCGCCACTTCTTGCTTTTTCTATATATGTGGTGCTGAGGAATCGAACCCAGGGCTTCATGTATATGAGGCGAGCACTGTTGCCACTAGGTCATATTCCCAACCCCCAAGTCTTAATTCTTTTTTTTTTTTTTTTTGCCAGTCCTGGGCCTTGGACTCAGGGCCTGAGCACTGGTCCCTGGCTTCTTCCCGCTCAAGGCTAGCACTCTGCCACTTGAGCCACAGCGCCGCTTCTGGCCGTTTTCTGTATATGTGGTGCTGGGGAATCGAACCTAGGGCTTCGTGTATCTGAGGCAGGCACTCTTGCCGCTAGGCTATACCCCCAGCCCCCCAAGTCTTAATTCTTATAACAGAAATTATATATTGAAATAGACCAAGCTCTCGCTATTTGAAACTTCTGTCATGTATGAAAAAACAAAAGTGGTGGCTCATACCTGTAATCCTAACTACTTGGGAGGCTGAGATCTGAGGATCAGGGTTCAAAGCCAGCTTGGGCAGGAAAGCCCATGAGATTCTTATCTCCAATTAACCACCAGAAAACCAGAAGTGGCAGCTTTGACTCAAAGTGGTAGAGCGCTAGCCTTCAGCAAAAAGAATTCAGGGATAGTGCCCAGGTCCCGAGTTCAGGCCCCATGATCAAACAAAAAAAAAAGGTTTGTGGGGCTGGGAATATGGCCTAGTGGCAAGAGTGCTTGCCTCCTATACATGAAGCCCTGGGTTCAATTCTCCAGCACCACCTACACAGAAAATGGCCAGAAGTGGCGCTGTGGCTCAAGTGGCAGAGTGCTAGCCTTGAGCAAAAGGAAGCCAAGGACAGTGCCCTGAGTTCAAGGGCCAGGACTGGCAATAAATAAATAAATAAATAAAATCCTCCCCCAAAAGTTTGTTACCTTGTCATTACAATGCAATAGGGTATATAATCATTACCTTTCAATCAGTGAATTCATTATCTCACTATTTTCTTGAAAAAGGCATATGAGGTTGGTTGGGAGGTTAAGATAGTTACACAACTGTTCAAAGTGTCTTGTTCCAGAAACTGCAAGCAGAGAAAGAAAATATATGAAAGAGCTAAGTACATTCTCCCTGGGGGAAAGCAATAGGAGAGCTTTAAAAAAATGACAGAAGTTCATTCAAAGCACACATGACAATGGGCAGAATGGAGTTAGGCCATAATTTCCTGGTGTTTCAGCTTGACCATCTGAAGATGGAAAACCTGATCATTTACCTCACTGTGACCATCAAAAAACACAAATGACATGTTGGCAACATATCAGCTCAAGAATATGAGATGGTTTATCATGACAGGTGGACTTAGCATAACTGCTATTATTATTTATTTGTTTTGTTTTTGTTGCCAATCCTGGGGCATGGACTCCGGTCCTGAGCACTGTCCCTGGCTTCTTTTTGCTCAAGCCTAGCACTCTACCTCTTAAGCCACAGTGCCACTTCCGGCTTTTTTCGATATATGTGGTGCTGAGGAATCGAACCCAGGGCTTCATTTATATGAGGCGAGCACTTTACCACTAGGCCATATTCCCAGCCCCTAACTGCTATTATTATATATGGTGCCAGGAAAAGTAATAGCATGGAATGGCAGACAACAAACTTTTTTTTGTTGTTGTTTTGTTTTGATTTTGGCCAGTCCTGGGCCTTGGACTCAGGGCCTGAGCACCGTCCCTGGCTTCTTCCCGCTCAAGGATAGCACTCTGCCAGCTGAGCCACAGTGCCCCTTCTGGCCGTTTTCCATATATGTGGTGCTGGGGAATCGAACCGAGAGCTTCATGTGTAGGAGGCAAGCACTCTTGCCACTAGGCCATATTCCCAGCGACAACAAACTTTTTTTTTTTTTTTTTTTTTGGCCGTCCTGGGCCTTGGACTCAGGGCCTGAGCACTGTCCCTGGCTTGTTCCCGCTCAAGGCTAGCACTCTACCACTTGAGCCACAGTGCCGCTTCTGGCCGTTTTCTGTATATGTGGTGCTGGGGAATCGAACCTAGGGCCTCGTGTATCCGAGGCAGGCACTCTTGCCACTAGGCTATATCCCCAGCCCCGACAACAAACTTTTAAGAGCAACATTATATGCATGCATCCTACAACCAGAGCAGGCACTCTAAGATCAGACATTATTAAGGTTTACGATACTTTAATTAAATGAATCCAAGGAGAACATGGAGAAACAAATGTGGAGTAGCAAAGCAATTTTCAATTTAAAATCAGATTTATGTACAATTGTGAATTTTAATGCCATTAACTTAAGAAATACTTTCAACTGTTCATGTTCATTTTAGAGATTCAAATAAAGAAGCAAACACAGACACAGATACAGGCACATACATACCCAATCCTTCCCAAATATGTGTTTTCATTCTATAATTAGACTTGACCAGTCAATAAGCTATACTTTAACTTTTTTGTGTCCTAATCCTAGGGCTTGAACTCAGGGCTTCTGTGCTGTCCTTGAACTTTTTTCCCTCAAGGCTAGTTCTCTAGCTTGAGCCACAGCTCGACTTTTGGGTTTTAATTTTTTCCTAAGTAGTTAATTAGAGATAAGGGTCTCACGCACTTTCCTGCACAGGCTGGCTCTGAACTGGCATTGTCTGTTCTTAGCCTCCTGAGTTGCTAGTATTATAGGTGTGAGACACCAATGCCTGGCTTCAGCTTTTGTTTCTGCTAATCACCTTTATTCTCAACTGCTAGAGTACAGCTACAGTCATTTTCTGCATTCCAAAGAAATAAGAAGTTACCTTGCATTTCGGGTGGAGGTGGAACTCCATTAAGATAATGGAAAAACAAGGCAGAACACTTGAGGAATGGCATGATTCCAGCTTTAACACTCCTCCACAGATGCCAACCAGAGGATATTTCTTTCAAGGCACTGGAAAAGAGAAAATCATTAGGGTATCTAGAAAGAAAAGATCTTACTAGATAAAGCACAGTGTGACCAAGATTGGAAATTGATAGTACATGTAGAAACAGGTGAATTGGCTAGTAGTTGCCTTGGTTATTAGAAAATGTCAGGTTTAAATAGTGATACTCCCTTCGCTAGCCTGACTACTAATGGAGGATGCTTTGGGAAGAGGTAGCCTCACCTTCCTGTGAACCGATGAAGGGTGCTATATATAGCCAGAACTGCCAGTTCTTCTTCTGTAGAGGTACTTTCTTGATCCATGCCATTCTCCTCTGAAAGATAAGCAAATACTAACACACCGTTTTCCTAGTGTGTTTGATGTCAAAAGAACCAATCAGTCAATTCTCAGCTATATCCATATACTCATATGTAACATGAAATAGTATTCACAAATGATACAGAATTTTAATTCTTCAACTGTGAGCACAGATCTGATGTATATCAGACCAAGGAGCCAACCAGCATGAGGTGGGTAAAATAAACTAATTATGTATTTTAAACATGTTTGATAAACAGGAAGTTCCAATGAGAACATAATAATGATGAACGCACAGGGAATTACTGAATGCCTAAATGACATTTCAAAACACAGAGGCTGAGATCTGAAGATTACTATTCAAAGCAAGCTCGTGCAGCAAAGTCTCTGAGACTCATCCTTAATTAAACACTGAAAAAAAAAGCCAGAAGTGGAGCTATGGCCCAAATGGTAGAATGCTAGCCTTGAGCAATAAAGCCAGGGACAGTGTCAGAGACCTGAGATCAAATCTCAGGACTGGTGCACAGACGCACATACACATAGACACAAAGTAAAGTTAAACTATGCTACTCAAATATTAACGAATTTGTTTAAAAGAAAAAGAAGCCAGGTGCTGGTGGCTCATGCCTGTGATCCTAGCTACTCAGCAGGCTGAGATCTGAGGATTGCAGTTCAAAGTCAGCCTGGGCAGGAAAGTCCGAGAGCCTCATTTCTAATAATCAGAGAAAAAAAAAAGCTAGAAGTGGTACTATGGCTCAAGTGGTATAGCAGTAGCCTTGGGCGAAAGCTGCTCAAGGATGGTACCCAGGATTGGCAAAACAAAAGTGGTGGGTAGGGGGGAAAAAGAAGAGGAAAAGAAAAGAAAAACATTTTGGGGGGAAAGGTGATTACTAGAATATGAACTTGAGGCCTAGTACTTGCTTGGTTTGCTTACTTGGCTGGCATTCTACCGAGCCATGCCTCCAGCCTAGCTTTTTGCTGGTTATTTTGTTTGTTTGTTTGCCAGTCCTGGGGCCTGAACTCAAAAGCCTGGGCAATGTCCCTGAGCTTTTTTCCCCTCAAGCCTCTTGGCTCAAAGCTTTGCTTAAACACTCTACCACTTGAGCCATGTTGGGGCATCGGCTTGGCATTGAGGGGAGTGGTCCTGAGAGACCACCCCCTTTCTCCCACCCTGGGGCTGCGTGGCTGTTAGCCACTCCTACCCCCTTCCGGGTCCAGAACCGGAAGAGGGGGCTGAACCAGCCCTGCCTTCCGTCTCTAAGCACATGTGCCAAAATGGCGCCAGCTGAGCCCAGGAGGGACAGTCTTATGGGACGTGACATTAGCCTTGGAGGAGATCCTAGGGTGCCGCCTTGGACGGACAGCTCATCAGCCAATCGCTAATACCTAGTTAGGCAATCCAAGTCCCTCCCCTGTCATCACTGCTATAAATGTAATTGCCCTCCCCTTTATTAAACGGAAAGCTCGCCAGACGGTTCCCCGAAATCGCCTGTATCCTGAGTCCTGCTTTAAACTTAAGGGGGACTTGGCGGGCGGTTTTGTGGCTCTACCTCATCTCGGCCCCCCCCCCCACCAACGCTTCCTGCTCCTCCTGCTGGTGGGAGAAGCACACAGAGCCGAGTGTCCCGACAGAGCCACAGCGCCACTTCTGGCTTTTTCTGTGTATGTGGTGCTGAGGAATCCAACCTAGGGCTTTATGCATGCTAGGCAAATACTCTATCGCTAAGCCACATTCTGAGCCTTTGCTGGTTATTATTATTATTTTTTTAAGTCGGAATAGGGGCAAAGTCTATTTGTTTTGTTTTGTTGCCAGTCCTGGGGCTTGGATCATGGCCTGAGCACTGTCCCTGGCTTCTTTTTGCTCTAGGTTAGCACTCTACCTCTTAAGCCACAGTGCCACTTCTGGCTTTTTTCTATATATGTGGTGCTGAGGAATCGAACCCAGGGTTTTAGGTATACGAGGCGAGCACTTTACCACTAGGCCATATTCTCAGCCCCTTTGCTGGTTATTTTGGACATGAAGTCTCACAGACTTTTATCCCAGGCTAAAACCACAATCCTCGGGGATATAGCCTAGTGGCAAGAGTGCCTGCCTCGGATACACAAGGCCCTAGGTTCGATTCCCCAGCACCACATATACAGAAAACGGCCAGAAGCGGCGCTGTGGCTCAAGTGGCAGAGTGCTAGCCTTGAGCGGGAAGAAGCCAGGGACAGTGCTCAGGCCCTGAGTCCAAGGCCCAGGACTGGCCAAAAAAAAAACAAAAACAACAACAACAACAAAAAACCACAATCCTCTAGAATTCAGCTTCCTTAGTAGCTTATGGCCTTAGCCAGTAGTGCCCAGTGGACAGGGGCTTTTTTTTTTTTTTTTTTTTTGGCCAGTCCTGGGCCTTGGACTCAGGGCCTGAGCACTGTCCCTGGCTTCCTTTTGCTCAAGGCTAGCACTCTGCCACTTGAGCCACAGTGCCACTTCTGGCCGTTTTCTGTATATGTGGTGCTGGGGAATCGAACCCCGGGCCTCATGTATACGAGGCAAGCTCTCTTGCCACTAGGCCATATCCCCAGCCCCTGGACAGGGGCTTTTAACAGCAGAAATTTAACTTAAAACTTTCTATATGAAGATAAACAGAGAAACCAAGTTGTTTAGTTTATCTATTATTCTCATTGAAACATCTTCTCCCTCTTCATACTTTTTTGAAATGGAGAAAACACAAACGCTTCCTTCAAGATGCTGACAAAAGAAGGCAGGAGTTACCTGTACACGAGGTAAGTAAGATCTGAACGATGTGTGCCATAATAACCAGATGTAAAATGTGAAGGTCTCCCGTGCTGAGGCTGGTCCCTGAAAAATCTTGACATTGCAGTGCAGGAAAAGCAAGCACCAAGCCCACCTAAACATCAAACCCAGAACATTAGGAGAGTACAGTCATTTCATCTCACAGATAAGCCTATTTCCATTTTCTTCCTGAGAAGAAGGATGTCTAAACACTCAGATCAAGTCTGTCAACTAGCTTCCTTAACTTTTTTTTGTGGGTGCTGGTCCTGGGGTTTGAACTCAGGGCATGGGTGCTGTCCCTGAGGTTTTGTGCTCAAGGCTAGCATTCTACCACTTGAGTCACAGCTCCAATTCAGGTTTTGAGGTGGTTAAATGGAGATAAGAGTTTCACAGACTTTACTGGTTAGCCTGGTTATCCTCAGGTCTCAGCTTCCTGAGTAGCTAGGATTACAGGTCTGAGTCACCAGCACCCAACTACTATTTTCTTTCTGAGGCTCCTCATAAAAGAATTAAATGCAGAAGTGATTAGGGAGGATATCTCACCAAACACAAGGAGAGTTATGGAGTATGTGGACCATCAAACAAATGGTACAACACTCACCAGCATGTGAAACATGTCGATGTCTAATATGGAAGGAAGGTCTTCATAGCTGTCATTAGGCACCAGTGCTAAAGATTGAAGGAAAAACATGTGAGTATAGTTCACATGGCAATATAAACTGAAATCCATAAAGTCTAGTTTTAGCCTTTTGAGGATGCGTATGACTTTCTTTTAGTTAGAGATCATGTAAGAAAAAGTCCTATAAATACTTCTTCATAATTGAGAAGAAATTATACTGTTAATAAAAATTGTCAAAGATGAGAAATAATCATAACATGTACTGTAACTATATGGATACTTACAGGCAAAAAGTTTACAAAAGTGTCCCTGAACCACTGGAAGTGATGCCACGGTCCAATGTGCTGCTGCAAATCTTGTTATTGACCTAAGACAGTCATCCTGCAATAAAGAAATTGATATATTTATCAAAGAAGCCAACACATAAAGTAGTTCTCTTCTTTCAGGGAGCCAGTTCAAAGCACAGGTGAACGCACAATAGAATGTCTCTCAGGGACATAGAACTGAATCTGCGACGTCTGCAATGACTGCCTCTATCATGGAATAATGCTAAATACACAAACACAAATACAAATACAAATAATGCTAAATACACAAGAGCCATCTCCTTGCCACTATGCCCACTGGAGCTCTCTGAAAAAGAACACATCTCTCTTGCTAAGCACTGGTGGCTCAGGCCTGTAACCCGAGCTACCCAGGTGGTTGAATGAGATCTGAGGATTGCGGTATGAAGCCAGCCTGTGTAGGAAAGTCTGTGAGACTCTTGACTCCAATTAACCACCAGAAAACTGGAAGTGAACCTGCGCTGTGGCTCAAAGTGGTAGAGCATTAGCCTTGAGTAAAAAAGCTCAGGGAGAATGCCCAGGCCCTGAATTCAAGCCCCACAACTGACCCCCCCCCCCCAAAAAAAAAGGCCTGAAGGATCACAATTTGAAGTCAGTCCAGACAGAGAAGTCCATGAGATTCTTATCTGCAACAAAACAGCAAAAAGCCAGAAGTGGAGCTGTAGCTCAAATGGTAGAGCATCAGATTTGAGTGAAAAATAATCCAGACTCCAAGTTCAGTACAGGCACACACACAAATTTTAAGAAAACAGTTTTGAGTTTTTCTCATCTTTTCAAGTGCTTAACAAAGAGCTCTAAATAAGAGATATAGTATCTCCTAGAAATCCATAATAAAGAAAAATCAAGAAAAGCTGAACTACAAACATTACTTCTTCAATATCTTTACAGAAAATATGTTTTACTTTGAAAAGAATGAACTGTTACAAAAATGACTTCAGGTCTGTATGTTTAAAAGAAGCAAAACCTATCAGAAGCCATATAGAACCTACCAGTCTGCAAGGCAAAGGACCAAATAATGGCTTATCTTCATCACTCAAAATTCTTTCTGTGGATTAAAAATGATTAATACAGTCAACTTCATGTTGTGTTTATTTTACTACTTTATCTTCTAACAAGGTAAAACAATCTGTATAAAGTGAAATATTGTCAGGTTTGATAATCCTTTAAATCATTTCATAAGAATTAATTTTGAATGATAAGAACAAAAAGATTCCCTCAACTAATAAAATGGTGTAGCCACCACCTCTGTGAGTTTATTGCTATAGTTTATAAGCTGCCAGACTAAAATTCTTTCTATATATGACATTTTCTGCTTTAAGCCCTTTATTATTTCTTTATATTTCAGTTAAAACAGAAATCTAGCTGGGCACTGGTGGCTCACAGCTGTAATCCTAGCTACTTAGGAGGCTGAAATCTGAGGATCGACGCTTGAAGCCAGGAAACTCTGTGAGACTCTCATCGCCAATCAACAACTCAAAAACCCATAGTGGCCCCATGGCTCAAAGTGGTAGAGCACTAACCTTGAGCAAAAAGAGCTCAGGGACAGCACCCAGGTCCTGAGTTCAAGCGCCACCACTGACAGGAAAAAAACACAACAACAACAAAAATACCCAAAAAAACAAAATCCCACCAAACCCCAGGATTCTAAAGCTAACTCTAATCAACTTATGTTCATGATGTGAAGCAGTACAATCTCTCACCTATGCTCTGGATAGTGTAGGCACAACTACCCCAACATGTAATGGGCACACGGGGGTCACTCTCATTGGGATGAACCTTCAGTCCCACCTTGTAAGTAGCAGTTCCAAATGTTGTTAGCATTTCTTTTATGCTCTCAGAATAAGGGTTCCTGCAACAAACATGTATAGGATTAGTTCCAAATAATGTGTAATAAAATGGCTTTTTTTCTGGACCTGGGGCTTCAACATAGGGCTTTGGGCACTGTCCCTGAGCCTCTTTGTGTTCATGGTTAACACTACCATTTGAGCCACGGCACCACTTTAGGCTTTTTCTGAGTAGCTACTGGAGATAAAGAGACTCACAATACTCAAATCTCAGTCTCCTGAGTAGCTAGGATTACAGGTGTGAGCCACCGTCACCTGGCACTGTTTTTCTTTTTTTGTATTTTACAAGTTTATTAATATTTGAGACTCTAGAGCCTGGTGTAAATGGCTTTTTTCTTAACAGCTATTTCCTATGTTGAAACGGAACCACTTAACTGTATTCAGAGACAACTACAGGAAAAGGGGAAGGGGAGAATCAAAGCTGTTAAGAGTTAGATGCTCTCTGGGTTAGCAAAGAAGCATAGAAGTAAGAATGGGACATTAGGAAAGTCTACAGAGAGAACTATAGGAACCCTGACACTCTCTCTTCCCATTCTGAGAGTATCAGCAGTGCATACTCACTGCCATGGATAGTAAAGAGTCCTCAGAGAAAAGCTGAGCCATACACTGACACCACTAATAAAAGACTCACAGTCACTTCATCACCTACTTTGAGACTTACAAGTCAGCAATACCTGCCTATACGTATCCAATGAGCTTTTTGCTGTTAAATGAGCTATTTTTAAATAGCTACCCAAGGGGCTGGGGATATAGCCTAGTGGCAAGAGTGCCTGCCTCGGATACACGAGGCCCTAGGTTCGATTCCCCAGCACCACATATACAGAAAACGGCCAGAAGCGGCGCTGTGGCTCAAGTGGCAGAGTGCTAGCCTTGAGCGGGAACAAGCCAGGGACAGTGCTCAGGCCCTGAGTCCAAGGCCCAGGACTGGCCAAAAAAAAAAAAAAAAAAGAAGTAAAAAAAAAAAAATAGCTACCCAAGGACCAATAAACATTTAGAGAACGCATCAAAGGAAGAAACTGAAAAAAACAAGAAGAAAGAAAAACTTGGGACTAAGTGTTCAGCTCAGTGGGTTTAGCAAGGCCTTGGACATGAACACAAAACACCTGACCACCAACATCACCATAAACCCCACAAAAATGTAATAACCAGGTATCCTTTCTTAGGAGCCTGTTGAAAGATGTATGTGAGCAAAAGAGGGAATATGACTGAAGAAAGCTTCAAGGTGACAGCTATGTCCTGTCCTTGCTGGTACAGGAGGGCAGAGGCTTTGTATGGGAGGGAGGACTCCAGGAGAGAAGACAATTTAACTGGTACAAGCACTTGAGTTAGGCATCCAACAGGCCTACAACACTATTCAGGGGAAGAACAAATTTAAAAATACACCTACAGGAAAACAAAATACCAAAAAAAAAGTAATTATTAACTGTGGAAAAGTCAAACGTGTACAAGAAAGGAAATACAACTGGAAGAAATACAATTATAGTAAAAAACTGATGATTTAGCTAAAAGTTCTGAAATGATGTCTAATCAACATGAAAGACAATGTTGAATTAGAAATATGGACATAGGGTTGTGGGTATAGCTCAGTGGTATAGTGCTTGCCTAGTAAGTTATAGGGTCCTGGGTTGAATAGCCAACATTAGGGGCAAAAAAGATACATTAGTCATGACAGAGAGACAAACAAAAAGACAAGACTGGCAGTGGAAAAGGGTCACAAGAGGCAGAGTATGATGTTTCTTCACTTAGGCCTTGCAATTCTATATTTAATGGTAGTACACACTAGGTAGGCACAGATTGCAGGTAGTTTGTGTGCATTACGTCCTCTCACCATTATCACTGTGGGCTATTCTCACACTGCAGATGAGGGAAACGAAGTACACAGGGGTGAAGCAATTTACTCAAAGTCACACAGCTAATAAGCAGTGGTGTTGGGAACCTAACCAAGGAATCTATCTAAGCCATCCTTTATAATTGGTCGTCACTAAACAGAGTTGAAAATACGCTGCTTGGGTGTTAGTGACTAAGACTGGTTGGTCCATAAGTGGAAAGGTGTAAGTCATAAGGAAATATAGGACTTAGTGGGGGAAGCCAGAGTCTGACTTCTCTAGATGTCTTGATGAGGTGGCCAGGAAGCAGATCAGCTGGTCACCCAGGCAGAAGTGGACACTCAAACAGTCACATGGTTCTTTTATCATGTAATACTTAAGCTTCAAAATTCAACATCAGTATTTTGTTGCATCGTGGTTTCTAGCTTGTCAAATCATTTTCCTATTAATTGCTGACTTAATTTTTCATTTTGAATGGGCCATATTTAAAAGAAATGGAATGAAATACTCACTTAGGATGAAAACTGGGCCTAAATCCTTCTGGAAGCTGTAATTCATTTATGTTTTCTGAATTATCTGAAGAGGCAGTATCTACAGAAACAAGCATTTTATATAATTTTTCTAAAGATCACATTTCTATATATATATTTAATGTATGCAATAAATATACCTGGGAAAAATTCCCAGTTATAGCAACAGGCATAATATACATTCCACATAAAGCATAACAAATACTGGTGGCTGTCTGATAGAAGTACCTTCTCACAGTTTGCCCACTAGACCAAGAGCATGCTATTTAGTTTTTGCTCATACTGCTTTCCCACAGGTCATCAGGGCAGTGTGTGGTCTATGAAACTTGGGGAACTTTTGGTGCTGCCTACAATGAAGTCAATCCACACATGCACTGAAAACTAAAGCGTGCTCAACACTCAGTCACATTTACATTTCCCTTTCCCCAGCACTTCAGCAAAATGGAGAAGTATTTATTATAAACTTTACTTGAGCTTATATGTTATCTAAGAATAAAGATTAATATAGCTGGGTGCTGGTAGCTCACACCTGTAATCCTAGCTACTCAGGAGGCTAAGATCTGAGGATTGTGGTTTGAAGGCAGCCCAGGCAGAAAAGACCATGAGACTCTTATCTCCAATTAGCCACTAAAAAACTGAAAATGGCGCTGTGGCTCAAAGTGGTAGAGCACTAGCCTTGAGTACAAAGAGGCTCAGGATAGCACCCAGACCCCGAGTTCAAGACCCACAACCAAAAAAAAAAAAAAAAAAAGAAATTAATACATTAGAGTCAAATTTATTTTAAAAAGACCAACTATCATCGCTACTCAGGAAGCTGAGATCTGAGGATTGTGTTTCAAAGCTAGCCCTCAGCAGTAAAGTCTTTGAAACTACTACGTGCAATTAAGCAGCAAAAACTCAGAAGTGGGGCTGGGAATGTGGCTTAGTGGTAGAGTGCTTGCCTAGCATGCATGTAGCCCTGGGTTCGATTCCTCAGCACCATATAAACAGTAAAGACCGAACGGCACTGTGGCTCAAGTGGTAGAGTACTAGCCTTGAGCAAAAAGAAGCCAGGGACAGTGTTCAGGCCCTGAGTCCCAAGCCCCAGGACTGGCAAAAACAAAACAAAACAAAAAAAAACCCCTCAGAAGTGGAACTTTGGCTCAAGTAATAGAGCACCAGTCTTGAGCGAAAAAGCTAAGGGACAGTACCTACACCTTGAGTTCAAGCTCTAGTACTGCTTCAAAAAAAAAAAAAAAACCACACACACACACAAAGAAAATTACAATGAATCAAAAAAAAATTGGGGGGGGGGGTGGCGCAGGATCTTACTATATACTCTATATACCCCAGGCTCAATGCAAATTTAAGATCCTCCTGCCTTAATCTCCTGAGTGCTAAGATTATAGGAATATTCCTGGCATAAATAAAAGACTTTACAATAATATCTTCTGGCTCTTATTTTCCAAAGATCTCAGGCTTTAAGGGGCAAAAAAGAAAGCAGGTTATCATAACTTACTAGGTGCATGTTCTTCTTTCCTAAGAGCCTGTAACGCTTTTATCTGCTGAGATACTGTTTTAATCCACTGAGTCAGATTTGGTTGATGTGAAAAATTTAACCTCCTAGAAAACATTACAGAGAATACTTAGTACACTTTACTATTGTTGTATAGTTTAAGATAGAAAAGAGTTCTTAGATTATCATGAGTATAATATTTTAGACACACTTCAAAGACTTGAGAACAGGTCAGAGGGAAAGTTATTGGGGAAAAAAAGCCAAAAGACCAAACCAAACAAACAACAATTCAAACACAACATGTGCTAGAGATGTAGACTGGGGTAGAACACTTGACTGAAATGCATGAGACTGAAGTTTCAATTCTCTCATCACTGGGGTAAGGGCAATTCAGAATAGATAGGGCAAATGGCATTTCTTTCAGTACTGGAATCTACTACAATTTCTTAAATATCATCACAACAAAAACTTATTAACTGCTTATTTGATAAGCTCTTAGCAATGTTTTACTGTAAATGTTTAGTATAATCCTCCTATGTATTATCACCCCTATTTAGCAGATGGGGAAACTGAGATTTAGGGCTTGACTAAGGTCATAAAAGGCAAATTTGGCATTCAAACCAAGTTCTGTCACATTTCAAAGACTGTTATTTTTGTAACTGTATTCAGTTATGACTATGCAATAATGCCTCTTAAAGACAAAAAATACTTAAACCACCAAGTCACAGGTGAAATCCAACCCAAAATCATTTCTCCTTATTGCTTAATCCTTATTCTAACAATGATAGCTTTTTTAGTTCAAATTCATTTTATAAGTAGGATTAGGAGCACAAATTTACATCACAATCTATTCATCCTCCCTCTCCCCCCATCCTGGGGCATGAACTCAGGGCTTAGGCACTGTCCCAGAGCTTTTTCTGCTCAAAGCTAGAGCTCTGTCACTTGAGCCATACCTCCACTTCCAGCTTTTTTGCTGGTTAATTGGAGCTAAATTCTCATGGACCTTCCTCCCTGGGATGGCTTCTAACCACGATCCTTAGATCTCAGTCTCCTGTATTAAATAAAGGGTGAGCCACCAGTGCCTGGCTACATTTTTTTTTTTTAAACAACACTGATTCTTGGGCTGGGAATGTGGCTTAGTGGTAGAGTGCTTGCCTAGCATGCATGAAGCCCCGGTTCAATCCTCAGCACCACATATAGAGAAAAAGCCAGAAGTGGGAGCTGTGTGGTAGAGTGTGGGTGCTCAAGTGGTAGAGTGCTAGCCTTAAGCAAAAAAGAAGCCAGGGACAGTGCTCAGGCCCTGAGTTCGGGCCCTGGAACTGTAATAACAAAACAAAACAACACTGATTCCTAAGGGTATTCTTGGCCAAGTTGCAAATAATTATTATTCAAAGTATGATTTTTTTGTTTTTGCTTTTGCCAATGCTGGGTGGGGCTTGAACTCAGGACCTGGTGCTGTCCCTGAGTTTCTTTTGCTCAAGACTAGCACTCTACCACCTGAGCAACAGTGCCACTTCCAGCTTTTTCTGTTTATGTAGTGGTACTGGGGGATAGCACCCAGGGCTTCATGCATGCTAGGCAAGCACTCTACCACTTGTTATGCCAAGTCGTGAGAAGACCATCAAGAAGGCCACCTAGACTCAGACGTTCCGAAATGCAAAAGCAAGGCTTTATTCAGGCGAGCTGCAACTCGGGCCTCGTCCTACCCACTGACACAGCAGAGGTTAGGAGGAAGCCCCGAGCTGCGATTGCACAGGGCTTATAAAGGCAAAAAAAGTTACAGCAATCAGGTGTTCAAGCAAGCAAGATTAGGACACGGGTACAAATCTGATTGGCTCAGGGCTCGAGGCATTCTGGGGACGGTTAGAGTTAAGCATTCCCAGGCGGTTAGAGTTCTTGACCGGCTGGGCCCTAATAAGCTTGCCCTGGGTTTGCTCATAGTTTAAACAGACAACAAAATGGGGGCTGCCTGAAAATGGGGTTTACTTTAACTCTTCATTCCCCCCTTCACCACTAAGTCACATTTGCAGCCCTCAAAGTTTGAACTGTTACTACAAATGAAGATACTTGTTTTCATGAATATCAGAATTTTATTATCTTCTAGATTATTGATGGGTGAATAACAACTATTAAAAATAGGTGTCATGAAGATTTACCTGTTAAAAATATTCCTTGGAGGAGGCAGTAGAGGAATAACAGTATTACTCAAGCATTCACAAAGGGGACAGAGGAACTCTCCATTCTCTACATCATAGCTTGTGTGCAAGCGTAGCCTCTGTTGCCTTCTCTGTTCTTTAGCTTGAACAGAATCAAAATACCTTCACAAGTAGAGAACATGAGGTGTCAAAATCAGTCAGTGGTCATTTATTGCAACAAGAGTCAAACGTCAATATTTTAAATCACTGGTTTTCACAAATACTTAAAAATGAAAACCTTAAAAACAGCCTGAAGTATTTTTAACAGTGGCACTGTGACTTTTTGAGTTGTTTTAACAATCAAACTATATTAAGGGTTCTAAAGCAGGTATTATTTCTTTTTGCAGAAGCACAGAAAGTATCAAAGTTGAACATGTTCAAGGTTTTCTCACTTTAGCACAGGGAGTCAAGATAATCTTGGAAGTAACAAAGTACCAACACCTTTGTAATCAAGAGCAGTTCACCTTGGGTCTAGAAAAAGGCATTGCTCATTTATTTATGATTTATGTCACTCATAAAAAAATTCTTAGCTGGGCACTGGTGAATAACATCTGTAATCTTAGCTACTCAGGAGGTTGAGATTTCAGGATCATGGTTCAAAGTTATCCCAGGCAGGAAAGTCTGTGAGACTCCTTTTTTTCAGTCGTGGAGCTTGAACTCTGGGCCTGGGTGCTGTCTCTGAGCCCTTCAACTCAACGGTAGGGCTCTACCACTTGAGCCACAGTGCCATTTCTGGTTTCCTGGTGGTTAATTGGAGATAAGAGTCTCATGGACTTTCCTGCCTGGGCAGGCTTTGAACCGAGATCCCCAGGCGTGAGCCACTGACACCTGGCTGTGAGACTCTTTTTATAATCAATTAGCCACCAAAAAGCTGGAAGTATAGCTGTAGCTCAAGTGGTAGAGTGGTAACCATAAGCACAAAAGCTCAGGACAGCACCCAGGTCCTGTGTTCAAACCCTAAGACAAGAAAAAAAAACAAACAAAAAAACACACCATTCATCCCATCCAAACCCACAAATTGTAGCATTCATTTCCACATAGGGTCTAGTGAGGACCACAGCTACATTTGTCCCTCCATTTCTGTGGACCCTTTACCCTTCCCAAAGCAGATTAACCAACCAAGAAGACAAAAGAAAATGAAAACAAAAGCAGCAACAAAGAAAAAAAACCAAAAAACTCTTGTTTACAAAAAAACAAAACAAAACAACAACAACAAAAATTCTTCCAGTTTGTTACAGATTTACTTAATTGTTTGAGGGAACCAAAAACACTACTATAAAGCTATACTAATTTGACATAGCCTAAGGTTTCCAATGATTTGATGACATATATGACAAAATAATCTGTTTTCGTAATTTGGTAAAAATACGTATTTTTTTGGTCAATATCTTTAGTTCTTTTCCTTTCTTCTAGAATGGAATTTCCTTAGAAATTTAATGTTGAGCTTTCAGATAAGCTTCTCTTGACTACTATGAAGAATACATATTACCTTTGCCAACAATGGGCGTGCATAATGTGTCCACAGCTACCTGTGTGTGTTCCACAAGACAGGTCGGGATGCATGAATAATGGATCATATTTTTCTGCATTATAAAACAAAACAAAACAAAAAAGCCCAAGCATTTAATTTTCTTTTAGTAAATGTACAACTTTGAATTTGTGAAATCATTAATAAGGACTTTTAAACTTGCTACTATATATATTGAGTATCTGTGTACTTTAGTGTCCACTAGGGGTTCCTAAAGTCAGTCCTCAGGAATACCAAGGATAACTACCAATCCATCCTGGTCAATGAAATATTCCACTTCTCTCCTTCAGCGCTGAGCTCAAGATAAAAAAGATAATTTTCCTGAGACTGACTTGAATACATTCAAAGCTGGGTTTCAATGCAATGTGTGTGTGTATATATATATGTATATATATGTATATGTATATGTATGTATGTTTGGCAGTAGTGGGTATGCTCTCTCAAATATCTATTGAACGACTTGTGTAGAAATAACCATAGCCACCATACAACAGGCAAAGTGACAATAAAATATCTAAGCTCACACTAGATCAGACTGAGGGCTGGTTAGAATTCTCCATTCTGGTGCTAATATTTACAGTAAAAAATTCACTCATTGCTAGCCAAAACTTTTTTCTTCAGGAAGTAATGAATCAGAAACAATATTTGATTTGAAATGTTCATAGACTACCTAGTTTAAATAACAATTTTTAAGATGAAAAATGTAGTTATATTTCATAACTAGGGTGTTCAGTCATACCATGAAGACTTCCCTTTGAGGGAAAATTTATATCCTCCAAGTGAAAGATTCTGACTAAAGAGGTGCTTTGGGAATTCCTCAGACAAGGGTCTTCCTCTCAGGAAATTCCACAGGGGCCACCATGGACACATGCAAATAGCAAACAAGCTGAAGAGAGGAGGCATACAACTCAGACTTAACAGCCTTAACACCTGGGAGGTGGTTCTCAATCTACTAAGTTGGCAATTCCTATTTATGTTCTGGCTAAATACAATACCAACCCCATGGAGTAATTATCATATAAGTAAAACTCTCCCTAAGTCACCAACCACACTGAATGGCTGGCATTAAATAGGGGGATATGGACTTAGCTATGACTCACCTGGATCCTCAATGATTTTTTTTCTGTTTTTTGATAGTACAGTTGATCTTTGAACAAAGGCTGCCAAAACCATTGCCCTATTTTCCACATTAACTTCTTGTTCCTCTTGACACAATATACAGGTAACAACTTGTCTTTGTTCAGGGACCTGAGTTTGTGCTGGGCCCAATGCTGTAAATGTCATATCTGAAACCATAGGACTGTAATATAAGAGGTTATAGATATAATCAATAAACCTAAGAACTTTCTACATAATCATAACACAATAGAATCAGGTATGTACATACTGAACACATTTTTTTTTGATGACTTGAATTGGCTGAAGACTTTCTTATGTGTTAGAACCATTTTCTTACTTCTCATCACCCATATGCAACCAATGCCAGACGCTGAGCTTAGAGCATCTATTCTTTTTTTGTTTGTTTGTTTGTTTGTTTCCAGTCCTGGGCCTTGGACTCAGGGCCTGAGCACTGTCCCTGGCTTCTTTTTTGCTCAAGGCTAGCACTCTGCCACTTGAGCCACAGCGCCACTTCTGGCCATTTTCTGTATATGTGGTGCTGGGGAATCGAACCCAGGGCTTCATGTATATGAGGCAAGCGCTCTTGCCACTAGGCCATATCCCCAGCCCCAAGACTCTTGATCTCTTTAATTAATCGCCAAAAAGGGGCTGGGAATATGGCCTAGTGGCAAGAGCGCTTGCCTCGTATACATGAAGCCCTGGGTTCAATTCCCCAGCACCACATATATAGAAAACGACCAGAAGTGGCGCTGTCGCTCAAGTGGCAGAGTGCTAGCCTTGAGCAAAAAGAAGCCAGGGACAGTACTCAGGCCGAGTCCAAGCCCAGGACTGCCCCTCCCCCCCCCAAAAAAAAAATCACCAAAAAGTAGAGTTGTAGCTCATGTGGCTGATTGTTAGCCTAGGGCACAAAAGCTTAGGGACAGAGCCCAGGCCTTGAGATCAAGCCCCAGGATTAGTACACAAAATAAAACAAAACAAAACTGTAAGGAAAAGAAACTTTGTTCCTAATTGAGATTCAATTATTATTACTATGTTTACCTATGATCCAGAACAGCAGAGGTAGAGGCATCAAGTTCTAGTGTCTGCTGGAAGAGCTCTTTGTTTTCATCAATGAAGTGTCGCTGCATCTCAGACATCTGGGCCATAACCTTTTCTCTACGAAGCCTCGCAATCTCAGCCTTTCTTTTCCGCTCAGCTTTGTCTTTGTCTCTGGAACTCTGAAATTATGCTTCATTCAATTATATACTACATGCATATTTTTTTCCAAAATAATAACAATTTAATTATAAATATTAACTGAAAACTATTCTACCATATTAAAATTTAAGAATCTTACCCTACTTGTTAAAGAAAAAAAAGCAAGCCAGAAAAACTGCCATGAAATAAAGAGTGGGATATTTTTAAAAAATATTTGGAATTTCAAATGTATGAGAATATCCATCAATACCTTATTACAAATAAATGAATTTGTACTGAACTTGCTGAGTTATTTCAGTATTTGTTGGTGGTGGTCCTGGGGCTTGAACTCAGGGCCTGGGTGCTGTCCCTGAGGCTAGAACTCTATCACTTTGAGCCACAGCACCATTTCCAGTTTTCGGGTGGTTTACTGGCGATAAGTCTCATGGGGGGGTTAGGAATATAACTTAGTGATAAAGGGTTTACCTTGCATGCATGAAGCCCTGGGTTCGATTGCTCAGCACCACATATATAGAAAAGGCCAGAAGTGGCACTGTGGCTCAAGTGGTAGAATGCTAGCCTTGAGCAAAAAAGCAGCTCAGGGACAGTGCCCAGGCTCTGAGTTCAAGCCCCAGGACTGGCAAAAAAAAAAAAAAAAAGAGTCTTAGAGACTTTCTTGCCCAGGCTGGCTTTGAACTGCGATTTTTAGATTTCAGCCTCCTGAGTAGCTAGGATTACAGGTACACCTGATACACCAGAGCCTGGCCTTTTTTTTCAGTATTATTATATTTTACTTCTTATACCTCTTCCATTATGGTTCCTTCTGTATCTGCCATAGGACTGGTGGATGAATTCTCTCTTATCTTCTTAATAGTATTGTACATCTACAAGAAAAAAATATCTGTTATCCCCAAGGTATGCAACTTTATCACAACATACTATTTATTTCAATAAACAGTAAATAAATAGAACAATGTGGAAAGTGTTACCTTTAGTATCCACCTAATCATGTCTTTGTGAACCTCCAGGTAGGGAGCATTCTGCAGTGTCTCTAGCATTGCTAGTATGCTGGGTGAATTGTTTGGTGCTACCCCAGGCTCTAAAGAAGAAAAAGAACAGTAGCTCGCATATCCCAGTCCTTGTTCCCATTGGAGAAAATGGCATCTCACTGTATAGTCAGTTACAAAGAAATAGCTCCGAACAAAGTGATCAAAACAATCCTATTAACCCAAATTCATATGGTCCCACCATAACATAATATATTAATTTATAAATAATATGAAAAAATGGCAGGTTGCCAATCTGGCTGGGAAAATACCAGGCCATCTTTGGGGCTAGAAAAAGGTGGCTTTGTGAAGGGACATGGAAACTGACTGGACTGCCTGTGACCAAAAGGGGTACAATAGGAGCTATGAATCAAATACAAGAGGCAGGTTGTGGTAGCATATGCCTAATTCCAGGCATTTAAGAGATATAAGTAGGAGGACTATAGTTCAAGGCCAACTTGAGTAAAAATTAGCATAATTCTGTAACTATACAAGCTGGTAGCACACATCTATTTGAAGGTGAGGTCTTGGCTCAAGAAATCCATGAGTTATATTTGAAAAAAACAAAACTAAACCCCCATCCCCTCCTGTAATCCTAGCTCCTGAGTAGCTCAGGATTCATCTCAATGCCCTGTGATGTGGAAGACTGAGGTTCAAGATTAGCACAGACACGGGCTGGGGAGAGTGCCTGCCTCGGATACACGAGGCCCTAGGTTCGATTCCCCAGCACCACATATACAGAAAACGGCCAGAAGCAGCGCTGTGGCTCAAGAGGCAGAGTGCTAGCCTTGAGCGGGAAGAAGCCAGGGACAGTGCTCAGGCCCTGAGTCCAAGGCCCAGGACTGGCCAAAAAAAAAAAAAAAAAAAAAAAAAATGATTAGCACAGACAGAAAAGTTCACTTGACTCCATCTCCAAAACAACCAGCAAAGAGTAGGGCTGGAGGTGAAGCTCAAGTGGTAGAGTTCTAGCCAAGTAAGCAAGAGGCCTTGAGTTCAAACTCTGCCAGTAGCCAAAAATACAATAGCAACAACAAGAACAACAAATCAAAAAAGGTCAGGCTGAGCACTTGTGGCTAATGCCTGTAATCCTAGCTACTCAAGAGGCTGAGATCTGAGGATCATAGTTTGAAGATAGCGGCAGGAAAGTCCATGAGACTCTATCTGCAATTGACCACCAAAAAGCTGGAAGTGGAGCTGTGGCTCAAGTGGTAGAGCATTAACCTTGAGAGAAGAAGAAGAAAAAAAAAGCTCAGGGATACTGCCAAAGTGGTGAGTTCAAGCCCTAGGACTGGCACCAAAAAAAAATTTTTTTTCAATATTACCACCACTGTAGCTAAGACAATGGCATCATATTCTGAAATAACAATGTGATCATCTTAAGTAAGCATAGGACCTAACTACTTTTCTATCAGGACCTAGTAAAGCACCTTTAATACACGGATGAATAAATATAGCCACAAATGTTAGCATTCTAGAGTACTCATTTAGAACTTCTCCAATAAAAGAGGTGATAGAGTATTGTAGGTATTGTTAGTTTAGTAAAAAGTGTACCATACATACTTGCAATCTTCTGAGTGAAGGTAAATGTTACCACGTGCTCTTCTATGACATTCTCTAAATGCTGCTTTTCTTCTTGCAGGGCCATCCCAATCAAGTGTAATACCTCAAATAAAATATATTTTCTTTAACTTTTTTTTGTAAAAAACTAATAAATCAAGTACATATCTTTTTTTTTTTTTTTTTTGGCCAGTCCTGGGCCTTGGACTCAGGGCCTGAGCACCGTCCCTGGCTTCTTCCCGCTCAAGGCTAGCACTCTGCCACTTGAGCCACAGCGCCGCTTCTGGCCGTTTTCTGTATATGTGGTGCTGGGGAATCGAACCTAGGGCCTCGTGTATCCAAGGCAGGCACTCTTGCCACTAGGCTATATCCCCAGCCCCATCAAGTACATATCTTACAAGTAACAAAAGAATGATCATAAAAACACAAAAGTTTAAATGTAATAAAAACTTTCCTAAGTCTTAACTCTTACTACACTAAAAGACTGAGGTTCATATTCTAATAAAGAAGCGTTGGTAGTCAGGGTGCTAGTGGCTCACGCCTGTAATCCTAGCTACTCAGGAGACTGAGATTTGCAGATCAAGATTCAAAGCCAGCCTGGGCAGGAAAATCAAAGAGACTCTTATCTCCAATAATCTTCCAAAAGAAGGGAGCTATGGCTCAAGTGGTAGAGCAAGCCTTGAGCAAAAAGACACTCAGGAACAGCACCTAGACCCTAAGTCCAAGCCCTAGGACGGGACACACGGACGGACACACACACGGGACCTACGGGACACACGGACTCTCTCTCTCTCTCTCTCTTATGAAATGTCAGGTGCAAACACTTAGGAAAAGTTAGTAATCACCAGGTGTGAGAGCTAGGCAATTCCTACAATTCATAATTCTCAGCTTTGTTTCATCCCTACACTGCAGCCTCGAAAAAAATCATCTAATAATCAATGGCCAAATTATAGCCACTTAAGGCATCTCTCAGTACTAAACTAAGCCTTAATCATCTGATATAGAAATATATTTCCTCTAATGCCAGCTTGCTTGTAGTTTTAAAATATATCTCACAAAAAGTTCCTAGAAACCTCTTAGAAAACATGTAACTACACTGAGCTATTAGCATTTTTATTGCTTTTATACTGTTTCCAATTTTTCAAGGTGACAGGTGAGTGTTATCTCTGATTCTTTCCTTCCACATATGGTAACTAGTTAGCTGTCAGAGACTAGAAGAACTAGGTTAGCCAGAACATAAAACATATGCACAAGGTAAATACTGTTCACTTTCCCTCAGAACATCACTGCCCACAAGTGTTATCTCACACAGCACTGAGTCTCCAGGGTACCACAGCACCCTAATTGTACAACTTAAATACATTTACAAATGGGAGGGGGGTATATACACACAGCTTACCCAGTGAGATATTTAAACCTGCTGAGACAATCCAAAATGGAAGCTGTGGAGGAAGGCTTGCCTTCATTTGATTGTATTTTTTTTGTGTGTGTGTTTTCTTTTTTGGTACTGGGGATCGAACCCAGGACGTTGTACTTGCTAGGCAAGCGCTTTGCCACTGAGCTACATCCCAGCCCTCTTGCCTTCATTTGAATCCTTGGCTTTGCTGCTGAAGCATCATCTCTGAGATGATGTCATCATCTTTAACCTAGAAATAAACCACTTCCCTCTAGAGTTCTGAGGGTTAAAAATATTGTGCCTGGGACTTGGAATATGGCCTAGTGGCACGAGCGCCTGCCTTGTAAACATGAAGCCTTGGGTTCGATTCCCCAGTGCCACATATATAGAAAATGGCCAGAAGTGGCGCTGTGGCTCAAGTGGTAGAGTATTAAGCAGCCTTGAGCAAAAAGAAGCCAGGGACAGTGCTCAGGCCCTGAGTCCAAGGCCCAGGAATGGCAAAAAAAAAGAAAAAAAATATATATATATAGAGAGAGAGAGTGTGCCTGGCAGTCAGTAAGGCAAAGAATAGGCATTCTATAAGTTGCATAGTTGTTGTCATGTCAACTTTCCTGCTGAGTAACAGGAAAGTTACATGAACCTCACTGAAACTTGGCAGCCTCACCCCTACAATGGAAGAGTTATAGTATCTATCCATGGAGTATTGTGTCAATTCAATGAGATGATGTAAGGAATACTTACATTACAGCTGCAAGTAATGTTTTAAATGAGTTTCAAAATTTACTACTTTTTAGTCACAGAAACATAATAATCCAAGTTGCATTTGTTCATTTATTTTTGGGGTGTGTGTGTCTTGGAGCTTGACCTCTGGACCTGGGCACGGTCCCTGAGCTTTTGTGCTCAAGGCTGGCATTCTACCACTTGAGCCACAACTACATTTCTGGCTTTTTTTGATAGTTAACTGGAAATAAGAGTCTCACAGGCTTTACTGCCTGGGCTGGCTTCAAACCATGATCCTCACATCTCAGCCTCCTGAAGCTAGAATTACCGGCATAAGCCACCAGCACCTAGCTCATTTGTTTGATTTTAAGATATGGATATTGATGAACTCAAGATTCTTTTTGAGACATTAAAGGAGAAACACAAGTAAATATATTGGCTAACATATTATGCCAATTTCAGAGTACTGCCTATGCAAAGGCCAAGACCAATGATGGGGAGATACACTGGCCAATGAGACAAAGGTAATCATAACATGGTATAAAAAATCTGTCAGCCAAAAAAATAAAAACCTGCCAGGCACACACTTTTACTGGCAGACTAAAGGAATAACAACACAGTAGATCAGGAATTGAGGTAATAAAGTAGATTGGAGTCCTAATGTTTCTAGGTATACAAGTATTGTCTTTTATGTATAAGAGTATTTTGCTTTTTTAATGCAAAACAGTGAAACATAAATAGGAAATTTCACCCAACTCACCCTTTGCAACATAGATTCAGACCAGGCACAGCCATTATGTTCTACAGCCCACTGTAGAATGGTGCCCATGATGTACAACATAACATCCGACTGCAAAATGTTAACCAGACTTGCAAACAGAGGGCAGAACGGGGGCAGGATTGGAGGTGGAAGTGCTGGAAAGAGAGTTATTTTGTTTTTTTACAGAACACCTTTGAACAAACTCCCCTGTATAAACAGCTGCACAGTACAGAAGCAGTACAGAGGAAAACCTTTGTTCCCAGAAATGCCTCAAGATCTGAGATAAAACCACTAATCCCTGGGTGAGTCCTAGAAACTGGTCTTTATAATAATTAGAAAAATGTTCACCTAGAAAGCTTATATTTAAATCTTTTATCTCACTATAGACAATCATTGTGGCGGATAGAAAACAATGCTTGGCAGGGTCAAAGAAATTTAAATGAGATTTTTAGAAAGATCAGGATCAGAAGTACCTGTATCTTCCCTATTTTGCTTTTTCAATTTCCGTTGAGCTTCTTCTGCCTATTAAAAAAAGGAAATGATTTAAACAAAAATTATAATACAAAAAAATAATATCTCAAAGCAGTAACATATCAATTTCTGCTCTATTGCTTTTTGATTTTAGAAAAAATTTACCTTTAGTGTTGTACTCTCCCTAAAACCATATGTCATCTTAAAATTTTTTTCCCCATTAGATTATCAGGTAAGTTCTTTGTTGCTTTAAAATTCAATGAAGGGGGTTGGGGGTATGGCCTAGTGGCAAGAGTGCTTGCCTCGTATACATGAAGCCCTGGGTTCAATTCCCCAGCACCACATATATAGAAAATGGCCAGAAGTGGCGCTGTGGCTCAAGTGGCAGAGTGCTAGCCTTGAGCAAAGAGAAGCCAGGGACAGTGCTCAGGCCCTGAGTCCAAGCCCCAGGACTGGCAAAAAAATAAATAAGTAAAATAAATAAAATAAAATAAAATTCAACGAAGGGCTGGGAATGTGGCTTAGTGGTAGAGTACTTGCCTAGCATGCATGAAACCCTGGGTTTGATTCCTCAGTACCACATAAACAGAAAAGCCAAAAGTGGTACTATGGCTCAAGAGGTAGAGTGCTAGCCTTTAGCAAAAAAAGAAGCCAGGGACAGTGCTCAGGCCCTGAGTTCAAGGCCCAGGACTGGCCAAAAAAAAAGAAAGAAAAAGCCAGAAGTGGGCGCTGTGGCTCAACTGGTAGAGTGCTAGCCTTGAGCAAAAGAAGCTCAGGAACAGTGCCCAGGCCCTGAGTTCAAGCTCTAGGACTGGCAAAAAAACAAAACAAACAAAATACAAGGAAAATATGTACCAACTAAAACCAAAAAATTAAGGAAAATATATACAAACTAAAGCCAAAAAATCAAGTTTGGATTATATGACATGCATCAAAAACTAAATAAATTTAAAGTTCTATGTTTAAGTTTTAACACCATTTATTGAAAATATATTTTAAAAACCAATAAGACAAAATTTAACTACCTAATAACGATTAGCAAAAGAGCATAAATCCTTGTGAAAAAGTATGTTAAACAGTATCAATTCTGAAATGTATAAAAAACAGAAAACTTATTATAATACAGGTCAAAAATTTGTCATTAAAAGACATTGTATATATATTGCATATAGATAAATGAATATATAATTACATAGATCATAAATGTCTGTACATACAAAACTGTGTGGGGATCTAAACAGTGGTTTTCTAAATAATTTGTACTTTCTTTTGTATTATATGTTTCTAAAATATTTTTCAATCTCTAAAATGTAGTAAAAGTTTTCAGGGAAAATCAAATCCAATCATCTCCCACTGCATTTAATTTTCCCAATTACCTTAGATTGCTCTGCCCTTGAAAAGTGATAGAAATACAAGTTGAACTCTCTGGCACACTCTGGTTTCAGCTCATACATGCCTCGTCCTGTTAATCCAGGTTTTCTAAGAAAAAAAAGGCCTTTATGATTAAAGTCATACACTAATTCATGAGAATCTTAGATGTTAGAACAGCAAAAGTTGCTCTCATATACTACTGGTAGATGTTAAGTTGAAACTATTTTCTCTTCCTTTTCTTTTCTTTAGGTCCAAGACCAGGACTTGAACTCAGTTCATGTCTCTTTCACTCACTGGCTAGTGCCATGCCACCAACCACTGAAACTATTTTCTGTGGATAATTTGGCATTACAAATCTAAAAATTTCTGTGAACCTTTCTTATTTTGCATGTCCAGTTTGAGTTTATTCTACCTAAATGAATGGAATGGATAACAATTAAAAGCCTAATAGGCTACATAAATTACATCTCCAAACATCAAAACCCCCATTACAAATGATGTTCATTTCTCTATTTTGAGACTCAAAGATGTTTGTAGTAAGTTTTATTATGTAGAAAAGGCAGAAACAAAACTGTATACAGTATACACAAACTGAATAATATAGAAAAATATTCTAAAACATTCTAGATACTTTGAAACATTTTGTCAGTTATTCAAAAAACACCACAAAGTCAAGCAGCAAGTGTGTTTCTTCAGCTTAGCAGGAAGGACCAGAGATGTCTAACACATAAAAGTGCTATGGAGAGCTGGGTGCCAGTGGCTCACGCCTGTAATCCTAGCTTCTCAGGAAGCTGAGCTCTCAGGATCACAGTTCAAAGCTAGCCCAGGCAGCAGAGTCTATGAGACTCTGTAACTCTGATTAGCCATCAAAAAAGTCAGAAGTGGAGTTGTGGCTCAAGTAGTAGGGTGCTAGCCTTGAGCAAAAAAGCTCAGGAACAGCACCCAGGCCCTGAGTTCAAGCCCCAGGATCAGTGTGCACACACACAGAGCTATGAAGCATAAGACAGTACAAACAGCTGTACTGACCAATGTCCACAAGCATATAACAAGATGTTCAACCCCAATGGTAGGTAGACTCATTCAAATAGACTAATATAACATTTTCTTGCCACTCAGCATACAAAGCTGGATAGGAATAGCTCAGTGGTAGAGCTCATAATAAGGCACTGAGTTTAATTACCACACCAATCATCTCCCCATCAAAAAAAAAATAAAAGAAGTATCCATATTAAAGCGCTGGCAAAGTAGCAGAGGTCCTTATATTTTTTAGAAGGGTAAATGGACGTCAGTTTCAATATACAAATCAATCCTAACATATGCTTTCTTTTTGACCTAGCAAGTTCCCAAAGAAGCAATTTCATACCAATGTAAGCATTTTCATACCAACATAAGCACAGTGGTATTCAATTGTTGTTGATTATGGGGAAAATTTGAAAGTGCAGTAGCCATCAACAGTGAAGAGGTTAAATCTATTAAAGTACATGACTATAAAGAGAGTGAAGTCAAACCATGCAGATAGACAAGTCCAACAAACTCAGCACCCCCAAGGCCACAAATACTGGGTGGAGCTCACTGGTAAAGTGCTTGCTTAGTGTACACAAGGACCTGGGTTTTTATCTCTAGCCCCACAAAAATGGGGATAAAAATCCAGAGAGGGAAAATAAATATAAATAACCCCATTTTTTGTTAAAAGTATGTAACTTCCTACCCACTTATACATGTATAAATATGCTACAGAAATAATTTAGAATAATAATTATCTAAATGTAGTAGAACTCACCTGAGTGGTTGGGTTATGGTGAGACTTTTTTCTTCCTACCTTTCTGCTTTTTCTCTAAAAGCATGTACCATCTTTCTTTCCTTCCTTCCTTCCTTCCTTATTTCTTTATTAGTTATTTTGCATGTACTATCTTTATAATCAATAAAAGTAAAGACACTGTAGTTGGATGGGAGCAAGCAAAAAGCAGGATTAAGAAACTGCTTTAACAACTTTAAGGGGATAAACTAGCTTACTGGTTGGGGGAAACAGAATATGAAGGCAGCAGTCAGAGGCCATCTCACACTTAGGTTGTCTCATTCAAGTGGACACAATTGTTTTTCTGGTGGTACGGGGGTTTGAATTTGGCTTTGCCACTGCGGGGCAGGTGCTCTTTCACCATGCCTCTAGCCCTTTTTGCTTTAGTTCACTTTTCAAATAGGCTCTTATGATTTTTACTTGGGGCTGGCCTCAGACTGTGATCCTCCTACCTCTACCTCCCACAAAGCTTTCTGTGAACCCCAGGATTACAGACATATACCATCACATCTGGATCACTTGTTGAAAAAGGGTCTTGCTAATTTTGCCCGAGCTGGCCTCAAACCCTGGTCCTCCTATATCTAGCTTAGATTATAGATGTGTGCCACCATGCCTGGTCCCAAACAAAGCAACTTTAATATATTTACTTAAAGCACTGCTTTAAATTACTTTAATTTGAAACCATGAAGTATGAACACCTACTGTGAATGCTATGATACCCCTCATAATGCAACTTTATGTGGCAAAATGAAGGGCTAGATCATAAGACTAAACATGTCAATGAGAAGCCTAGTTTAGAATTCTAAGTTGAAAATGCCAGTGAAAGCACCATATTTGTTCTCACCTCATCAAAAGAAATAAAAACAAGTGAAAAAAAAGCACTCTCAGAAAAAACAACTATTAAAATACCACAAAACTACAAGTAACAGGAAGCCAACTCACCTGAAATGGGCAACTGCTTCAATTACACTCTCCATACCAGTTTCCTTGTTCTCCTAGAGTAGAAATGAGCTCGAGTTAACAACAGGAAGTGCTAGCTGGCACATGGTATACCACCCTGACAACGCTAATAGCCACTCTGCAGACACATTGGTTACTATCCACTTCCTAGGATGAGGGCTCCACAGTAAGCATAATCATTAGTACCCAGCTGGAGACTGATTTGGTAAGCCAACATTCATCCCAATCAATACTTTAAAAAAAGTCACTACCACATGGAATGTCAGTAAGAGCTTCTTTTTTATTTATTTTTTTGCAAGGACTGGGGCTTGGGACTCAGGGCCTGGGCATTATCCCTAGCTTCTTTTTGCTCAAGGCTAGCACTCTATCTCTTGAGCCAGAGTGCTACCTCTGGTTTTCTGGTGGTTAATTGAAGATAAGAGTCTCACAGACTTTCCTGCCTGGGCTGGCTTTGAACTGTGATCCTCAGATTTCAGCCTCCTGAGTAGTTAGGATTATAGGCATGAGCCACTGGTGCCACAGTCAGTGTTCATTTTTAAGGAGATTTTTGGATACCTAGCTAGGAAAAGCTTTAGAAAACATGATTCAGGCCAGTCAGAGCAGGTTGAGGGGAGTTCTCATTCCTTCCCCGATGTTAGGGTCTGAAGCTTCTGTAGGCAATGTATCTTGGAACTAAAATCCCGTTAGTCTCTCTAGTGGACACAGATATTCAGTTCTAAGGTCCAGGTTTCCTTTGTTCCCAGTGTCCTCATCTCTTTCAAGGCTTTACTGTAGAAGATTCTACTCCTACCTGCTTTCCACTTTTATTCCTTTAGGTTTCTCTTTTTCTAATTATTTTTTATAGGAACAAATGAGGTTATAGCCATCTTAGAACTATAGATTTTACAACTGTGGAACAGCATAAAAAATTATATCTTTACACAGTACACTAATAAGGAACCCTTACTATAATTTTCTTTAAAAATCATGTAGGTACTTACATCTTCAGGTAAAGATTTCACCAATTCACTATGAGCCATTGGCTTGATGCTCAACTGATGAATAATTTCCCTCTTAATTTCATCTGTAGCATTTACTTGTCCAACCCCAGGACTAAATCTTTCTCCTGTCAAAAATTAAAGTATAGGTTAGGGGTGTGTCTCAAGTGGTAGAGCCCTGTATACCAAGTGCAAGGCCCTGGGTTCAAACCCTCGTAACCTCTGTCCCCCCAAAAAAGAAAATAAAGAACAGGACACTGTACATAATCAGTATAGCTGTGTGGCATATACCTCTAGTTCAAGCAATACAATATATTCCTCTGTTTACATATCTGCCATAAGAAAAAAAAAACTGGCTTGGCAACAAACCAGGAAGAGAGCAATTTCTAGAGTATTTCTAAGTCTCAGGGGGGCAGGCTCCTTGGCAAGTGTAAAGTGCTTAGTGGCAACTCTGCTGGAACTTTTGGAATGGTGGGAACAAAAATATAGTCCAGACTGCTTCCACTCCATCCCCTTCTATCTAGCAATAAACAAGCTATCACCTTCTGAGAGCCTCATTCATGTCACCTCCTCTCAGTAACTAGGAATCTCTGTTCTATGCACTACAGAGGGGCTGAAACAGCAGGGAAAGAGGAACAGAGGGTGAGGGATAAAAGAATGGGAAGCAAGGAGACAAAGGAATGGCTGAAAATACAAGTGGCAAGAAATGAAACCCAGGACTCTGGCTTAGGTCTCCATTAACTCAGATCACATCTGGAGCCAAGAAGCTACTTTGGCATCACAAAACCTTGGAGAGAAAGTTAAGATCTAAAGGGGCAGAAAATTGCTCCTACATGTGTTATCCACTATCCCCTTGCTTGCATAATTCTGTTCCCCCTCTTCCCTTTTCCCAGTCTTCCAGGTAATTGTTCTGCTTCGGCAGCTGTGCCCATTGCTCTTTCCAAAGCACCAGTGTTGTCATTCTCAACATTACACAAACCCAAGGAGAAGAAAATATGTTCCATTTTCCTTCTCCTAAAACTGAGTGTTCCTCTCACAAGAAATGTGTTTCAAAAATTCTAAATATTTGCTACCCCCAAATGCAATGTAATCTCAACTTACCAACAAGTATTATAATGAGGTAGAGCATTTCCTCTATTAGAGTATTGTTCTGCTGAGTAACATCCTGCAAGTGGGGAGAGACAATGTTAGCAATGAGAATATACATGCCCCCTCCTTCCAGATGACTCAAATGCACACCCAGAATGCCTGGTGCTTCTTTGGTGATGGGCTGCAGTCTCAGGACACAGGTGCTTACCTTATGGGCGACCTCAGCACTGAACCTTTTCCCACGCTCTGGAGTACTGAAGATGTGGTAAAGTTCAAAGCGGCTGAGCACAACCATCAAGAAATGGTTGGGATCCATCATGGAGACACCTGTCTTTTTTTGTTTGTTTCAGATAAAGAAAAAGAGGAAGGTCAAAGGGGACACTGAACAATTATTCTACACAAATGAAACGTTTCTTTGGTCACACTCCTCCCACCCCCGCTAAGATGGAAACATATTTAGTCCAATCCCTACTTGTAGTTGACAAAAGTTGAGGCTGGTAAAACAAAACAGAAGGCAAAAAACTTTCCAAAACCCAAATCCACACATGAGAATAACAAGAGACTTTCTCCAAACCTTTCCTTTTAATACTTTGAAATAATTTACTCTTGTGAATTTGGTTCCAAAGTTTTATTGTCAGGACTCAACTGCCTGGTGATCACTGTACAGACCAAGAGAGATGTCGATTTAAACCTTTAGTATTTTAAAAATATGTATCATATTAAATCACTATTAAGACCTCTTTTATTTTGCAGTAAGCACTATAGTTTTTTCTGCTGGTACCAGGGTTGAATTTGGCCTAGTGTTTGCTTGGCTTGCTAGCTCAACTAGGATTCTACCACTTGGGCCATACCTCTAGCCCAGATTTTGCTCGCTATTTTGGAGATAGAGTATCATGAACTTTTATTCCTGGTTTGGTCTTGAACTAAGAAACTAAGATTTAAAAAATTATATTTATATATAATTTGCATTTTTTATTTTAAAAAGTATTTACATCAGCCAAGTGACAAAATAAAGGAACAAGGCACAATCATCACAGTTCCAGGGATGAAAAGTAAATAATTCAAGGTTGTAGGTGCCATGGGAGAACACCCAGGGCTCCAACAGTGCCTCACAAAAGGGTTACGAGGCCAAGTTCTAACATGTCACAGAAGGATCTGTGAATAAAACAATATCAAACTAAATACTAAGAGACAATGGGAAGTAATATAGCTAGGTGAATAGAATAGGGGCAAGGGGGGAATCTAGGGAACAAAAGAAATAAATGTATAGTTTCAGTCTTAAAAGGGGGCTGGCAAACAGGAAACTTCAACATAGTTAAGCATCATAGACCTTAAAATTAACTTAAGAGATTTAAAATTAAATAACCAGTGGAGAATCAATGATAAGAGGGTAGCTCTCGGTTTTTTACTTTAGCAAGTGGGTCACGTGTAGAACAATTCATTAAAGCAGGTAGGGAACCTAGGACAGGAAGAAGGTATAGAAGAAGACTAATTATTTTCAACATGTTTAACCTGTGACATGTGAGGAAATCTAGTGTTTCAGAGACACTCAGCCATGTATGTATGGAAGCTTTAGTAGTTAGCGCAGGTAGAAAAAAACACGACTCACCACAATCTAAGTTAATGATTTGTCTTTTTTTTTTTTTTTTTTTTTTTGCCATTTGGGGCTTGAACTCTGGGCCTGAGTGCTGCCCCTGAGCCTCTTAGTGCTCAAGGCTAGCGCTCTACCACTTGAGCTACAGCACCACTTCTGGCTTTTGCTGAACAGCTTTATTGGAAATAAGAGTCTCATGGACTTTC
The DNA here is from genome assembly GCF_023159225.1 of Perognathus longimembris pacificus. Taxonomy (NCBI): domain Eukaryota; kingdom Metazoa; phylum Chordata; class Mammalia; order Rodentia; family Heteromyidae; genus Perognathus; species Perognathus longimembris. The sequence goes on from NC_063166.1 coordinate 7,409,702, forward strand.
CTGCCCTTTCCTGCCCAGACTGGCTTCAAACCTTAATCCTCACATCTCAGTCTCCTGAGTAGCCAGAATTACAGGCAAGAGCCATTGGTGTAGCATTAAGTTAATGCTTTTAATTCATTACCTGAAGCATTACTATATCTTTGTCAAACATCTCACGTCTGCATTTCACATTATGGTAATAATAAATCTAGAAGGGGAGGAAAAAAAAAGAATGACACTGGTCAATAGGCTGTTATAGCTGCAGTTCTCTCCTCTCCATGGGTTTGCACAGGAAGAAGTGTGCATACATATGTCGTCTCCTGAACTGCCAATATCACCTCAGTACACACTAACTAGGCATCCCGTCAGTGGTCACCAGGGTTCACATTTTGCAGCCCCTTGGTCTGTTACTTTAGGGAAACTTAGAGCTTCCAAGAATGGGGGAAAAATCCATATTAAACTTTGATAAGGTTTAAAAATTAGAACCTCAATTTAGAGTTATACTAAAAGGAATTTTTACCTTTTTTTTTTTTTTGTTCCCCAATCTTAACTCAGGGCCTGAGCATTGTCCTTGAGCTTCTTTTGCTCAAGGCTAACACACTACCACTTTAGCCACAATACCACTTCCAACCTTTTCTGATTAGTTTATTGGAGATAAAAGTCTCACAGATTCTCCTGCTGGGCTGGCTTTGATCCTCAGATCTCAGTCTCCTGAGTTTCTCTATGGTGCCCCTCATATATACTTGCAATGTATTACAAAGTTATTCATCCTTTTCTTTTTTTCTTCTCCTCTTTCCTTTCCTTTTCCTAAGTAGTCCTTTAGTTTGATTCATGTTCTATCATATTTATTAAATATAGATATTGATATATAATACACTCATATATATACTTTTGAATATTTCTTAATAAACCATGAAAGTCCTAAGAAACCTTTTTGTTTATCTTTATATCTGTCTTTATGAGTGATTTTAATACAGATGCTCTACTTTCATTGACTGAGTCTACTACAACCTACATGGAAGCTAGTGGGTAGATTGGATACCATCTATAAGACTTAAAAACATACCTGATTTACTAGAGAGAAGCCATTTCTTCTCCACATTCCAGCATGTACTTGAGCACATAAAACAAGACATCTAAGAGGGTGTTCTATCAACATGGGCGGACTCAGTTCACTCTGCACATTAAAAAAAAACCACACACACACACAAATCAACCCCTTAGGAAAGTTTGTTCACAGAGAAAAGCTTCTATAAAATACAGGTTAAGATTATTTATAGATCTACTTGGATGACAGTTAATGCTATGTTAACTTGGTCCAGCTATGGCACCCATTTAATATTGCTGTGAAGGTGTTTCTTACATGTGAGAAATATCTAAGTAAGATGATTTCTCCTCCATAAAGAGAACAGCTAGAAGCCCTGAAACAATTTCCTGGTGAAGGAGGAGTTTGGCCTCCATCACTGCCTGTGCACTGTAACAGCCACATGAAGTCTGGTTCTGTATTTGTGGAGAACCCAGACTAAAATTTGTTTCAATCTGATTTTTGTAACAGCCAGACATGGTGGCTCCAGCTTATAATTTCGGCTACTCCTGAGGTGGAAGTTGGGAGGATGGTAATTTGAGGGTAGGAAAAAAGATAGGGAGACACATATCAACAAAAGAAAGCTGGGCATGGTGATGTGTTACTGTAATCCCAGCTATTCAGTAGAACTGAATCAAAAGATCCCAGTGAAGGCCTGCTAAGGCAAAATTAAGACCCTATCTGAAATTTAACTAAAAAAAACCAACTTTTAAGTATGAGGCCAAGTTCATACATACAAGGAGCATAATAAATAGGTTTTAATTTTAATTTTTATTTTTTTTGGTCCTGGGGCTTGAACTCAGGGCTCTTGGTGCTGTTTCTGGGCTTATTTTGCTCAAGGCCAACACTGCCACTTGAGCACCATTTCTGGCTTTTTGGTAGGTAGTTAGAGGTAAGATTCTCACAGACGTTCCTGTCCCAGCTGGCTCTGAACCATGATACTCAGATCTCAGTAGGATCTCCTGAGTAGCTAGGATTACAGGTGTGAGGCACTGACACCTGGCAGGTATTAACTTTTTTTTTTGGGGGGGGGGGCCAGTCCTGGGGCTTGGACTCAGGGTCCGAGCACTGTCCCTGGCTTCTTCTTGCTCAAGGCTAGCACTCTGCCACTTGAGCCACAGCGCCACTTCTGGCCATTTTCTGTATATGTGGTGCTGGGGAATCGAACCTAGGGCCTCATGTATACGAGGCAAGCACTCTTGCCACTAGGCCAAATCCCCAGCCCCAGGTATTAACTTTTAATAGCCAGAAATACTTACTAGAGGTAGCAGCTCTGGAAATTTATATGCCACTTCACTCTTGCTTAATAATACATGCAAACCTGATAGAAGAACAAACAGTATAAATTAATTTTCACTCAAATACTCAACTATTTTTTTGTTGGTTATAGAACTTGAACTCAGGGCCTAGGCTCTGTCCCTAAGCTTTTGTGCTCAAGGCTACTGCTCTACCACTTTGAGCCACAGTTCTAATTCTGGTATTCTGGTGGTTAATTGGAGGTAAGAGCCTCACAGACTTTTTTTGCCCAGGATGGCTTTGAACCATGACCCTCAGATCTCAGCCTCCTGCGTAGCTAGGATTATATAGGCGTGAGCCTCCAGCATGTGGCTCAACTTTATTTTTATCTTTGAGACCTTTGAGGTGACAAATAGATATCAAATAAACTATATCTACCAATAAAGATTTTCAGTGGTTATTCTAATGAGTCGGTATGGAAGGGACATTTTAAATAGGTCTTAATCACAAATCCTAACACATAGTGGTGACACATTCAGGAGTAAAAATGGAAGCCACATAAACATGGCAATGTAGCTCTGTAGCAATCAAAACAGTTTTGAGTCTGTTTCCATTTAACATGTGGAGGTAAGAGACCTTCCTGGGCACTGTACCCAGACACTAGCCCTAGATTCATGGTCTGCTCCGATCTTGATCTCAGAATTAACTTTCTACTTAAAAGGTAACTAACAAACCAGTAAGACAGCTTAGAAGGAGGGAAAACTTGGGTGGCTCCAATTTATTTGTGATCACTTAAGCGACAGATTATCACTAACACTATAAAGATGTTACAATCCTGTAAGTCAAGTTAAGAGTACAATACTGTTAGGTTAGTTTGACTTGTAATAAACCAGACTTTGAAATGAATTTAACAATAAAGCATGGTACCTGTAGTTAAGTGAGAAGAGGCATAATATTAAAATTGTTAATGCCAGGCGCCAATAGCTCACGCCTGTAATACTAGCTACTCAAGAGGGTGAGATCTGAGATTCGCAGTTTGAAGCCACCCCGAGCAGGGAAGTCCGTGAGATTTTTATTTCCAATTAATCACAGAAAAAACTGCAAGTGCAACTGTGGCTCAAAGTGGTAGAGTGCTAGACATGAGCAAAAGGAGCCAAAGGACAGTGCCAGACCCAGAGTTCAAGCTCCAGAATGGCAAATAAAATAAAATGGTTATAAATAAGGCAGCTGTTGTCATGTGGCCTCCAAATGTTTGCATTTTTCTTTTTCCTTTGGTCAGTCATGAGGCTTGAACTCAGGGTCTAGGTTCTGTCAGCAAGCATTTTTCCACTTATGGTTTTTTGGTAGTTAATTGGAGTTAATATTCTGAGCCTTTCCTGTCCAGGCTGACTTTGAACCATGATATTCAGATCTCAGCCTCCTGAACAAATAGGATTATAGGCATGAGCCACCAGTGCCCAGCTTCAACTGATTTTTTTCTTGCCATGTGACACTAAGTACTCTCTACACCTCAGTCCTCCAGCCTGGTAGAGCCAACCCAAGAATGGCTGGCATGTAGTAACTATTCACAAATATTAGCCACCATAAAAAACGATCTCTAAGATAAATTTAGGGGAAATGTTTTACCTGCAAGTAAGCGAGAAACTGGGAGGTGAATGCTAACTTTTTCTTGGGAAACACAGTATCTGATAGTTTCTACTGAATGTCCACAAATATTCAGTGTGATTGGCTGTTCACCATCAGTGAAACCACCATGACACTGCATCAATACAGCAAGGCATTTCTTGTAAGCTTCAATTAATACTTTTTCCTTTAAAAAGAAAAAAAGAACGTTTTGTGTAAGTTACTCATGATTGTGTTACTACAACATTTAATAAGCACCTCCAACTTGATAAGAACCTTCAATTACCAGGGCAAAAGCAAAGGTAATCCTCCCCTCCCAAATCTGGTCCTTCTCCTATTAAGTATCTCCCGCTAGTGAATGTCACTTCTTAACAATAAAGCTGTGGAAATCTAAGTTATTCAATACTCCTTTATTGCATTCCACAATGTTGAATATTACCAAGCTGACAACTACTTTTCAAAATTTCCCTCAAAGTTAGCCACTTTCTTCTCTCTTCAGTAACTGCACTGTAATGCCAACATCTCTTTACTAAATTCCCTGTTAAAAAACATACATAGGGCTGGGGATATGGCCTAGTGGCAAGAGTGCTTGCCTTGTATATATGAAGCCCTTGGTTGGATTCCCCAGCACCACATATACAGAAAATGGCCAGAAGTGGCACTATGGCTCAAGTGGCAGAGTGCTAGCCTTGAGCAAAAAGAAGCCAGGGACAGTGCTCAGGCTCTCAGTCCAAGGCCCAGGACTGGCCAAAAAACAAAACAAAACAACAACAACAAAAAAAAAACACACAGTAGGGGCTGGGAATATGGCTTGGTGGTAGAGTGCTTGCCTAACAAGCATGAAGCCCAGTGCTCAGGCCCTGAGTTCAAGCCCCAAGACTGGCAAAAACAAATAAGACACATAGGGTATATCACTCTCCTGATAGGCAGAGTCCAATGGTGTCCCGGCTTAATTAGAATACAATCCCAACTTCTTTCCAGGCCATGAAGGCCCTGCGAAGCCAGGCATTCCTCTCCTCTCTGCCTTCACTCTGTTCCAAGACTTCTCAATTCACAGAACAACCACAGGCCTTCTCATCTTAAGGAATGAGGTACTTGCCCTCCGAATCAGCTATTTATTTATTTATTTTTATTTTTTCATGCCAGTCCTGGGGCTTGAATTCAGTGACTTGGGTGCTATACTTGTGCTTCTTGTCTTTTGCTCAAAGCTAGCACTATACCACTTGAGCCACAGCTCTACTTTTGGCTTTTTCTTTCTTTTTTTTTTTAGTGGTTAATTGGAGACTTTTTCTGCCCAGGCTGGCTTCAAATCTTTTTTTTTTTTTTTTTGGCCAGTCCTGGGCCTTGGACTCAGGGCCTGAGCACTGTCCCTGGCTTCTTCCCGCTCAAGGCTAGCACTCTGCCACTTGAGCCACAGCGCCGCTTCTGGCCGTTTTCTGTATATGTGGTGCTGGGGAATCGAACCTAGGGCCTCGTGTATCCGAGGCAGGCACTCTTGCCACTAGGCTATATCCCCAGCCCCTGGCTTCAAATCTTGATCTTCAGACTTCAGCCCAGCATAGCTAGGATTACCAGTGTGAGCTACTGGTACCTGGCTTTGGATAAGTTTATAAACCACTGTATTTATATGCTCAAATTCTAGAAATATTTACAGAAAATGGAATATACTTACATTAAAAAGAGAATGTATATTATTTCCTTCTCTATTTTTCGAGGTTTTGCCCTAAGGTTTTAAAATTATTGAATGTTTGCATTTTTACTGAATTTATAGGTGGGAAGACAATGCTGCTCAATGACCTAAGCAAGAAACCTTGCCCTAGATCTCTTCACACTGTACTTAGGATTCTGTCTGTTCCTCTGTTGACCTCATGTCCCCTGCCCCTAGAACGAACTCACATCTAAAGCACACCAGTCCTGCATCATTGATATGACATGTGTTAGTTTCATCTGCAGTGTAAAGGCAGCTTCCCATTCTGGCTCCATTTCAATATGTTGTCCTACTTGACGGGTGATTGGATCCATTCCCTTAAAGGAAGTGAAAAGTTATACATGAATAAAAACTATAGATATCTCTTATATAGAACCTGAGAAATAATGTGGAAGAAACATATATAAGTTATAAAAACATATGAATAAGGTAAGTTTTAGGGGAAAACGTCAAGCAATATGAGAAGTCATAGCTTTTAATGTGTTTATGTATCATGTTCTAAAATACAAAAACACAAAACAAAACAAAACAAAACAAAAAACAATGGGCTGGGAATATTGCCTAGTGGCAAGAGTGCTTGCCTCTTATACATGAAGCCCTAGGTTCGATACTCCAGCACCACATATATAGAAAATGGCCAGAAGTGGCGCTGTGGCTCTAGTGGTAGAGTGCTAGCCTTGAGCAAAAAGAAGCCAGGGACAGTGCTCAGGCCCTGAGATCATGGCCCAGGACTGGCAAAAAACAAAACAAACAAACAAAAAACCCACAAAACAAAACAAAAAAAACCCCAAGTAAATGCAGAATGGATTATTTTAGAAGAACTCTCCTGTGGGTCTCACAGACTAAATACTTCAATATTTCAGTAATCCTTCAAACTATTATTATTATTTTGTCAGTCGTGGGGCTTGAACTCTGGGCCTGGACACTGTCTCTGAGCACTTCAGATCAAGGCTAGTGCTCTACCACTTGAGTCACAGCACCACTTCCAGTTTTCTGGTGGTTAATTGGAGATGAGTCTCACGGACTTACTTGCCCAGGCTGGCTTTGAACTATGATCCTCAGATCTTAGCCTCCTGAGTAGCTACAATTATAGGCATGAACCACCAGTACCTAACTTTATAGTACAGTTTTTATATCTAGCCCCTAATATGTAATTAATTAAAAGTTTCCACAATGTTTGAATGAAAAAACAAAAAACAAGGCCTGGGAATGTGGCTTAGTGGTAGAGTTTGCCTATCATGCATGAAGCCCTGGGTTCAATTCCTCAGTACCACATAAACAGAAAAAGCCAGAAGTGGCATTGTGGCTTAAGTGGTAGAGTGCTAAGCCTTGAGCAAAAGAAGCTCAGGGACAGTGTCCAGGCCTTGAGTTCAAGCCCCAAGACCAACAAAAAACAAACAAGAAAAAGATAAATAGCTATTAATATAAAAGGAGTACCACTTTTTTAGAACTAGCTTAACTAGTCTGGTGTATCAGAACTATTAAACAAAAGAGATTACAGAATACCTTAAATATTCAAAACACTGAAAAAACACAGTAGTATAATAAAACACCCATGAACTACCACCTAACTCCGGAACTAGAATGTTTTCTAGAGAGGATTGGCCAATGCTGGTTATTCCTCTTCTTAAGCAAGACAGATGGTTCATCATAGCACTTACTCAGATTTTTAGATGTCTCCTATCTTATTACAGCTAAAATTGGCCAAATATACATTCATTTTATTTGTAGATCCTGTTTTGTACACCAGGATATTTCTTTTTTTGTTGTTGTTGCTGTTGTGAGACCAGGACTCAAACTTCGTACCTGACACTTGGCTCATTGGCTGGTTGGTGCACTACCAACTGAGCCAAGCCTCCAACCCCAATAGGTACATTTCAGAAAAAGAGAATTAAACAGAAGAAGGCCTCCTTTCTATTTCACAAGTATCACATTGGAAACATTAAAAAACAACAAAATCAGAGGCCGGGGAGTGGTTCAGTGGTAGAATGCTGGCCTACTATATGGAGAAAATGCTAACCATAACTAACTTTATACTTCCAAGTAAGAACATTTAAAAACTTCCACAAATCCCCAACACAAAGAAAAACCTTGCAACTTCTAAAGAAGCAACATTAATGGTAACAAAAAGAATCACTGAACAGGGATAAGCAAAGCATGGCTGGAGGCTGAAATCTTAATTGTTCTAACTCTAAGGACTTTCAATTACAGAGGTTTTTTTTGATCCAAATTCTATCCACTCTATTTTATCCTTTAGAAATGTGTTTAAATGTAAAACAAGGGGCTGGGAGTATGGCCTAATAGTAGAGTATTTGTCTACCATGCATGATGCCCTGGGTTTAATTTTTCAGTACCACATAAAGAAAATATAATAATAAATTTTTAAAAAGAAAAACAAAGGCAAAAGCATATACTCAGTGTCATAAATGGCAAAAAATAGAAGAGGAAAAACATATCAATCTATACTTACCTGCATGCATTTTAGTAATTCCAAAAAGGCATCAAATCCTTCTAGGAACTTCTGCCTCAAATCATCAGACCATTCAGTTGGTTTGCTAATCAACACATACCTGAGTATAAAGAGAGCAGGAACAATGAACATATGAACGTTGGCTTTATTTGTGTGTGACAAATTCTAAGTTTGATAATTAAACAAAAACTTACTTGAGGTCTAGAATAAGGCTCTGCACTCTCCTAAACTTGAAGGCTTGTAAAGCAGTATATCGTTCAAACTGAAATCTGCCCTGGGCATCTCGTTGTTTCAAATGATCCATGAAAGTCTTAATGATAATGGCCATCAGGTTTTCTTCTGTGATAAGCATTCGAGCCTAAAACAAAGTGTATCAGAGTACATGGTAATAAACTATTTCCTACGAAGTTAAAAAAGAAAGCCAGAAACACTTTTTTCTTTTTCTTTTTGCCAGTCCTTGGGCTTGAACTCCGGGCTTCAGCACTGTCTTTGGCTCCTTTTTGCTCAAGGCTAGCACTCTACCACTTGAGCCACAGTGCCACTTCTGGCTTTTTCTGTTTATGTGGCTAAGGAATTGAACCCAGGGCTTCATGCATGCTAGGTAAGCACTCTCCCACTAAAATACACTCCCAGCCCCAGAAACACTACTTAGCACAAAAATCACAGATGCACAACTGGTATTTTTAAATAACAATTACTTCAATTACCCTATGTATGGAGCAACAGTGATATCAGATATGAAAAAGATGCCACAAAATAAGAAACATATCCGAGGCTCATTATTAAAAGATAATTCAGGGTATGGGATCTAAACCAGGTAGCAACATTTCCTTAACCAAGACATTTAGATGCCTATAAAGGTATGAGAGTTATTCTAGAATATACAAAAGTTAGTCACAGAGTCTCTAAAATCCAGTGGGAAATTGTATTTCCTCTTAAGCTCCCTAGTTCAGATTTATTTTTTGCCTTTGTTTGTATTTTCGCTTCCCCCCCCATGTATATACCTATGTATTTTTGAATAAATATATGTAAGTGATGACAAATGTAACATGTAAAAAAGCCTGTTAGCTCTGAGGTCTACCATCCAAATATAAACTCTTTTAGCAGTTTCTTATACATGTTTGCCAGGGGTAGTGTATGTACAACAAGCACCATATAATACAGATTAAATACTAAATTTGTAAGAATGGACAAATAATTGTATCTATTTCCCTCCAAAGATAGTGTATTGAATGGGGCTGGGAATATGGCCTAGTAGTAAAGTGCTTGCCACCTATACATGAAGCCCTGGGTTCAATTCCTCAGCACCACATCCACAGAAAAAGCCGGAAGTGCACTGTGGCTCAAGTGGCAGAGTGCTAGCCTTGAGCCAAAAGAAGCCAGAGACAGTGCTCAGGTCCTGAGTTCAAGCCCCAGGACTGGCAAAAAACAAAACAAAACAAAGATAGTGTATTATAAATACTGTACTTTTTATTTTTGGTCAGTTGTGGGGCTTGAGCTCTGGGACAGGGCTCTGTACATGAGCTGTTCAGCTCAAGGCTAGCGCTGTGCCATTTCAGCCACAGCACCACTTCTGGTTTTCTGGTGGTTAATTGGAGTTAAGAGTCTCACAGACTTTCCTGCTCAGCTGGCTTTGAACTACGATGCTCATATCTCAGCCTCTTGAGTAGCTAGGATTACAGGCATGAGCCACTGGCACCCGGCTAATAATACTGTACTTTTTTTTTATTAGATATATTTTAAAGATTGTCACATGGCAGTTCATATAAACTTTCCTTCATTCTTTGTTAACTACTATTCATCTTGGACTAATCACTTTTACCATTGCTGGATATCCATTCCACCACACCATCTCCTCTCTACGTCTGGTGATTGACTCCCATCTACAGGTCCTCTGTTTGTCTGGCCACGCCAAAGGGATCCCTTATGCCTGCCTTTTTGGCCAGTCTGTTCTCATTTCAGGGATGCTTGAATCGAGATTTGACTCTACATCCATACATCTCTACATCTCTACATCTATGTCCTTGCAGACCCCCTGTCTAAGTCCCATCTACGTCTGTATTGGACTCCTTTTCCTTACCAGACTATCCCATAAAGTCAAAATGCCTCATAGACTAGAAAATCAGTCTCAGGGCCCAACCTTTTGGCTTGTGCCCTCAAGAGTACGATGCAGGCTGGGTTCTAGGGACGCTCCTCCCCCCAGGTTCCCTCTCAAAGGCAAGCCATTCTGGGTTTGATCTACTCCACAAGCTAAAGGAAAAAGCGGGCAGTTGTAGAGAAATAACTCTGACAAGTATCGGTGGTCAATTCTTAATAAGTTACAGCCCCTGCCTCATGAGACTTCTTCCAGGCTTCATTCCAAGAGTGGCATCTACCACCAAGGGACAGCTGCTGCTTACCTTCTAGAGAAGACACATTTCTGCCTTTTACCTCTAATGTCGACACCCCTTGCCAGCAGGAAGTAACCAGAGAGAGTCTATGTTCTTTTTCATAATTATCAAAAGGCCTGGGGGCTGGGATATGGCCTAGTGGCAAGTGTGCTTGCCTTCTATACATGAAGCCCTAGGTTCAATTCCCCAGCACCACATATACAGAAAACGGCCAGAAGTGGCGCTGTGGCTCAAGTGGTAAAGTGCTAGCCTTGAGCAAAAAGAAGCCAGGGACAGTGCTCAGGCCCTGAGTCCAAGCCAAGAACTGGCAAAAAAGAAAATAAATTAAAAATAATTATCAAAAGGCGGGAATGTAAGGTTTAACCCTGGGAGGGCTCCATGCAGATGCCCCCCACCTGTTTAAGTCTGCGCCAAATAGGTCCATTACCTAGGTAACTGGCACACCTGGAGGCAGTTACTTCCCCTTCTCTAAGATCACATCTAATCCACCTGGTCATATCTCCTGCCTTTCCCTATATAATCTAGCTCAACTCAAGCCCTTGCTCTCTTTCCTTTTCTCTCTTGCTCTTTATCTCTCCTCTCTTTTTCTATTCTTCCCTCCATCTCCCCATGCCTCCATCTTGTGTGGGCTGGCAGTTTGCTCTTCCCCCAGTAAACTCCTTTCTAGGTGAACCATGTGGCAGGTTTCCTTTCTGGCGAGCCTTACACTAGTATACTTACTTATATCATGCTGTATTTAGCTAGGTCCTATTGGTAAGACACTTATTAGATGTATTTTAGCCAGCTCAGGCAGAAAGTCAAAGAGACTCCAACTCTAATTAGCCAGTAAACAGACTGAAGGTGAGGGCTCAAGTGGTAGAGTCTCAAACTTGAGCAAAAAACTACAAGGCTTGCCGGGCACCCAGGGCTCACATCTGTAATCCTAGCTACTCAGGAGGCTGAGACCTGAGGATCATCACGGTTTGAAGCCAGCCTGGGCAGAAAAGTCCCTGTGAAATACTTATCTCCAATTAACCACTCAAAAACCATAAGTGGGGCTGGGAATATAGCCTAGTGGCAAGAGTGCTTGCCTCCTACACATGAAGCTCTAGGTTCGATTCCCCAGCACCACATATATGGAAAACGGCCACAAGGGGCGCTGTGGCTCAGGTGGCAGAGTGCTGGCCTTGAGCGGGAAGAGGCCAGGGACAGTGCTCAGGCCCCGAGTCCAAGGCCCAGGACAGGCAAAAAAAAAAACAAAAAACAAAACAAAACCATAAGTGGTGCCGTGGCTCAAGTGGTAGAGCACTATGGTAGGCTCAGGGACAGCGTCCAGGCCCTGAGCTCAAGCCCCACAGCAAACAGGAAAAAAAAGGGGGGGAGGGCTCTGAGTGCAAGACACACACACACACACACGCAGCACTGAGAGAGGTAAAGAAACCATTCTAGAAATGTTCCAGAATTTCCAGATATCATCCTAGATACTTAATACCCATGAACTTCAAGGACAATTATAAAGATAGCCATACCTGGTTTTTTGTTTGTTTTGTTTTTAAAGATTAGGAGATTGAATTCCGGGGCCTTGCTTGCTAGGCAAGTACTATACCATTTGAGACATACTCCCCTAAGTCCAGATTATAGCAAAAGTTCTGAAACATCAGACAATTATCAATGAAAAGTTAGAAAATGCTTCATTTCAAATGATGAAAAACCAAAAGGATGGGGTTGGGAATGTAGCTTAATGGTAGAGTGCTTGCCTAGCATGCATGGAACCCTGGGTTCGATTCCTCAGTACCACATAAACAGAAAAGGCTGGAAGTGTTGCTATGGCTTGAGTGGTAGAGTGCTAGCCTTGAGAAAAAGAAGCTCAGGGACAGTGCTCAAGGGCCAATTTGAATTCAGCCTGGGTAGGAAAGTCCATGAAACTCTTACCTCAGATTAACCACCAGAAATAAGACTGAAGTAGAGTTGTGGCTCAAGTGTTTGTGTTAGACTTGAATAAAAAAGCTCAAGGACAGCATCTGGTTTCATGTCCCAGGTCCAGCACCAAGAAAAAAGTAGATGGGCTGGGAATATGGCCTAGTGGTAGAGTGCTTGCCTCATATACATGAAGCCCTGGGTTCAATTCCCCAGCACCACATATACAGAAAATGGCCAGAAGTGGCGCTGTGGCTCAAGTGGCAGAGTGCTAGCCTTGAGCAAAAAGAAGCCAGGGACAGTGCTCAGGCCCTGAGTCCAAGGCCCAGGACTGGCAAAAAAAAAAAGAAAAAGACAATGGTCATATGATATCTGTAACACATTTCCACTGTTTATATGACTCCATCTCACTGTGGTTGGCTCGACAAGAATTACATGTTTTTGTTCACCATTTTTGGGGAGGTGGGGGAAGATTCCAGCCCTGGATGATGTCCCTGAGCTTTTTTGTTCAAGGCTAGCATTCGACCACCTCAGGCATATCTCCACTTCCACAGTTATGCTAGTTATTTAAGTCCCTTGGATTTTGTCTGGGTTGGCTTGAACTCAGATCTTCAGATCTAGATTACAGCACCTAGGACACCACTTTATTTTTAAAGCCTAAAACTATGCCTAATAGGTGCTGGGAATGTGGCTTAGCAGTAGATACATGAAGCCCTGGGTTCGATTCCTCAGCGCCACATAAACAGAAGAGGCTGGAAGTAGCGCTATGGCTCAAGTGGTAGAATGCTAGCCTTGAGCAAAAAGAAGCCAGGGACAGTGCTCAGGCCCTGAGTTCAAGCCCCAGGACAGGAAAAAAAGAAAGTATGCCTAATAGGTGCTTAATAAATTTGTTAAATGAAGTATAATTTTACTTTTATGGTAAAACATAATGATGACTTCAGGAAGCAGCTATTGAAGTTTAGTGGAAGACCAGCCATTGTGATTCATTCACTTTAGCTCCCTTGGGGTTTTTTTTGGTCAGTCATGGGACTTGAGTTCTAGGCCTGGGTGCTGTCCCTGAGCGCTTCAGCTCAAGGCTAGCATTCTACCACTTGAACCACAGTGTCACTTCTGGCTTTCTGGTGGTTAACTGAAGATAAGAGTCTCACAGATTTTCCTGCTGGCTTTCAACCATGATCCTCAGATCTTAGTCTCCTGAATAAGTAGGATTACAGGTATGAGCCACCAGCGCCTGGCTTTACTCCTTGTATAATATCAAGGATACAGTTAAAAATAAACCAGCTAGGGGCTGGGGATATAGCCTAGTGGCAAGAGTGCCTGCCTCGGATACACGAGGCCCTAGGTTCGATTCCCCAGCACCACATATACAGAAAATGGCCAGAAGCGGCGCTGTGGCTCAAGTGGCAGAGTGCTAGCCTTGAGCGGGAAGAAGCCAGGGACAGTGCTCAGGCCCTGAGTTCAAGGCCCAGGACTGGCCAAAAAAATAAAATAAAATAAAAAATAAACCAGCTAGGGGCTGGGGATATGGCCTAGTGGCAGAGTGCCTACCTCGTATACATGAAGCCCTGGGTTCAATTCCCCAGCTACCACATACATAGAAAACAGCCAGAAGTTGCACTGTGGCTCAAAAAGCCAGGGACAGTGCTCAGGCCCTGAGTCCAAGCCCCAGGACTGGCAAAAATTAATAAATAAATAAAATAAAGCAGCTAAATATTACCTCATCAGTTAAAAACTTTTAGGGACCAAGGTGACCAACAACAGGTAAATGGATAAAGAAGATATAGTACATGTATATGGTGAAATATTAAGAGCCATAAAGAAAATACAAATATAAAATCATGTGATTTATAGGTTAATGGATGGAATTCGAGAGCATCACATTGAGTGAGATAAGCCAAGATAAAAATGCCAAATATTATGTATTTTTGCTCACAGGTGGAAGCTAGACCTAAAAGATACATATTCATGGATATATATATATATACATACATACACACACCTATATACAAATATATACACATACATAGAACAGGATTATAACTGTAAGATTAATGAGGGGAAGGAGAGATGGAAAAAGACTGAGGATGAATAACCTCAAAATATAGTGCAACTATGTATGAAGACAGTAAAAAGAACCTCAACAAAAGCTGTTGATCAATAAGGGAAGAGAAAGTAATAAAAAAAAGGGTTGTTCTGAACAAAATACAATTCTTGCATACCTGAATTACATAGTAAAACCCCTTAGTAAAATTAATACACATTTTTTAAAGGACAGTAAAGTAAAACAAGTTGGCAGAAGTGGGGGTCCAAGAGGGTCAAGAGGTAAAGGAGGATGAATATGGTCCACTTAGTTTACTGGAAATATGAAAACAAAACAATGAAATGCACTGAAATTGTCTTAAGAGAGGAGAGGCGTGAGAGTGACAGAGGGGTGAGGCTGACTGAGACACGTGTGGAAATGGCACAATGAAACCCCACTTGTACAACTAATGTATGCTAATAAAAAAAAAAGTTTCAAAGAGTATTATGAGAAAATAAGAAAAAGTTAAACAAAATGTACAGGAGTTCTCCCCATAATTTCTTCAATATTCAAGGATATGTTCTAGTGTGGTTGAAGATGTGTGATGTTTGATGAGCTATTAGTAAATTATTACCTTTCTCAGGAAGATACAGCTCTTCTCTATTACTTTAAAGCTTTACTTCTGTGAATGGAAGACAAAGTTCCAGTCTTTCAGTACTTACAAGAGAAGGAACTGTGAATATCTGAACCGAGAGATCTGCGACTGAAAACTCTCTGTCGTGGTCATCTGTCACATAATCACTCTGCAAACGCTCATAGTTCTATTAAGAAGGCAAAAACAAGGCAAGGAGTGCCAGCTATCAGTTACAAAGGAAAGGCAAGCACTACTCACCAGAGTAGGTGCGGTGAAGAACTGGACAGACAGAGCAGTCACCGACACTGCTCGCTCGTGATCATCCTCCATAAAATCCCTCTGCAAATGCTGGTAATTCTAAACAACAAGGGGTAAATTCACCTCTAATCCACATCAACCAAATGCTTAAGGAGTACTATGAAAAGAAAGTGCTGCAGAATGTAACAGGGAAACACAGCTCTGAGCATGATCTCTACTAATTAAATCTTGTACAAATCTTCATTCACAGTGGGATTTGTGAAATCCTGTGCAAATATTGAATTGAATGCGGGCACAACGGCGGCTTAGAAGCGTGAATAAGGAATAAACAGCTACTAAAATGCTAGGGTGTCATTGTACACTAGGGGGCAACCCCTAGCAGCATCACGCTGTCCATCAGGAAGCCAAACTCTCCTCACTTCTAGATGCACATCAGGATCGTGTGCTGACTCCTGCAAAGCATGTAGGTTTGGGCCCCACTGGGTGAAGCTTCAGCACATTTGAGAATAGAACACAACAGGTATTTTGATAAAGCTCTCCCAATGATTCTTACATGCTTCTTTGGTTAAGAATGCCTAATTCACAGAATACAAAGAATAAGTGATTAGCTTAATTGTATGCTGTTAGAAGAACTTAAGTCAATCACCTGGAGTCCTTGATTCCTAATCATATCCAATGAACATGTCGTTTCAACTAAGACTGCCATTTCCTCACATGAACTTTATTTAACAGAATCAATGGTTTTGATTCATAATGGCACAGATTTAACTATTTATCAAGTCCTATAATAAAGCCTGCACAGATAGATATGTATATCCTTATGGGAAATGATAAAATTTCACTTCTATAACTTTATTCTAACAGTAAAGATACAAAGATTATTTATGAAATTTCTAGGAATTTAAAATCAATGCACTGACATATTAGAAGCTAACAGTGTGAAGCCTAGATACAATCACAGGTTATAGGTAATTCATATGTACTTCTATTGTTAATCTTGAAAACTGAGAAAACACTTACTTTTGCAAATCGAACAGCAAATAGTTTCTTGTATTTCAAATCCATAAGGAGGCTGCTCATGAACAACTGATGATACACACTCCTGGCACCTTTAGGAAAAGATCAGAATTTTAGATCATTGGCTGGCACTCTGCTACCTAAGCCATGCCTCCAACCCTTTAAAGGGATGGTTCTTTCTTTTTCTTTGTTACAATTTTTCTGAACCTACTCCTCAGCCTGCAATGCTAATTTGAAAAGGAGCAAATATATTAAATACCTTCCCAAGTGAGAAACAATTTTATATCCCAACCCTGTACTTTAAGAGTAGTTATGAGGGCTGGGAATATGGCCTAGTGGCAAGAGTGCTTGCCTCATATACCTAAGGCCCTGGGTTCAATTCCCCAGCACCACATATATAGAAAATGGCCAGAAGGGGCACTGTGGCTCAAGTGGCAGAATGCTAGCCTTGAGCAAAGAGAAGCCAGGGACAGTGCTCGGGCCCTGAGTCCAAGGCCCAGGACTGGCAAAAAAAAAAAAAGAGTAGTTATGAGATTCACCTTTCCATAATTTGGAGTCGCTAAGCATCAGTCTATCCACCAGAGAGGAGTTTTCACCATCATGCCCTTCTTGTAATCCAACTTGACATAAAATCCGGCGGAGGCCATCTTTAAGCAGGATATTCAGTAATCATGAGAGAAATTTCAAATAGTAAAACAAAATTACATTTTATTACATATTCAACTGGACCCCTTGGAATTTTACATGTTTTAATGATGGTAAAATTTATTTACAGGAAGTGGATGTATTGTTTTCACAAAAAGGACAAAAATTCCCATTTCAACAATACATGAAACTCTTATTCCAACCTTTTGACAACTCCTATTTGTAAAATGTCTACTAGAAAAGCAATGACTTTTTATGTTTTAATAAATTTAATTCAAGGGAAAAATCTACCAAAACAATATTGTTCTTATAGTACTTGTGCTAATTGAAGCACACTAGAGCAAAATTGTTGTATACACCATATTTTAAGGAAGGTAAAATACAAAATTATGCTAATATTTTAAAGGTGCATGACCTCTATAATATATGCCAGAATATTTTATTAATGCTAAAGAGAATGTTTTTTATTCATCAAATGAAAATTCAGTGTGGATCTGCCACATGAGAGACTCTAAGACAACTTCTTTCACCGTCTAAACTTTCAAAAGGCTCTTCAAACATGAGAATAAACAATAGCCAAAACTTCTAACATTGCTTTATCCTATACTTTATAATTTAAATAACTGGCTTTAGTCTACTTCAAGCATGTAAAATATAGTAAAAATGGAACTTTAATAAAAATCTACCATATAAAGGGCTAAAGACTAATCCTTACATAGTATTAAAATGTTCTTAAAAAATAACACGATGGAAAGTCTATCCTTAATTTACCCTCCAGTGTTACATATCCAATTTGTAGTTTTAACTTTTGAGTTCATAATTATATTGCTAGTTATTTTAAATTATCTAATTTGTAGATTGTACAAGTGCAACACATACACATATGCACACACCCACACAAATCAGTCACTTCCAATATACACATTTCCAGAGTTGGAAGGCATTGGTAACCAAAAGTTGTAATGGTTAAAAACAAAAGTACTGCCAGGTGCTGGTGGCTCACGCCTATAATCCTAGCTTCTCAGGAGGCTGAGATCTGAGGATCACAGCCAGCCTAAGCAGGAAAGTTTGTGACACTTTTATCTCCAATTAATCATAAAAAAGCTGGAAGTGGCGCTGTGGCTCAAGTAGGAAAGTGCAAGCCTTGAGCAGAAGGAGCTCAAAAATAGTGCCCAGCTTCAGTGTTCAGGGCCGGGGGGAACAAAACACTAAGGGGCTGGGAATGTGGCCTAGTGGTAAAGTGCTTGCCTTGTATACATGAAGCCCTGGGTTCGATTCCTCAGCACCACATATATAGAAAAAGCCGGAAGTGGCTTTGTGGCTCAAGTGGCAGAGTGAGCAAAAAGAAGCCAGGGACAGTGCTCAGGCCCTGAGTCCAAGGCCCAAGACTGGTAAAAACCCCACAAACAACAACAACAACCAAAACAAAACAAAAAACCCACTAAGCCACCCCAAAGTAGCAACATTAGTGTACTATAATTTAAATTGCTCAACATTAGGTTTTAATTCAAGAGCATTATCTAGATAATGAAGTTAATGGTTAAAGAATTCCACAGAATGCTCCATCAGGAATAAAAGGTTCTTGGGTCAATAATTGAGATTTATACTGCATTAACATATAAAGTTGTTTATAAGTTTAATCAAATGTTTCCTGCATTATATGAACAGAGAATTCTTGTGTACATATTTCAAAAACCCTGTGGAACAAAATCAGATAAACACAGGTGTTCCATTCTTATATGCATAAAAATATTCTAAAATAGTTTTAATATTAAAATATGAAATGAAAGAGATAATCTTATTTTATATTTTTCCAAAAACGGTTTTGCAAGTTTGTATGATAGATCATTTTTTGATAATCAAAAACCACAAGCTATTATAAACCTACCTGAATATCCAATAATATTTCCAAGCCAAGACAGAACTTTCAAACCAAAATTCTGATGTGCAACAAGAGACGAATGCATAACTTGGACCTTGAGTGGCTTTGTTTGTCTACTGGTATTTCTCTTAAAAAGAAATGGCAAGAAGAAAAAACTAACTTAAAAAGGCTATTTTATTGCAGAAACAAGTTAATGTTTTACTTACTATAAACACGCCGTCACCATAGGGGGATTTTCGAGTATATGTTTAATAAAAGTACCACTCTAAAGGTTTGCCTTACTTGACTTAATCCTTATTTTCTAGAAGGAATCTTAGGACTCATATAAAGTGGTAACGCACCACTTCTGAGTCATCTGAAACTTTGCTCATGTATTATTAGCCCCTCATACCAACTCATAAATGGTTTAGATGCTCAGGCTTGCTTTCTATCTTATTATTACTTTTTTTGGTGATTATGGGGCTTCCCTCAGCCTCTTTGTGCTCAAGGCTGGCGCTCTAACTCTTGAGCCACAGTACCACTTCTGGTTTTTAAGTCGTTAATTGGAGGTAAAAGAATCTCATGGGAACTTTTCTGCCCAGGCTGGCTTCAAATTGTGATACTCAGATCTCAGCCTCCTAAGTAGTTAGGACAATGGGTGTGAGCCACTGGCGCCGGGCTAAAATATAATTTTATTGTTATTATCAAGGTGTTGTACAGAAGGGTTACCATTTCATATCAGCTACTGTTTTAACATAGGTATACATTTAAGTAACTAATTTCATTGCATAGGTGTATTTGTTATCATTACTGTCATTATTACTTGCTTATAGCTCTTAGTCTACATCTAAGGGTAATGCACTTACTTGTAGCACTGCTCTCAACTTCAATGCTGAAAAATATTCTACATATATATTGCATTTTGCCTCTATACACATCTGTCAACAGACACTTGGATTATACAAATTTCTCTGAGGTTCTGCTTTTCAACTCATTTGAAAACCTTTTATACGGTAACTATGGTTAAAATTTTGAGGAATTGCCATATTGTTTCCTATAATTGCTAATATCATTTTATATTTATATAAACAACTATATAGTTAAACATACTACATATTACATAACACATATTAACATAATATAAATTAATATATTGTAATATGCTATGTACTACGCAGTATATTTATATAAATATATGTATAAATGTATATTGTATTTACATTCATATTTATTTTTTTACTACCTGGGGCTCTTGTCATGGCTAAGAAGTACTCTCTTTTGAAGCCATCTACATTTTCTGTACAGGAGGAACTTTCTCTGGAGTCTATTCTATTATCACTAACACGTCTATTCATTCCTATACCAACACCACCAAGCATTATAAATACAAGGGTATTTTTAAAATAGAAGATATTACTGAACATAAGGATATGAAATAACAAGCGCAAAATAAAAAACATAACAAAATCATTAAAACAGTATTGCCCTTAAACCTTACATTCTCATTTTTCTGAAAATAACAGTCTTGAATTATTACCAGTCCCATTCAGGGGTACCTTTGAACATCAGAGCTTAATTCAAAGCTCAGTATCTTAGGAAAACTTTCTTTTTTGGGTAGCTATACTGGGGTTTGGACTAAAGGCCTTTTGCTTTGTTAGGCAAGTCCTCTACTACTAGGACCTCCAGACTTTTTTTGCACTGGTAATTTTTAATACTCTAGCTTTTCTTCTATTTTATGCTTCTTGCCATAGCTGGGATGACAGGCATGTACCACTGCACTCAGCTATTGGATGAAAAAAGGTTTCACAAACTTTTTACCCAAGCTGACTTCAGACTGCCATCCTTTCGATATCAGCCTCTTGAGGAACTGGGATTACAGATGTTAGCCACCAGTTTGCACTTTTATGAATACTTAATTTTTTTAATCTGGAAAGAATTCCAACTTAAGAGAACATATATCCAAGCCAGGTGCTGGTGGCTTGTACCTGTACTAGCTACTCAGGAGGCTGAGATCTGAGGATTAAAGTTTGAAGCCAGTCTATGTAGAAACATCTATCAGACTGTTATCTCTAACTACCAAAAATCTGTAAATAGAGCTATGGCTCAAATGTTAGAATATAAGCCTTGAGCAAAAAAAAAAAAAAAAAAAAAAAAAAAAGGTCAGGGGCAGCACCTAGGTCCTGAGTTCAAGCCCTAGAAACAAAAGAGAGAGAGAGAGAGAGAGAGAAAGAGAGGGAGGTATTCATGTACTCTCATTATTTGTCTAAGTCCATCCGCTGTTATCCCAATTGCTTTAGTATTTGCACATTATCTATACATCTGTACATACATACATACTCTCTCTCTTTAAACAAAGCAAGCATCATTATATATGCACCATGGCCTTTTACTCCTAAATACTTCAGTATTTATTTCCAGCAAATGGGCATATCTTTTTCTTTTTTTTGTGCCAATCCTGGGGCTGAACTCGGGGCACTGTCCCTGAGCCTCTTTTGCTTAAGGCAACCACTTGAGTCACTGCATTGCTTCTGGCTTTTTCTGTTTATGTGGTAAGGAGGAATCGAACCCAGGGCTCCTTTTACATGACCACAGAACAGTTACTGTTGTGTTACTGAGTATATTCAGGAAGATACTCAGAATCAGGCATGATGGTACAGGCCTGTAATTCCAGCACTGCTAGGCCGACGCAAGAGGATGTCAGTATTGTCTGTATACCGAGATTCTATCTCAAAAACACACCAAAAAAAAAAGAAAGAAAGAAAGAAAATTAAGGAAATCAAAATTTAGCAGATGTTTAATGAAAATTTAACAACTTTATACACATCAAATTGTCAGAAATTTTAAAACTTGACAAAAAATTACTCTATAGCAGAAATATCTGTTACAGCAAACAACTGCAAATATCCCACTATCTATCAATAGGAGAATGGGAAATTTTTGGTGTAATTACCTATGAAATAATTTTTTTACAATGGTTAAGAAAAATGAATTACCACAGCAACAACTATCAATATAGAAAAACCGACAAACACTGAAAAGGCAAGTCTGGGTATAATTAATACATTCAGTATGATCTTTTTATATGATTTTAATGTCTTTCACCAACGCATACAATGTTAACAGATATTTATTATGTAGCATGCAAAAAAATAAAATAAGTGAGCTAGTTTAAATAGTTATCTCTAAGGAATTAAGAAAAAAACAAGCCAGGGACGTCTGTACTATTAATTTAAAATAACAAAATAAGGGGCTGGGGATATGGCCTAGTGGCAAGAGTGCCTGCCTCGGATACACGAGGCCCTAGGTTCGATTCCCCAGCACCACATATACAGAAAATGGCCAGAAGTGGCGCTGTGGCTCAAGTGGCAGAGTGCTAGCCTTGAGCAAGAAGAAGCCAGGGACAGTGCTCAGGCCCTGAGTCCAAGCCCCAGGACTGGCAAAAATAAATAAATAAATAAAATAAAAAATAAAATAACAAAATAAGGTACAGTGTAAGCACATCTGTATACTTAAATATATTTGCCAATATATTGAACTATATTCATAGTAGAGGTAGCCTTGGGCAAAAGAAGCTCAGGGTTGAAGCTCAGGCCCTGATGTCAAGCCACATGACCGACAAAAAAAGAAAAATGAGAAGAAAATACTATAATGCAGTGTGTTTTGCCATAATATAACAAGAAACATCTTGCCTTTAGTTCTAACATTGACACTGGAGGCCAATTTAATTCCTAAGAGGTAGTGTGAAATCTTTATAACATTTTTTTTTTTTTGGTCAATCCTGGGCCTTGGACTCAGGGCCTGAGCACTGTTCCTTGGCTTCTTCCCGCTCAAGGCTAGCACTCTGCCACCTGAGCCACAGCGCCCCTTCTGGCCGTTTTCCATATATGTGGTGCTGGGGATTCGAACCGAGAGCTTCATGTGTTGGAGGCAAGCACTCTTGCCACTAGGCCATATTCCCAGCCCCGGTAGTGTGAAATCTTATTAACAAAACAAAAGGCAAAAGATCTTTCAGACTTTTCTGATGGCAAAATAAGAAGACAGAATAGATAATGTTAAATATTCATTTTTCTATCATCCATCTTAAGAAATTAAAATAAGGCAATATATATAACATCTTTCAACATGGTTTTAGTTGATATCAGTTCTATATTCATGCAGACATAAAAATGCTCCACAAATGGTAAAACATGGAACGAGTTTTAAGATAATATACACATGACTTAACTTACCACAATTACTGATTTTGCTTGTTCACAATACTGAAAATCTCCATATCGAACAGACCTACGCCCCTGAAAAGATATTCAAATATTCTATTTAATATTGATAAACATTTATATCAGAATTTTGAAATTTGAAAACAAAACTTCAGTCAATTTTATCTTCTATCTTGCAACAGCACTTCACTAACATGACTCAGGCTGGCCTTGAACCTAGGAACCTCCTGCCTTAGCCTCCCAAGTCTGGGATTAAAAGAATGGGCCACCACACTGAGCTCTAATCAATTTTTACTATTTACCACATCAATGAAGAATAAAGTTTTCTTTTCAAGTCATCCGAACTTTTTCAAGCCATTAGTAAGTACTATTCTTTGAACAAGATGATGTTTATTTCAGTAGGCGTCAGTAATTTTTTTTCAGTAACTTTATCACTGTGTAGGAAACAGATAACTATGTATTTTTTTACGCTTTTTATCTAGCTGTACCTTATAGCTATACCAATATGTATTTGGGCTAATATTTAAATGAAATTAAAGCTAATTACCTAAACATATAAACCTTTAAGTTGATTTTCTGGGAAAATTGATTGTAATGAACATTCAATGTGTAAGGCTTACACCTATAATCCTAGCTACTCAGGAGACTGAGAACCAAGGATCACAGTTCAAAGCCAGCTCAGGCAGAAAAGTCTAAGAGACTCTTGGCCCCAAAAAAACACTGGAAAAAAACAAACAAAAAACAGAAATGGAGCTCTAGCTCAAAGTGGTAGAGTGGTGGCCTTGAGTAAAAGAGCTCAGGTCCAGTGCCCAGGCCCCATGACCAACAAAACAAATAACAAAAAAAGCAAACACATTCAATGTGTTATGTGATACTACAAAATCACTTACGTCTCGATCTACTGTAGTTGCGAAGCCAATGGCTTCCTTCTGTGTACAGTTCACAGCTTTCTGAAGAGTATAAATAACTTGCTCATAAGTGTGAACTTCATCATTAAACAACATGCAATAGTAGGTGTCACTCTGTTCTCTGGGGGACAAAACATTAAACATGTATTCAGTTATCTATGCACTTTTTTCCAGGTTAATATGAATTCACTTTGTCAGTTCGAATCTCATACTGACCCCCACCAAAACATTTTTGTTTGGGGTTTTTGGGTTTTGGGTTTTTTTTTGCCAGTGTCGGGGCTTGAACTCAGGGCCTAAACACTGTCCTTGAACTTCTTTTGCTCAAGGCTAGCACTCTACCACTTGAGCCACAGCACCACTTCCTGCCTTTTCTGTGTATGTGGTACTAAGGAATCAAACCCAGGGCTTCATGCATACTTGGCAAGCGCTCTACCACTAAGATACATTCCCAACCACCAACCAAAAATTTTCAATAGCATACTTTGTTTCACAGAATGTGCTACCTATAGTGGGAACCTATATTACAGCTATAGTCTAGTGGAGAAAGCAGATACTGAAACAACTCTATGTGAACAGGCTTTTATTAACAACAGCAGAATACAGATCACGGTTTCATGAGTCTTGGAGTTCAGAGAAGTGCTGGAGAAATAATGTAGGACCTAAAGTCAGGACTAGCTGTCACTGGAAATGAGCATTGTGGCACAGTGCTAAATGAATTCTACAATGAAAATCAAAATGGTAAAACTGTTGTTTGTGCAAGGTGCTATGGCTCAAATCTGCAATCCTAGTTACTCAGGAGGCTGAGACCTGAGGATTGTGGTTTGAAGTCAGCCCAAGCAGGAAAGACCATGAAACTCTTATCTCCAAATAACCATTAGAAAACTGGAAGTGGAGCTATGGCTCAAAGTGGTAGGTAGAATGGTAGCCTTGAACAGAAAAAACTCAGGTATAACATCCAGGCCCTGAGTTTAAGCCTCATGAATGACAAAAAAAAAAAAGGTTGAGAATTTAATCAAGCCTCATACTTACTTATATCAAAGAACTTATTCCCTAATATAGGATAAAGGAAACAAAGAATAAACACAATTCTGGGGATATTCAAGTGGGAGGTATAGTGCTTGCATACTAAGTGCAAGGTCTTAATGAGTTCGTATCTAGTATCACACACATAAAAGCAGAATCATAGTTACTTATCAGTTTACCATATCAGAAGAAACTGCTTATCTCTGTATAAATGCAAGTATAGTCATAACATAGTATAAAATATGGCTGCAGCTGGACACCAGTGGCTCACACTTGTAATCCTAACCACTCAGGAGACTAACATCTGAGGATCATGGTTTGAAGCCAGCCCAAGCAGCAAAGTCTGTGAGACTTTTTTTTTTCTGGCCAGTCTTAGGGCTTGGACTCAGGGCCTGAGTACTGTCCCTGGCTTCTTCTTTGCTCAGGGATAGTACTCTGCCACTTGAGCCACAACGCCACTTCTGGCCTTTTCTATATATGTGGTGCTGAGGAATCAAACTCAGAGCTTCATATATAAGAGGCAAGCACTCTTGCCACTAGGCCATATTCCCAGCCCTGTGAGACATTTTTTACCTACAAATAACCACCAAAAAGCCCAAAGTAGAGCTACAAACCATCCAATTAAGAGCAACTTTAAAGTTACTGCTCACCTAAAAACAATAAACAAATGTCCAATTTCTAGCTTTATGAAAGTTAAGAGTTCCATATACCCAAAGAATACATGAGCTATACTTACACCATCTCTAAATCGGCAGGCAATTCACTTTCTTTTTCCCAGGTTAATATGTCTACTGCATACCGAAACACAATAGCAAAGATGTTGTAAGTTCTTGCTATCACATCTTCTGATAAATGCACAAGAGGATCCTAAACAATAGAAAAATAAGAATGAAACCTTAAGTACACATTAATTTTTTATTTACCCATTCTACCCAGTCCTCTGAAAGCACCGTAGAGAAGAGTCTATCAGCTTCAATTCTCAATTTAATCCACTATATAACAACCTCCTAAATTAAACTTACTAAAATGTTTTGTTCAGAGGAACCTCAATTTTGAATCAACTGAACTAAAATATTTGATGGCACCCTGATGTCTGATGAATAAATCAAAACATTTTTGAATAGTATTCTAGGATCTATAAAATATATCACTAAACCATCTTTCTAGCTTTATATCCTAATCCTACATTTGTAGAATAAACAAGAAATATTTTCTAAGTGTGGACAAGCAATATTTAATTTTATGAGATTATGTGATTTTGACCACTTCAAAGAGAAGTCACATTATAAGACCCACTCATGCATTTACTGTCACTCAGCCGGAGTAAAATGCTCATGTATGTTAATGGGGAGCTTTTACAAGAGTGAAATAGTAAACAAAGCCCTAAATGCAAAAATGGTATTAATGTAAATGTATGTTTACCACTTTATCTTTCAGTCAAAGCTGGAAAACCATTTTATATAGCTTTTAATCTTAATGCTTTATCTTAAGCCTATACACTATATTTACTTAGCTAACTAGTTTTATTTCTCAAACTAGGAAAGCAGTTATGGGCCAACATTATGGGAACAGTGGTCAATACTTCCATTAAAGTTCTTAAATTTTTTATTTATTTATTTTTCTTTTGTTAGTCATGGGGCTTGAGCTCTGGGCCTGGGCAGCTTTTCAGCTCAAGGCTAGTGCTCTACAAATCGAGCCACATTGCCACTTTGTTTTCTTGTGGTTAATTGGAGATAAGGGTCTCACAGACTTTCTTGCCCAGGCTGGCTTTGAATTGTTATCTTCAGATATCAGTCTCCTGAGTAGCTAGGATTACAGGTATAAGACACCTGCACCTGGCCAGTTTTATTATCTTTAAGCAGTTGTACACTCAGTACCACTTAACAGAAAAAGTTGAAAGTAGCACTGTGGCTCAAATGGTGAGTGCTAGCCTTGAGCAAAAAGAAGCCAGAGACAGTGCCCATGCCCTAAGTTCAAGCCCCAGGACTGCCAAAAAAAACAAAAACACTTTGTGAAAACTTTCTTACCTCTTCCTCCTCAATTTCAGAAGTGTGCGTTTCATGCTTTTGACAGAATGGACCCTCTTTCCATGCTTCAGTATCACCACAGTCACAGAAGCCTCCACCTCCTGATGTTGTCATCTTGAGAAAAAAAATTATAAAGCACCTTGTCAATAGTGGCTTACTGAAGTCTATTAGATAATAAATAAACAAGAGTTATCAGGCTCAAGGAAGTAACACTGCTTACGTATTTCACTTCTCTGGAGGGACAAAAAGAAAATGTCAAACCTCAAAGTGCTTTAAAGCTTATTTAAAATAAGCCTGTAGGCTGTTTACATTTTGAAATCTAAGTAATTTCAAAATGAATTACTTTGAAGTAAACTACAGCTATTTTTTAAAAAAGCCATGTCCATCTACTGGTTTTCTTAATCAGAAAAGTCATAAGGACCACAGGGTTTTCCTGGTGGATTTTTTGCAAAATTGACATAATGTTGCTGTGTATGTTAGCAGGTAGTGATGCTATAATAGAAAATAACAGATTCAA
Source organism: Perognathus longimembris pacificus (assembly GCF_023159225.1). Lineage (NCBI taxonomy): Eukaryota > Metazoa > Chordata > Mammalia > Rodentia > Heteromyidae > Perognathus > Perognathus longimembris. The sequence continues at coordinate 7,437,215 of NC_063166.1, forward strand.
GGAAATGCTTCATTTTTCTTATCACGTGCTAAAAATCTACTCTTTGAAAGAATAAGTACTAGGGGTTCAGGAAATATAAAAGCAGAAGGCCTGGTCATTGAAAAATCTTCACCTCCAGACACTAGTGGCTCATTCCTGTAATCCTAGCTACTAAGGAGGCCGAGGACTGCTGTTTGAAGCCAGCCTGCATAAGAAAGTCCATGAGATTTTTATCTCCAACTAACTACCAGAAAACCAGAAGTAGAGCTGTAGCTCAAAGTGGTAGAGTGCTACCCTTGAGCAAAGAGAAGCCAGGGATAGTGCTCAGGCCCTGAGTCCAAGCCCCAGGACTGGCAAAAAAGAAAGAAACTGAGATTCCCTTAGCAATATATGAAAATAAAGACACCTGCAAGAATATAAGAGGCCCAACTGTGTGTTTTACTTCATTGTCATCAGTACTTGGGTAGGATAGAAAAAAAACAAATGGGAAGAAATGCTCTGATCCAGTAGGACTCCTGAATTATAAGCAACATAGCAATAATCCTGTACCATTTTGTAATCATTGTAGAGAGTTCCACCAAACAATTGTTCCCTAACCTCTAAATTTTCATATTCTACCTTCAAGTTCCAGTAGAGAAACAGGACAGTGTTTTAGATGGGAGTCTTATATGCTAGAGCTGGGCCCTCTCTTAATTGTACTGTATGCCTCTGTTGTGGTACTGACAATAGAACCCAAGGAATGCTAGAGAGCATCCTACCACTGTGCTATATTTTGCAAATAACACATTTCTTCTATAACCATTCTTTCTCTATTTTAGTGTTCAATCTTTGAGGTTTTTTTTTAAAAAGAAAAATCTCTAGCATAAAATTCAATAATGGCTGTTATTTGGATGCTACTAACCCTGTACCGATGATCTCTGTGGATACTTCCCAAAAAGCACTCCATACATAAAACACAAGTTGGATCAACTGCACAGTCTCTGTGAAGTAAAAGAAAAAAAAGTCAGTGTTGTAAGATAACTATTATTTCACAACAGAATATTTTAATGTGAAACCCATCTTAGAAGTGGTGGAATAGTGGTATTATTAAAGAAGAAAATAAAAGGACATTGTAGAAAAATTGGGCTTCAGCTTCTTTTTTTTTTTTTTTTGGCCAGTCCTGGGCCTTGAACTCAGGGCCTGAGCACTGTTGTTCCTGGCTTCCTTTTGCTCAAGGCTAGCACTCTGCCACTTGAGCCACAGCGCCACTTCTGGCCATTTTCTGTGTATGTGGTGCTGGGGAATTGAACCCAGGGCCTCATGTATACGAGGCAAGCTCTCTTGCCACTAGGCCATATCCCCAGCCCCGGGCTTCAGCTTCTTATCTGTAAATTATGAAGCTCAATTAGATCTACTATAGCTCTAAACATCAGTAATAGACAAAAGGAATTCTGATAATAGCACTTAAAAACAGCCTAGATCTAGCTTTAAAAATAAAAGACTACCAGGTATACCCAGAGGCCTTAACCAAATTCCCTAAATTTTACATAATAATGTTCTTTTGTTTGTTTTGGTACCAGTACTGGGGCTGGAACTCAAGGCCTAAGTGCTTTCCCTTAGTTTTTTTGCTCTAGTTTTTGGTGCTCTGTCACTAGAACCACATACAGCTCTACTTTCAGATTTTTGCTGGTTTACTGGGTTCCAGGCGTGAACACAATTTAAAAAAATTAAACAATGCAGCCGGGTACCAAGAGCTCATGCCTGTAACTTTAGCTACTCAGGAGGCTGAGATCTGAGAAAAGTGGTTCATAAGTCAGCTCTGGCAGGAAAGTTTGTTAAACTCTTATTTCCAATTAACTACAAAAAAAAAAGTGGGGCTGGGGATATAGCCTAGTGGCAAAAGTGCCTGCCTCCGATACACGAGGCCCTAGGTTCAATTCCCCAGCACCACATATACAGAAAATGGCCAGAAGCGGCGCTGTGGCTCAAGTGGCGGAGTGGTAGCCTTGAGCAGGAAAAGCCAGGGACAGTGCTCAGGCCCCCTGAGTCCAAGGCCCAGGACTGGCCAAAAAAAAAAAGAAGTAAAAAAAAAAAAAAAAAAAAAAAAGTGGCAACAAGCTGTGGTTCAAGTGGTAGAGTGCTAGCTTTAAGCAAAAAACTTTAGACACAGTGCCCAGGCCTTTTTAAGCCCCAGGACAAGCACAAACAAACAAACAATGTTTTGTATCAATAGTTGATTCACACAATGGGTTATTAGCTAGCTAAAGGAATGGAAAGATGACAAACTTCTGCTAAATGGAGAATAAAATTTAGCTCTGTATATGTAATATATTCTCCTTTGTATGTATGCATGTTTAAGGTAGTCCTGTATTTTTTTTATCCTTTTTTTTTTTTTTTGCCAGTCCTGGGGCTTGAACTCAGGGTCTGAGCACTGTCCCTGGCTTAATTTTTGCTCAAGGCTCACTCTACCACTTGAGCCACAGCACCATTTCTGGCTTTTTCTACATATGTGGTGCTGAGGAATCGAATCCAGGGCTTCATGTATAAAAGGCAAGCACTTTACCACTAGGCTATATTCCCAGCCCCTTCCGGTAGTCCTGTGTATGGACCTATATAATATGCACACAGAAAACCTCTGGAAGGACACATAAAAAAATGTTAACAATGATTAGTTCTGGGAAATAATAATGGAGAGTCAAAAAGGGGATATAAAAAAAGGGGGGGGATAATGCATTTAACTTTCCTTTTCTCTTTATGCAATTATCACGTAGGAAGATTTTTTTTTCAAAACAAAGTCTTCCTAGTAGTAATAGGTACAGACCTTAATTTCTTTTTTTTTTTTTTCAGACCTTAATTTCTATCATTCCCAATGAAGAGAAAACTCCTTGGAGAAATGATGACTGTACATACGGGCCAGAGCAAGTATAATACAAAGAGAGCTGTAGATATTGCACTATACCAGCAAGGGAAGAAGCCTTCAAAGCTAATGAAAAGCACAAAGAAGCTATTATGATGGACCCCCACTAGCCAAATGTGGGCCATTTGATCAAAAAGCATCATTTGAGGACAATTAAGGACGGCAAGAAGGTGAGCACTGTGAGTTCAAGGTGGCAGTTCATTATAAGAGAGGAAGAAAGCATACCGCAGGCTCTGAAATGCTGATGACAATCCAATTCTTCATCTGGAAAATCATTCCACAATTGCTCACTTTACAATTATTTGTTAAACAGTATGTTATCTGTGGTGAAGACTTTCAAATGTTTATTTTCTATTTCATAAATAAAATTAAGCTTTCAGGGAAAAAAAATAAGAGGTCAAAAAAGGAATCTCTAGAAAAAAATGGCATACCTGCAAGAGTATGTAGGCTCTCCTACTTTAAACACACGACCACAGAGATGAGAAGGTTTGTTTGCTTGTTCAAATTTTGGAAATGCAAAGGCAGGATCTTCGCCACAAAGGTACCATTCCACTGGTCCCAACAAAACATGTTGTGCCAGCATGTCTTCTTTCTGGGGAAATGGGTTGGGACCCCTGCAGTAGATTTTGGGTACATAGTGTGCTAAATGTTGATATACTGCTTTGGTGAGGTCACTTGCTTGCAGCCATTTCTTTAAAAAAAAAAAAATAGAGAGAAAGAAAAGACAGTTTAAAGTAATGTCAATAAACTTAATTTGAAAAATTATGCTCAACTTTCTCTTAGGTCTAAATATAATGATAAACAAGAAACATTTTTTATAATATCATTGTATATCAGAATCTATTCAAATGCCAAGTATTTGGTATGTAAGTACTAAAGTAAAAATTTTCAATTCTACTTTAAAGCATGGATAAAATGGTAATGTATACCTGTACACCTAGCTACTCGGGAGGCTGAGATCTGAGGATTGAGGTTAAAAGCCTCAAATTCTGGTTAAATTCTGTGAGATTCCTTTTTTTTTTTTGGTGCTGGTACTGGGGCCAGAACTCAGTGCTTAGGTGCTGTCCCTAAGCTTTTTCAGTCAAGTATAACACTCTACCACTTGAGCCATACCATAACTTTACTTCCAAGTCTTTTGAATGTTTAACTGGAGATAAGAGTCTCACAAACTTTCCTGCCTAGGCTGGCTTCAAACTGCAATCCTCAGATCTCAGCCTCCTGAGTAGCTAGGATCACAGGAGTGAGCCACCAGCATCCAAGGTTTGTGAGACTCTTAGCTCCAATTAAACACCAAAAATCTGGAAGTGGAGTTGTAGCTCAAGTGGCAGAGTGCTGGCTGTGAGCAAAAAACAAACAGAAAACCTCAAGGACAGTACCTAGGCCCTGAGTTTAACCTCAGAACTGGTGTGTGTGCGCGCTCATGTACATACACACACACACACACACACACATAAATCAGCAACAAAACAAAAAAAAGAAGAAGAAAAGGAAAGAAGGAAGGAGGGAAGGAAGGGAGGGAGGGAGGAAGGGAGGGGAAGGAAGGGAGGGAGGGAGGGAGGACTAATGAGCTGTAAGCTCATCTAACTTCCTTCTAATGCTATGGTCCAGTGTTATTCTGCTCGTGATAGGGATTCTCATGCAACTTTGCCTATAAGAGTATAAAGTGAACATTATTAGCCAATATACTAGCAGTATTTCTCAGTGATTATACACAGACAGCTGGCCCAAAAGTCTTTCCGATGAGTTATACCTTTTTTATCTCCTGACTAATATGCCCTTTCACCTTTCTTCTCCCCACTAAGAGCAAACAAAAAGCCACATTTCTGTTCCCTAAAACTCTGGCATTTAATTACCTGTATATTTAAGATATCACACAGGCACCAATCAATATACCCAAAATTCAAGTCATGGTCTCCCCTCCCCCACCAAAATCGGTTGTTATTCTTCCTATTTCCCTATTTTAGCATCTATCTTGGGATCCAACCAGAAAGCCCTGGAAATCTTCCTTCTTCCTCACTCTATATCCAATCCATCATGTCTCATTAAGACTTCTAAATAATTCCTGAAGCCCCCAATTTTTTTCTCTGAAGCTGCCACCACCACTAACCTGGTTCAAATCTCACCCTCATCACTAGTAGTCCAATAAAATCCTAACTGGGATCCCCACTAGCTTGCCTCTCTGCAATCTGGTTTGTTGTTTTTGTTTTTTCAGTACTGGGGACTGAACTCAGGGCCTTACACCACTTTTTTTTTGGCCAGTCCTGGGCCTTGGACTCAGGGCCTGAGCACTGTCCCTGGCTTCTTCCCGCTCCGCCACTTGAGCCACAGAACCGCTTCTGGCCGTTTTCTGTATATGTGGTGCTGGGGAATCGAACCTAGGGCCTCGTGTATCCGAGGCAGGCACTCTTGCCACTAGGCTATATCCCCAGCCCGCCTTACACCACTTGATAAGCAAGGCAAGTGCTTGACACACTTGAACGATGTCCCAGCCTTTTGCTTTTTCCAACAGGGTCTCAAATTATACTTACCAGGCCTGAACTGAAATGCTCCTAGTTATGCTTCCACATAGATAGGAATAACAAGCAAACACGGTGTCCAGACTTTTATTAAGGATACTTTTTGCCCGAATTGGCCTTAATGTTCAATCCTCCCAAACTCTGCCTCCCTAGTAGCTAGTAATGTAAGTATAAGCCACCTCGTCCGGCTTGCACTTTGTTTTCTAACCTCACCAGAGTAATTTTTGTTTTATTTTATTTTTTGCCAGTCCTGGGCTTGGACTCAGGGTCTGAGCACTGACCCTGGCTTCCTTTTTGCTCAAAGCTAGCACTCTACCTCTTGAGCCACAGCGCCACTTCCAGCTTTTTCTGTTTATGTGGTGCTGAGGAATCGAACCCAGGGCTTCATGCATGCAAGGTGAGCACTCTATCGCTAAGCCATATTCTCAGCCCTCACCAGAGTAAATTTTTTTTTCCAGTTCTGGGGCTTGAACTCAGGGCCTGAGCACTGTCCCTGGCTTCCTTTTGCCCAAGGTTAGCACTCTACCACTGAGCCACAGCACCACTTCTGGCTTTTTCTATATATGTGGTGCTAAGGAATCGAACCCAGGGCTTCAGGTATGCGAGACAAGCACTCCACCACTAGGCCATATTCCCAGCCCACCAGAGTAATTTTTGTAAAATACTATTTTGATTATGTCAATCTGCTTTCCATTGTACTTAAGCAAGTCAAGTCCACTGTCATGGCTTACAAAGTCCCCCGTCTGCATCCTATCTTCAATCTTCATCAGCCCTGTCTGACCATTTCTCTCTGCTTTACAAAGCTATTTTTCTAATTATTCTTCAGATCTCAATTTGTTTCATTTCCTATAAAATGTTTACTCAGCCCTGCTCCATTCCCCTAGTTTTAAAACAGACCATGGCCTCATGAGCATTTAGTAAAACTGGTAAGTGAATACTTACAGTCACATAATACTGACTTCCCAAAAAGCTTTACCATATGACTTAAATAAGAGCAGAAAAAGGGAAACCCAGGCCTGTAGCATGGTTCCCATATTAATTAATCTCTAAAAACTAACCATATTGGCTATGAATGTGGCTTAGTGGTAGAGTGCTCACCAAGCATGCATGAAGCCCTGGGTTCGATTCCTCAGCACCACATACACAGAAAAAGCCAGAAGTGGGTGCTGTGGCTCAAGTGGCAGAGTGCTAGACTTGAACAAAAAGAAGCCAGGGACAGTGCCCAGGCCCTGAGTTCAAACTCCAGGACTTGCAAGAAAGAAAAGAAAACTTGGGCTGGGGATATGGCCTAGTGGCAAGAGTGCTTGCCTCATATACGTGAAACCCTGGGTTCAATCAATTCCCCAGCACCACATATACAGAAAACGGCCAGAAGTGGCGCTGTGGCTCAAGTGGCAGAGTGCTAGCCTTGAGCAAAAAGAAGCCAGGGACAGTGCTCAGGCCCTGAGTCCAAGGCCCAGGACTGGCCAAAAAAAAAAGAAAGAAAGAAAACTAACTACATCTTAAGGTAATTCACCCTTCATACCATTTCCTTACGTCTTTTCCCTTTATTTTGTCATTAATTCCTGACTTGCCAACAGTACCTAGGTTTTTATTTTCCATACTGTTTAGTGGAATTTACAAGCTATTTTGACTCTGAGGAGAAAAAAATCTGATGTCAGAAAATGTAAAATAAATGACTTACCTCTGAAATGCAGTTAACTAGTCTACAGCCATACCACCCTGACCATGCCCGATCGCGTCTGAAATGCAGTTAACTGAACTATTAACACAATTCATACATCTACTATTTAGTTATCTAAATTCCAAGCACATTCTTGCTAAATAAAAACCTATGTTCAAATGATGTTCAGTATCAGAAGTCAAAGTGAGCACTGAGCATTTCATCCTGTTACTGCAATCTTCAGCCAAAGATGTTCCTTCTAAAACTAAAGATGTTCCTTCTAGATCTTCAATTTAAATATTCATGAGGTGGCATAAACTTCCCAATCAGTTTCATGTTTAAGAACTCTCTAAATGACTAAATTTTTTTTATTTAAGTTCAGGAACTGGACAGAAGCTTGTAAATGAGAACAATACACTTTTATAGTTGAGGTGAAACTATCTTCTAAACAATTACTTCTGTGTCTGCTTTAAGTAGGAAGCTAGATAATACTGTTTAAAACAGCATCATTTCCTAGGAAACAAAAGATTTTATGTATGCTCTCCCTTCACAAAGTTTCTGCAAATCAGAATTTTATGCACATAGGAGCAAACACATATGGACATATATACTTTAAAAGTTCAGTAATTATAAAAAGGACAAGGGTTTTTTGTTTGTTGTTTTTTTTTAAAGAAAAACAATAGAAGGCAAAGAGTCATCAAGAAGCAAATTTAAAGCCTTTTAACACAGTTAAACGTGTTTGACCTCAGTGCCTCGAGCTAACTTGGCTTGTTCACTTGGCTGGCACTCTACCACTTAAGTCACGTCTTCACCCCTGCTTTTTGCTGATTACTTTGGAGAGTCTTTTCAACGTTTCTGTCTGGTCTAGCTTTGACCCATGATCCTCCAGATCTCAGCCTCTTGAAAACTGGGATTACAAGCTTGAGCCACTAGTGCCTGACATAATTTATTCCGTATCAATGAAAAATTCATCAGTATGTCTGAACAAAGTCAGACAATTTTAACTTACAACACAATAAAAGGTTTTACTTAAAAAGTATTGTCTTCCTTAAATTTCATGTTCTCATTTCTCCTCAAACCACACTTTGCAGAATTTTAGTCCAGAGAGAATAAAGTGCCTTCTAAAATAAATTGTGTACTTAGGTGGCTTCTATAATATACAGGCCAAGTTTGTTCATAAGCCTTCTCCATTAAAATTATTTGGAAGCAGAGCCAACTTCTAGTTAAGTAAAAGAAATCAATCACCTTACATAAAATGTATTATTACACGAATTATCATTTCACTATATTATTATAAATTATTAGCAAAATTTAAAAATCTAGTAAGAAAGATGTAAGAAGTTTACTACTGGAGCTGTAGTTTAGTAGTAGAGTGCTTGCTTTGCATACACAAGTGCTGATGCAAAAAAAAAAAAGTTTAATACTATTACATAAAAATTTAAACTCCAGGGTCTGGGGATATGGCCTAGTGGCAAGAGAGCTTGCCTCGTATACATGAGGCCCTGGGTTCGATTCCCCAGCACCACATATACAGAAAACGGCCAGAAGTGGCGCTGTGGCTCAAGTGGCAGAGTGCTAGCCTTGAGCAAAAAGGAAGCCAGGGACAGTGAGTCCAAGGCCCAGGACTGGCAAAAACAAAAACAAAAACAAAAACAAAAAAAACTTAAACTCCATCTCATAGACTTAGGCCCCATTACAGGCACTCAAGCCTGATTAAGCTTACCTATTTCAAATAAAAGGCCAGAAAAATGTATGACTACCTTTCAGGATAAGACTCACATACTTCTCAAAAGAAGTATATAGCTTTTCACATTAGTTTTTTTTTTTCTTCAAATTTTTATTATCAAACTGTTCACATTAGTTCTAACATATGCTGAGTGTGAAATTTTTCAACATGAAAAATTACTGAGATTCTAATTTGGCTCCATGTTAATTTGTCCTTATTTCACATACCAGTCTCATCTGAGTGCATGAGTAAAGTGTAGTTACTATCTTTTAGCCTCCAAAAGGGAAGTAAAGAAACTGTCAACTCATTCTACTGAGGTAAACATGTTATGACAATGTCTCCAGGAGCTTTCTGTTCATCAAGTGCTGAATTTAAGCTTTGGGACAAAAAGAAGTGCCATAAACACAAAAATGAAAGAATACTAGGGGTTAGTCTTTTTATCACTGCATCTAATTAATATTCTGTAGCCAAGTAAAATTATTTAACACTTGTTCTGATTTAAAATAAGGCTAAGCAAGATGCAACCTAATCAGAAAATAGCACTCACTAGTGTTCAATGGAGTTTAGAGAACTATATTAAGAAAATGTTTGGCAAATTATATTAAGAGTTGCATAGAGTGTTTACAACAAAAATAATTACTAAGGAAACTCAGCAATAAAAAACAAAAGCTCAATTGAAAAATGAGCAAAGAGGACACACAAGTGGGCAATAAGCACAGCAAAAGATGTAACATCATGAGTCATGAGGGAAATGCAAATCGAAATCATGAGAAAGCACTTTACACCCTACAGAATGCCTCTAATCAAAAGCACGGACAAGTGCTGGCAAGGATATGGAGAAATTAGAACCTCATACACTGCTTAGGAATATAAAATGATGCAGCCACTTTGGAAAACAGTCTGGCAGTTCCTCAAAAGAGTCATTAACATATGACCCAGCAATTCCATTCCTAGGTTTACAGTCAAGAGAATCAAGTGTCCAAGCAAAAAGATTTGTACACAAATGTTCATATATCCAAGACATGGACACAACTCAAGTATTTATCAATTAATGAATGGGTAAAACTTAGTATACCCACACAGCGGAATTAACATTTAGCAAAAAAGAAAAATAATGAAGTATTGATACATCCTACAATATGGATGAGTGGATGAACATTGAAAGCAGCTAAATAAACCAGTCACAAAAGACTACATATTGCATGATTCCACTTATATGAAATGTTCACAACAGACAAGTCTATAGAGACAGAAAATAAAACTAGCAGTTGCTTTGAATTGGGGAGTTTAAGAGAACATGGACAGGGATTATGATTAGATGTACCATTCCTTTTAGATGATAAAAGAAATTCTCTAAAATTGATTGTGGTAACAGTTATACAACACTATGAAAATACTAAAAAACACTAAGTTGAGTTTATTAAACTCAAAAATTTTAAAGCCAATATAGATCTAAAACTACCTAAAACATTTCTTTTTTTTTCTTTTTCTGAAATAATGTCTTGATATGTAGGACAAGCTTCTACAACACAATCCTCTAGGTTTACAAGTATGCAAAAGCATTTCTTTTATACTTGTGGAAAGCCAATATATATGCTTCCTGAATGATAACCACCCATTGGAATGTAATATAAGCAACATGTGGCAAAAAATATGACCAATCAAGAAGCATTGAGAAAATCTAACTTTAATCAATCTACCATGAAAAAGAGGACTGAGGGCTAGAGTAATACCCTAAACTCCCAATTAATAACAAGTCTTGGGCTTTGATGCTTTTCTATGAAAGGCATTTTAGTCAGAATGATTAAGACAATAAAGTGATTTTCCTCCTGATAAAAGTGTATAAAGTGGGTTGGGAATATGGCCTAGTGGTAGAGTGCTAGCCTCTTATACATGAAGCAAGCCCTGGGTTCGATTCCTCAGCACCATATATATGGAAAAAGCCAGAAGTGGCGCTGTGGCTCAAGTGGTAGAGTGCTATCCTTGAGCAAAAAGAAGCCAGGGACAGTGCTCAAGCCCTGAATTCAAGCCCAGGACTGGCAAAAAAAAAAAAAAAAAAAGTGTGTAAAGTGTGCTAACAGCAATGCTCACTGTATTTTTTGCATGGAAGTGGTCCTAAAACAGTCCAATTACAGAGGTCTAAATCCTGCAATAAATTGCGTGCCAGTGGCTCACACCTGTAATCTTAGCTACTCAGGAGGCTGAGATCTGAGGATTGTGGTTTGAAGTCAGCCAGGGCAGAAAAGTCCCCCATGAGTCTATCTCAAAAAAAAAAAAAAAAAAAAAGCCACTCAAAAGTGGTGCTGTATGCCCCAGGAGTAGCAAAAAATGAAAAATAAAATAAGTAAACTGCAATAATGGTTTTTTTCTTATTTACCTCTAAAACTTTCACTTATAATAAAGGACTATGCTAGAGCCCAAAGTGAAACAGTTTTGGAAATCAGATAGATATACATGGGTAATGTCAGGTTAGATTATATAGCTGGAAGAATATTGGAGTGATTTGTATCTTTTATTTGGAAGAGAAGTTGACCTTCAGTTTATGCTTTTATATTTGTTGAGAAATCCATTTAAAAGTAAACAGAGCAAGTACCAATGGCTCATGCCTCTAATGCTAATTATTCAGGAGGCTGAGATCTGAAGATCAAGATTCCAAGCCGGCCTGGGCAGACAAACCCAAGACACTCTTATCTCCAGTTAACCAGCAAAAAGCTGAAAGCAGAGTTGTAGCTCAAGTGGTGGACTGCTAGCCATGAGCAAAATGGCCAAGTGAGTTTGAGACCTAATATGGGGAAGGAAAAAAAAGTTGAGCAAAAAGTAGCTCAGATTGCGATCTTAAGTAAGTTCGAATGGATAATGTTGTGTTCCCTTTCCCTTAGTTTCCCCCCACTACATCTGCTGGAAAATTTCAGTGTACAAGAACCAAAAGCAATGTCCTCCAGCACAGAAGCCACTGAATCTATTTATAACTGGTTTACCACTGAAACTTCAATAACCTGAAGATGCTCTACTCACTTGATTACTTGCACTGTGCAAATGAGGGTAATGCAAGATGCAACCCCAGGACAGACACAACATTGGAGAATAAAAACATTACTTTGAGGCAAACAGATATCAAATTAGAAGACACATGGATAGCAAACAAAAAACAAAAAAAAACAAATTTAAAAACAGCTGTTACTATTTTCCTGTTTCTTGCTCAATACCACTTTCATTTTCTTTTTCAAATTTATTTGACAAATGGAAGGCAGACTGGGGCTGAGAATCCCCGAGTTGTGCAATACTAAGAACATACATGGAAAAATAAAAAAAAGATTTAAGATTTTAAAAAAAGCAAGTTGGTCTCTTTCGTTGCACATTTGGTCTCTCGTTCCAGATGTGTTTGAGAGGGCGCAGACTTTATAAACTGAAGGCCTTAGCGGTAGGGCTCGGGCTGTTCGGGTCCATTCATAATCACGGTGTACAATGCCCTACTGAGGTCCCTGTCCTTACTGGGGAAAGCTGCCTTCACGTCTGTTAAAGTGAGGAGGCTCTCTGCCACTGACACTAGAAGATTCCCAGGACACTTAGGAAGTTTCCACGGCTTAAGTCTGGGGCTCAATGGCTTCTGCTACGGCTTTGAACCAAAGCTGCTCGCTCAAAGTTACATAACGTCTGTTTTCCTTCCAACTTAGCCCGACTCCTAGAAAGATTATAATTCTTTTTCACTATCCCAGGTTGCACTCTTACATTTTCAGGCTCAGTAAGCGCGCCGAGACACTTCTTTCTAGACATGTATCAACGTGGTCCACTAACGAAATCGGCGCAAAAAACGAACAAACACAACAGCAAAAGCACGCCCTAGACGGATGGGGAAATGAGGGGACGCGCTGTCGGACTCCTCGGTGCTTTTGGGGGTGGTCCCACCAACAAAGTTGAGGCTCGCTTGCGGTGACATGCTTTGCTAGCCAGCGGAGACGCCGCTCCAACGGTCCCTGGACGCGGGATCCGGGAGGTAGCAGCGCGGGGAGCCGTGCCCCAGGCATCGTCCGCTCCCCCGGCTCCCGCACCGCCGGCTCCAGAGGTCAAGGGCGCATGTGCGGGGACGCCCGGAGCGCGCGGGGGAAAGCGGGATAATGGGAGCGCGGAGGGTTCGCTCGGCGGTCGGGGGGACGGGGACTAGAGGCGGCTGCAACCCCGCGCGGCTCCGGGAGCGACGGGCCGGCGCGGCGGCCTCCGCCGCTGTGCGTGCCAGTCAGGGCCCGGCCGCTCTGGGCTTTCCAGGAGTCGGTTCCTCCCTCGGGGCGCGGCCTCGGAGGACCGGACACCCCCCGGCCCCGGCCCCGGCGCCGGCCCCGCGCCGGCACTCACTCACCCCCGCGGTCTCCTCAGCGGAACATTCCAGCAAACTGTGGTCGATGGCCTGCACCTCGGGCTCCAGCTCCGACGCCATCTTCCCTCCTCCTCCTCCTCCTCCTCCTCCTCCCCCTCCTCCCCCTCCTCCGGCCCCGGCGCCACCGCCGCGGGCGCCGTCCGAGGGCCGCAGCCTGGCTCCGGCCCCCGAGGCCGCGCCGTCACCTCAGCCCCCCGGCCCGTCAAGTCCCCGGGGCCGTCCGGGCGGCCGCGGGAGGAGCTCGAGAAGGAGCGCAGAGGGCCGCGAACCGGCAGCTGGGACGCCGGACGCCGGTGCGCGCGCGCTCGGGCTCGGTGCCCAGAAGTCCAGTCACTGCCTCGTCCCTGACCCGGCGAAGGACACGGAGCCGCCCAGGCCTGGCACTCTCGCTGGCCACTACCGCGTCCCACGCCGGGAGAGGGGCACCAACACCCTGGAGCGGGAGCAGAGCAGTCTGGGTGTTGTAGTCCTCGGCCGGCCGAGTGGTGGCGCCCTAGTAGGGTGAGCCGGGAGAGCATCACGGGAGTTGTAGTCCGCCTGCTCTCGCAAGCTAGGAAAGAGCAAGATCATGAGGGAAATGAAGGGGTTTGTTGTTGTTTGTTTTTTGTCTTACAACCCTTATTGTTCGTTTTTGCTCCCCAAGATCAAAAAACAGTGCCCCAACACTCACGGTAGACCTTGAAGTACATATCAAAAGAATGAATGAATGCTGTTCTATTCCTGTCATCCGAATGGTGCATGAACCATCATACCCTCACCGTTTACTACTAACCAAGGGAAAGGTAAACAACATCCAGATTCCCTCTTCTTGGCTTGTGGGGGGGGGGGGTTAGGATGAGGAGGGGGTCGTGGGGCTTGAACCTCTGGGCCTGGGCACTGTACTGAGCTCTTCAGCTCAAGGCTTGCACAGTACCACTTGAACCACAGCTCCACTTCCAGTTTTCTGGTGGTTGAATGGAGATAAAGAGTCTCACAGACTTTCCTGCCCAGGCTGACTTTGAACCGCCATCCTCAGATGTCAGTCTCCTGAGTAGCTAGGATTACAGGCGTGAGCCACTGGCACCCAGCTGAAGAGCCAGACTAAAGCCATTTTGAATTCAGGCCCCACTTTACCACTAGAACCTGAGATAAGCAGGCCCTGTGAGCAAACCCAGGACAAGCTTATTAGGGCCCAGCTGGTCAAAAACTCTTAACTGCCCCTGGAATGCCTCAAAGAGCCCTGAGCCAATCAGATTTGTACCCGTGTCCTAATCTTGCTTGAACACCTGATTGCTGTAACTTTGTTTTTTTGCCTTTATAAGCTCTGTGCAATCGCAGCTCGGGGCTTCCTCCTAACCTCCACTGTGTTGGAGTGTAGGACGAGGCCTGAGTTGCAGCTCGCCTGCATAAAGCCTTGCTTTTGCATTTCGGAATGTCTGGCTCTCACTGGTCTTCTTGGTGGTCTTCTCAGGACTTAGGCATAACACAGTCTTATAACCCACTCTTGAGTCACACTGGCTGTGAAATTCATTTCCGAAGCTGATGCTAAGGAATCAGGAATGCTATATTCTGCAGAGTCTCCTAAGATTTGATTCCTAAATGGATGCTCTTATTGAATTAAGCATGAATTGTCCTGAGAACATACTTAGGGCCCTGATAAAATGAGCAACAGTGAAATATAATCATTCTTGTTCCAGCATGGTTAGGGCAGAGAAAGGCAAACCTCACAACATAGTATGTGAGCTGTCAAATAAATATCTTGGACCCATGCCTGTGACCAGGCAGTGTTTGTCCCTTCAGATCAGTGTGTTCATGGTCCACATGCCTGCCTCCCTCATCTTCGTAGAGCATATATGGGTCTGTTCCGTGGAATTCTTACCCCGAAACTAAAGCATTCATACGAGGAAGCTGGAGCTTGATTCTATCAGAACTGCCGGTCAGTTGGATCTACAGCATTTTCCCCAAGCAGGCAAAAAGCCTGCAGCCTGGCCCAGTGGTCTAAACATTAACCACTGCCCAAGAATTGTAATACATGAGTGTCCGGTTATATCTCCAATACTACCTCTTCTCCAGTTCACTAGGATCAGGCTCGCATTCTCCTCTCCAGATAGACTCCTCCAGGTAGGGTGTAAGAAGTCTTCAACCCCGGGGCCTTTTCAGAAATGACTGGCAGAGATGTAGAGCAACCAACTGGGCAGAGGTGGTCAAACACACCTTTTCTGCAATGACGTAAGGTGTCTGCAGGGGGCGCTCCGGTGCAGGGCTGACTTCCACAGTGCAGGGATGGTTTTCTTTCACAACACCTAATCTTAGCCACTCAGGAGACTGAGATTTGAGGATCACGACTCAGAGTCAGTGTGCGCAGGAAAGTCTGTGAAATTCATCTCCAATTAGCCACCAAAAACCCAGAAGTGGAGCTGTAGCTCCAGTGGTAGATCAGTAAGTAGTCTTTAGTACAAAAGCTCTGGAACAGTGCCTCAGGACCTGAGTTCACGCTCTAAGACCATCGTAAAAAACAAACAATGGAGTTTGCATGTGCTTTAAGCCCATCTCAGCCTGAGGATCAGAAACACATGAAGCCAGTGCTGGTGGCCCAGGCCTGTTATCCTAACTACTCAGGAGGCTGAGATCTGAGGATCAAGGTTCAAAGCCAGCCCGGGCAGCTCAGTGAGAGTCTTATCTTCAATTAGCCACTCAAGAACCTGAGGAGGATCTATGGCTCAAAGTGGTAGAGCACTAGGCACTAGCCTTGGGCACAAAGAGTTCAAGGGCTGCACCCAGGCCCTGAGTTCAAGTCCCACACACCCTCACAGACTTCCAAGCTACAGATGGCTCAGACCCTATACAAATTCTAATGTCTTTCCAGTCATCTAATACCTGGATGTAGGGCTGCCAACTCCAGTCAGCAATGTGGCTGTCCATATCCAAGCCTGCTTTTTTAGTGCAAGGGGACTTGAGGAACTAAAGCTTAGTCCTTAGTGAATTCCTCTGGGATTCAAAGTACAGTCAGACTGTACCTTGGAGTGTCCCTAAATTTTCCTCATAATTGATAGACTTCCTACTGAATTTTTTTAAAAATTAGTGGAAAACAGGGCTTCAGGCACAGTTGAATTACCTCTAATTAATATGTCACTGTTACAAGAAATAACTTCAGTACTGAATTAAGCCACTTATTGAAACTATGCTTTATTAAATATGAAGGATTGCAGGGTAATTGCTGGCTAAATGAAAGCAAACTAACTAAAAATAGGGTTGTCAGATTTAGGAAGTACAAATAAGGATACTCAGTTAAATCTGAATTTCAGAAATAATGAGGGGCTGAGGATATAGCCTAGTGGCAAGAGTGCCTGCCTCGGATACACAAGGCCCTAGGTTCGATTCCCCAGCACCACATATACAGAAAACGGCCAGAAGCGGCGCTGTGGCTCAAGTGGCGGAGTGCTAGCCTTGAGCGGGAAGAAGCCAGGGACAGTGCTCAGGCCCTGAGTCCAAGGCCCAGGACTGGCCAAAAAAAAAAAGAAAAGAAATAATGAATGCTCTGTGTGTGTGTGTGTGTGTGTGTGTGTGTGTGCGCGCGCGCGCTGTCTTGCACCCAGGGCCTGGGAGCTATCTTTTAGGCTTTTCCATTTAAGGTTGGTGTTCTATCACTTGAGCCACATCTCCACTGTATTTCTGGTAGTTAATTGGAGATGTGTCTTACGGACTTTCCTGCCTGTGCTAGATTTGAACAACAATCATATCCAGCCTCCTGAGTAGATAGGATTACAGGCTTGAGCCACTGCCAGATGGCTTGAATACTTTTTCATTGTGTGTCTCAACTATTACATGGAACGTAGTGAAAATTGTCTTGTTCTCTCCTCTCTGAAATTCAAATTTAAGTGAATGGTCATTTATTTTATTGGCGACCCTAAGGCAATCTAAAATCGCTCTACCCATCAGCATCATTTCCTAATCATTAAATGTAGGGCTTGAGAAATGTCTGTTTTTTCTTTTTGCCATCCTGAGCTTGAACTCAGGGCCTGGACACTGTCCCTGAGCTTCTTTTGCTCAAGACTAGAGCTCTACCACTTGAACCACAGCGCCACTTCTGGCCATTTTCTGTTTATGTGGTGCTGAGGAATTTAACGCAAGGCTTCATGCATGCTAGGCAAGCACTCTACCACTAGGCCACATTCTTAGCTGTGGGAAAGTCTTTCTATAAAGAATATATACAAGTCTGTGTGTTCATGTTTGCATGTCCAGATATATCTTGGGATGCTGAAATCCTGGTTCCAAGCCAGCATAGACAGAAAGGTCTGAGAGACTCCTTCAGTTAACCAGCAAAATGCTGAACTGGAGGCATGTCTCAATTGACAGAGTACCAACTGTGAGTAAGAAAATTGAGCATGCCAGGCGCTGGTAGCTCACAACTATAATCCTAGCTACTCAGGAGGCTGAGATCTGAGGATCATCCTTTGAAGCCAGCCCCAGGCAGGGAAGTTCATGAGAACCTTAGCTCCAATTAAACACCAAAAAAACTGGAAGTGGAGCTGTGGTTCAATTGGTAGAATGTTAGCCTTGAGCACAAAAGCTCAGGGACAGCACTCAGGCCCTGAGTTCAAGCCCCGGGACTAGCACATTTTTTAAAAACTTTACGAGTGGTCGTTAATAAATGTACTAGGTTGCCTTGAATACTTTTTCAATGTGATTATTACTACAGTGAACATGTAGTGGTGCCATGAGTGTCTGAAAGTACTTCTTCCTAGGGCGTGTTTGCCAGTGAGCCAGCTAGGATTCAGAGCTTCCCTTTCCTACCCCTCCTAGTGTGCAGGGTAGCAATGAGCTCACTGGCAAAGCCGATGACTCCCTCACCCCAGTGCTGGCAGCTGGATTCCCAGACCACATGATGTAGAACTATGATCCTCCTAATCTCAGCCCCCCGTGTAGTAATGATGATATCCACGTGCCACCTCACCCAGCTCTTGGTTGAAAAAAGTATATGATGGGCTAACCTGGAGCCATGATCCTCTCAATCCCAGCCTTTCACATAGCTCAGGTGACAGGCAGGTGCCATTAATACCCGATAGACTAAAAAAAAAGTCTACATTCATGAGTCACATTTGTCTGTGATTTTCTTTTCATTCTTTCTTTCTTTTTTCTTTTTTGCCAGGCCTGGGCCTTGGACTCAGGGCCTGAGCACTGTCCCTGGCTTCTTTTTTTGCTCAAGGCTAGCACTCTGCCATTTGAGCCACAGCGCCACTTCTGGCCGTTTTCCATATATGTGGTGCTGGGGAATCGAACACAGAGCTTCATGTATAGGAGGCAAGCATTCTTGCCACTAGGCCATATTCCCAGCCCCTGTGATTTTCTTTCTAATGTGGCATTTTTCAGATTCTGGTATCAATGTAATACTAGTTTTATAAAAATGTGTCTGCAAGCTTGCTTTGACTCTTGTACTTTTTTTTTTTTTCTGGTCCTGGGGCTTGAGCGCTAGGCCTGGGCACTGTTCCTGAGCTTCATTTGCTCAAGGCTAGCAGTCTACCACTTGAGCCACAGCACCACTTTGGGTTTTCTGAGTAGTTTATTGGAGATAAGAGTCATAGACTTTCTCCTGCCCGGGCTGACTTTGAACCACAATCCTCAGATCTCAGCCTCTTGAATAGCTAGGATTACAGGTATGAACCACTGGCACCCAACTTGTCTCTTGCGCTTTTGAAAAGCTTAACAGTATTGGAATTCTCTGGCCAGGAATTAAAAAAAATTATATTGTCCAGTGCTTGGCCCTGAATGGCCGTGCATCTTCTCCAAATCAAGTCCAAGCTTGCAATGAGGATACCTCCGCACAAACTCACCTGTTGCCAGCTTTGTGAAGTTGTGGTCTCAGCAGGCACAAAAGTACTATGGAATGAAGATGTATAAAATTTACTTTCTAGAAGCTTCAGGGAGCCGGAAAAAGGAGGAGAAGGAAAAGGAAAAGGAGGAGGAGGAAGTTAATTGTGTTGTTTGGACAAGAATTTAGTTCACCAGGCTATGTTTTCCTTCAACCAAACACAAGACAAGCAAGAGAAAATAGTGCAAAATGAAAGGTAGGTCTACTCGTCCTGTAGTCAAAGCCCTCCGACTTGTCCCCAGACTTCTTTCTGTGGTCTCTGCTGGGGTTGGAGAGCAGCTTTTCCACAGGAGAAATGTGGAGCTCTCTTTGAGTCAGAGGGACCATGAGCTCATCAACAGCAGTCACTGGCTCGGGTTAACGGTGAAGATGGTATATATTGGTTTAGTTCAAGACCTAATGGTGTGTCTCAGCTTATTTACTGCCTGAGAAAACATTGCATGGAAGGTCCTAGAAAGAGTCCAATATATTATGAGTGAAAAACTTCTGGCTATGTCTGCAAATGGAAATTGCTGTCTTTGGAAATTTAACTTCATCACCAGATAGGAAGAACTAGGTGACTAGGTGACTGTGACAATTATCCAAGTCTATAGCACAGGGGAGGTTTTGAAGTGTGTGTGTGTGTGTGTGTGTGTGTGTGTGTGAGACAGTACTGGGACTTGAACTCAAGACTTTGGCCCTGTCCCTTAACTTTTTCACTCAAAGCTGGTGTTCTACCGTTTGAGCCGCATCTCTACTTCCAGATTTTTGCTGGTTAATTGGACATAAGAGTCTCATAGATTTTCCTGCTTGCGTTGGCTTCAAACTGGAATCCTCAGCTCCTCAGTCTGTTGGTAAATTAACTAAAATAGGACTAGACCTTGATATCAAGAGCCCAAAACAGCTAATAAAGGCTGCAGAAACACCTCTGGCCACTAGGGGGACTGAATGAAAGGCTTGGGGAAGAAGAGGCCTTGGTGCTGAGAAAATGCTCAGCATGGAGGTAGCGGGGACTGCCATCCACACAAAGACCAGAGGCAGTACTACTTCTTCTTGTGTCTGCTGGTCATGGGACTTCACTCAGACCCCGTGTGCGGTGCTCTTTCTTAGCTTTTCCGCTCAAGGCTGGCACTTCGAGCCACAGCTCCCTGTCTTCTACTATTCTGGCAAGATTTTGTTAAAGAAATGCAAACTAAGATCTTTCAGGATATGAAAGAACAATGCCTAATTAAGGGAAGTAGAATGGATAAATAGGAACTGGTCTTTGAGATTGGGCACTAAATGTAGCTCTGAGATTCTGGCAGCCTACAGAGAAAGAGAAAGCCGGGTTGTGCGATGTTCCCAGGGTCTGGGCGTGCTGGGGGGTGGGGTGGGGAGGAGCCTCTTAGGTCGCTTTCTCCATCCTGCATGGGTCACGCATGTGAACGTCACATGGGGCTCTGGTAGATGTCCCACGCACGTCCGGGTGTGGCGCTGTCCATCCCCTGGGCCTTCCCTCATGCACAGCCTAGGGCCCCTCATTATTCATTGGACCTGAGGGGCAGGTTCAACTCCCCTCTTCCCGTCAGAGCTTTCTGCTTCTCTGCACTTGCTCATGCCCCATGGGGAACCCCATCCCATACAAACCTGCCCAGTTTTTAAGTCTCCTTCAAGCACCCACGTTCGTCTCCAACCAACCCCTCTCATGTGACCCCCACTGCACCCCGAGGCCTCTTAGAGCAGTTCCACATAGGCAAATTGCCCGTCATCCCATGAATGAATGGCGTCCACTACGGCTCCACCAGGAGACTAGAAGTATTCCCTGAACATGAACTTGTTCTCTCCCACATAGAACCCTGGAATTAGCATCGTAGAGCGTGAAGATGAAGCCTGACAACTGACATGACTACCATGTTCTGATTTGACCTAGGCTTTCCCCGTGTTAGCCCTAACGGTTCAGCATCAGGAAATCACACACACACACACACTAAAATAAAATAAAATATAAAGAAAGATACAAAGAGGGCTGGGAACTTGGCCTTGTGGTAGAGTGCTTGCCTAGCATACATGAAGCCCTGGGTTCGATTCCTCAGCACCACATACATAGAAAAAGCCAGAAGTGGCGCTGTGACTCAAGTGGTAGAGTGCTAGCCTTGAGCAAAAAGAAGCCGGGGACAGTGCTCAGGCCCTGAGTTCAAGCCCCAGGACTGGCAATAAAATAAACAAAAAAGATGACGTGCATTGTGTCTGAATACAGAGATTTGGCTTGGTGTTCAGTCCGCCAGTGACTTCTCGCTGCACTTTGATCCCCTGGAGGAGGTTTTGTGTTCCCTTCCTAGTTCTTCTCATCTCCTCCTATGTTATTTTAAGCTAGAGCTTAATTTTTAATAATTCAGTAATGAATCCTGTTTGAGCATTCTTAATCCTCTTGCTTAATTCTCTTTTACATTAAGGGTTTAAATCGTGAAGGGAAGGAGCCCAACGATGACTGGGTCATCTTTCAGAATGTAGATCCCCAAAGGCAGAGGAACGAGAAAGTGCATGCAAGTGAGTGGAACCCACATTCGTAAAATCGGGTCGGTGCTGCTGGAGTCTTTTTACTCCCACTGCCCTGCCCTGCCCAAGAATTAATCTTTTTTTTTTTTTTTTTTCCTGGTGCCTGTACTGGGGCTTGAACTCTGGGTCTGGGTTTTCTTTTTTTTTTGCCAGTCCTGGGCCTTGGACTCAGGGCCTGAGCACTGTCCCTGGCTTCTTTTTGCTCAAGGCTAGCACTCTGCCACTTGAGTCACAGGGCCACGTCTGGCCATTTTCTGTATATGTGGTGCTGGGGAATCGAACCCAGGGCTTCAAGTATACGAGGCAAGCGCTCTTGCCACTAGGACATATTCCCAGCCCATGGGTCTGGGTTTTCTTTCTTAACTATTTAGCTCAAGGCTCACTCTCTACTACTTGGTCAACAGCTCCACCTCCCGCTTGTTTTCTGTTTAACTGAACATAAAAGTCTCTCAAATTCATCTGCCCACACTGGCTTCAACTCCCAGTGCTCAGATCTCAGCCTCCTGAGTAGCGAAGATTACAGGTGTGAGCCACCAGTCTACTGGTGGCGGTGACAGACTCTCCACTGAGGAGAACTAGAGGCTGAAACTGGTGGCCAGCTTGCCACCCCCCCCTTTCATCCCACAGGATGTGACCATCAGGAAAACCACATAAACAAGAAAGTGGTTGGAAAAGCCACTTGTTCTGACCATCCTCTTTGCCTGGTCTGCGCCACAAGTCACATTTTCCAGTGGACTGTGGGATCAAAATGGGGGGAACCCCCTAACTATGTACTTTTTAAGGAGATTTTTTTAATTTAAAAATAAAACAGTTATGTTCATTTAAGACGGTTCCCCATCTTGCAGCAGATTTACATTTTTTCTTCCCCCATTTAAAGCCTATTTCCTGAAAAATGCTCAGAAGATTTAAGTGTCTAAAATTTTCCAAGGCTTTCGTCATTTATTAGTTTAATGCTTATAAAAATGTCAGTCCCAAGAAACTAGCATAAAAGAGAATGTTCATCTGAATTTTCTCCTCTGACTGACTTCATGGATGACATGATGAAGAATTGAAAGAGTAAATGTCACCCTGCACCGGTGGCTTACACCTGTAATCCTAGTTACTCAAGAGGCTGGGATCTGAGGACCAGGGTTTGAGTCAGCCTGGGCAGAAAAGTCGGTGAGAAAAAGCCAGAAGTGGTGCTGTGGCTCCAGTGGTAGAGTGCTAGCCTTGAGCAAAATAATCTTAGGGACAGTGTCCAAGCCCTGAGTTCAAGCCCCAGGGGCAGGGAGAAGATTGGATAGGTTTTTATTTCTCTGTCAATTCTGATGGATAGCTTCACTGAATAAAGTAGCCTAGGTGGTCTGATGTCTTTGAGACCTTGAATTGCATTTTTTCCTTACCTTGTATTTAATGCCTGTGTTGGGAACTCTGCTGTTATTATATTGGGCTTCCCATTGTAAGTTACTTGTCTCCTCTCTTTTATAGCTTTTGATATTCTTTCTTTTCCTGTCTATTTAGTGTTTTCATTCTAATGTGCTAGGGATATTTCTTTTCTCATGCTTCCTGCTTCAAGTTCTAGAAGCCTCTGTCATACAGATGACACTCTCAAGGTTGGAGAAGTTTTCTGTCATTATTTTGTTCAATAGGTTCTCATGGCTTTAGTTGTTTTTTTGTTTTGTTTTGTTTTTGCCAGTCCTGGGCCTTGGACTCAGGGCCTGAGCACTGTCCCTGGCTTCTTTTTTGCCAAGGCTAGCACTCTACCACTTGAGCCACAGCGCCACCTCTGGCCATTTTCTACATATGTGGTGCTAAGGAATGGAACCCAGGGCTTCATATATACAAGGCAAGCTCTCTTGCCACTAGGCCATATTCCCAGCCCTGATTTTTTTTTTTTTTTTTTTTTTTTTGCCAGTCCTGGGCCTTGGACTCAGGGCCTGAGCACTGTCCCTGGCTTCTTCCCGCTCAAGGCTAGCTAGCACTCTGCCACTTGAGCCACAGCGCCGCTTCTGGCCGTTTTCTGTATATGTGGTGCTGGGGAATCGAACCTAGGGCCTCGTGTATCCGAGGCAGGCACTCTTGCCACTAGGCTATATCCCCAGCCCCCTGATTTTTTTTAAAGAGAGCAATTCTATTATTTACCACCATGAGAACTGGTATGGGTCAGAAGGAAAATATTTCAAGTTTTACTCAATGAGCTCTTGGAGAATTTATCACGTCCTGTGCTGGGCACTGCTGGAGATACAATGATTTAAAAAGCTGATCTGACCTTAACATTGTGTGCATGAAACTGCAGTGATTTAAACATAAAGGGTTTATTCCTTTACAGAAAAGAAGTCTATAGGAGATGGTCCAGGGATGGAATAACAGCTTCACAAAGTCCTGAATTGTGCCTTCCTTTGATTTTCGTCTCCATTATCCTTAGCCAGGGGCTTCCATCTTGAAGGTTTTTTTGTGGTCCAAGACAGCTCTCTTAGCTCTCACTGTCCCATCTTCACCTCAGACAGCAGGAAGAGGGATGCCAAAAGGGGTTTACCTTCCCCTGAATCTACACACACACACACACACACACACACACACATACACACACACACACACACACACACACACACATCAGTAATCTTCTTGGAAGTACCAGAAAACATTTCTCTCACTGTTCTGGATCAGCGTCTGGTTGCGTTAACATATTCAGCAAGAGAAGTTAGGAAATGTATTTATTTATTTATTGTGAGACTGGGACTCAAACTTAGTACCTCTGGCTTTTGCTCACTGGCTAGCGCTCTACCAACCTTGCCATGCCTCCAACTCCAGGAAATGTAATTTTTTTGGGGGGGTGGAAATGTAATTTTTATGTGGTTGATTTCTGACTTCAGATTTTTTTCTCCTCTGAGAGTCAGAATAGCTTGTAAATTACATTAAACAGTATGGAAAATAAAAAACCTAGGTACATGGGCTGGGGATATAGCCTAGTGGCAAGAGCGCCTGCCTCGGATACACGAGGCCCTAGGTTCGATTCCCCAGCACCACATATACAGAAAACGGCCAGAAGCGGCGCTGTGGCTCAAGTGGCAGAGTGCTAGCCTTGAGCGGGAAGAAGCCAGGGACAGTGCTCAGGCCCTGAGTCCAAGGCCCAGGACTGGCAAAAAAAAAAAAAAAAAAAAACCTAGGTACTGTTGGCAAGTCAGGAATAAATGACAGAATAAAGGGAAAAGACTTAAGGAAATGGCATGAAGGGTGAATTACTTTAAGATGCGATTAGTCTTCTTACTTTTTTTTTTGGCCAGTCCTGGGGCTTGGATTCAGGGCCTGAGCACTGTCCCTGCCTTCTTTTTGCTCAAGGCTAGCACTCTGCCACTTGAGCCACAGTGCCACTTCTGGCCATTTTCTGTATATGTGGTGCTGGGGAATTGAACCTAGGGCTTCATGTATATGAGACCAGCACTCTACCACTAGGCCATATCCCCAGCCCGAATTGTTGGGTGTTGACAGCTTGTATGTCTGCAATAGGAAGTTAAAATGAACCTGGGAAACAACACGAAGGCTTGGAAAGACAATAGTATTTGGGGGAGGGCCAAGCAAGGCAGTTTGGAGGAGAAGAAGAAGGGGCCAGTGCAACGTGGGAAGGACAGAAAGAGCCAGGATTTGAACTCCCTTTGAGGCAGATAGGATTCATAATCATGGAAATGGGGAGAACATCTCAGAAAAGGAAGCAACTTGCATGGAAACCCAGCAGCTGAACTGTGCAGTCCAGCCTTGCGAAGGATTAGCAGTTCAACCTGTCATTGAACCGGGATGTAATGGAATCATAGCCTAGAAAGGAGGAATAGTGCCTGATTTTTTTTTTTTGAGAGGCAGCAGTACTGGGGTTTGAATTCAGATCCTAGTACTTTTTTTCTTCTTCTTCTGTTGGTCGTGGGGATTGAACTCAAGGCCTGGGCACTGTCCCTGAGCTCTTTTGCTCAAAGCTAGCACTCTGAGCCACAGCTCCACTTCTGGTTTTTTGAGTAGTTAATTGGAGATAAGAGTCTCACGGACTTTGCTGCCTGGGCTGGCTTGGAACCTTCATCCTCAGAACCCAGCCTCCTGAGTAGCTGGGATTACAGGCGTGAGCTACCACCACCAGGCTCTCCTAGCTCTTTTTTTGCATTGGTTTATTTTTCCAGAGAAAGGGTCTTATGTCTCTCGGGCCAGTGCTGGTCTGAAATCAATCTTCTTCTCTACAGTTTCTGTGAGCCACCACTCTGAGCATGTTTGTTGAGATGAGGTCTCACTAACTTTATGCCTGGGCTGACCTAGAACCACAGTCCTCCTGATCTCTAACTTCCCACTTCTAACAGATGTGAGCCGCTGGGTCTGGCCTATACTGATTGAGTTTTATAAATCATCCAAGGCACAAGTGATTCTTTGCTGGGATACAATGTGAGTTCTGAATTCACCTTCCAGTTCTGGGAACTGAGGCTTCCACATTCTGTCCTCGATTTACATGGTAGAAATGATTGCAAGATTCACTCCAATGACTTGCCTTAATTTTATTGTGACCAATGTGTATACAACAACAGTAAGAGAAATAAGTACAGGGGACGCTTTTAAGTCCACAGTCCAAGGCGATTAGTCACAAATTTGGGAGAAAAGAGGCCTATAGATTCCCTTTCCTAAATATTAATTGTTTAGTTCACCTCTCATCCCTGATCTAAACAGACCTTAAATTGCTCCTTCCTACTATGTTCTCATAAAGGATTATAAACCAGAGAGGAGGATGGTTTAAACAAAGCAACCAGAAAGTAAGCAATCTTCTTTTCCTTCTCTCTGGCTCCCAGCTTGTTTTGTCTGTTAGGGAACTTTCCTCTTCAAGGTCAAATAGAGGTCACTCTTTGCTTTTTTTTTTTTTTTTGAGGTATGGGTGGCTTCACATAATTTGCTCATTTTTACTGCTGAGAAGAACCATCCATTTGCCCAAATAACCAGGACCTCCCCAACATAGAGACTGGGGACAGAGACCCTGGAAAGTCTGGGCTTCATCTCATCAAATACAAAGCTAACTAGTTCAAATCTCATTAAATGTTAGACTAACACAGCAAGACTACAAACACTTGCAATTTAGAGAAAGAAGATGGAAATGTGACACAGAAGTATTCTAATCACTGAGTAGAATAAATCGTACCAACATGATACTAAAACTGTCAACGAGGTGGAAAAAGGGATGAAACACCATTAATAATATAACAGCAGTGCTTATTTTTTCACATGAGGAAAATTCCATTACAACAAACAGCCCAGGGCTTTCAAATGGCTTTTGTTCAAGATCACTTATAAAGAATATATTGCTAGCAATGATATTTTGGATCTGAAGACAAAATCTATCTGATATTTTTTAAAGGAAGAACCATCAGAGAGAGGGTAGTTACCATAAGGTTATGTGTGAATAACCTCTTCTATGCCAAGTTTAAAAACAGACTCCAGCTGATGGCGTATGCCTGTAATCCTAGCTACTCAGGAGGCTGAGATATAAGGATATTGGTTCAAAGCCTGGTAAAAAAAAGTCCATGAGACTCTTAGCTCCAGTTAGTCACTAGAAAACCGGATGTGGCAGTGGGGTAGAGCACCAGCCTTGAGTAGGCCCAGAGTTCAAGCCCCATGACTAACAAAAAAACAAAACAAAAACACAACGAACAACAACAAAAAGCCCCAGACTCTTCACCTGGGTGTGCAATTTGCTTTTCCCTTCAGAAAAGCACGAACTACAAACCTTTTGCAGGTTTCAGAAGATTCCTTTTTTTCCTAGTATCAGTTTTGAGCTCAGGATCACAAGCTGGCTTGGTTTGCTTGTGGCTCTACAACCAGCCTTTTTTTCGCCAGTCCTAGGGCTTGAACTCAGGGCCTACACACTGTCCCTGAGCTTCTTTTGCTCAAGGCTAGCACTCTACCACTAGAGCCACAGCATCACTTCTGGCTTTTTCTATTTATGTGGTACTGAGGAATTGAACCCAGGGCTTCATGCTCGCTAAGCAAGCACTCTACCACTAAGCCACATTCCTAGTCCTACCACCAGCTTTTTGCTGGGTATTTTTGGAGATGGAATCTCATAAACTTTTCTGTCCTGGCTAGCTTCAAACCATGATTCTTGGGTTTCCTGAGTAGTTAGAATTACATGCATGAGTCACCAGAGCCTAGCTTATAAGACTTTGTTTGTTTCATTTGTAAATTGCCTTTGTAGGATTCATTTTCCTTTTGGTTCCACTATGATTTGGGTCTTACTGGAGGCAGCTTTTTTTTTTTTTTTTTTAAAGCCCATGGTGTGTACAGAACCTCCCAGTAAAGCTGGAGATTATTTACTTATTTATTTTTTTGGCCAGTCCTGGGCCTTGAACTCAGGGCCTGAGCACTGTCCCTGGCTTCTTTTTGCTCAAGGCTAGCACTCTACCACTTGAGCCACAGCGCCACTTCTGGCCGTTTTCTGTATATGTGGTGCTGGGGAATCGAACCCAGGGCCTCATGTATAGAAGGCAAGCACTCTTGCCACTAGGCCATATTCCCAGCCCCAGCTGGAGATAATTTATAAAGAATAGAAATTTAGCTGTACACTTGCAGCTCACACCTGTAATCCTAGCTACCCACGAGGCTGAGATCTGAGGATCACTATTTGAGGCCAACCCAAACTGGAAAGTCTGTGAGACTCTTATTTCCTCCAATGAACCACCAGAAAACCAGAAGTAGAGCTGTGACTCAAAGTGGTAGAACACTAGTCTTGAGCACAAAAACTCAGGGATAGCGCCCAGGCCCCGAGTTTTAAGCCCCATGACTGACAAAAAGAAAACAAGAGAACAGAAATTTATTTCTTACAATCTGGAACCTAGAAGTCCAAGATCAAGGTGCTGGCAGATAACTACTCAGGGGGCTGAGATCCAAGCACCAGGGACCAAAGTCAGTCTGAGCAGGAAAGACCTTAAGATTCTTATCTCCAGCTAATCAGCAAAAAAATAAAGGAAGTAGAGCAGTGGCTCAAGTAGTAGAGCACCAATCATGAATGAAAGAGCCAAACCAGGGTGCAAGGTCCTAAATTCAATATGCGTGCGCTCTACCACTTGAGCCACATCGCCACTTCCGGCTTTTTCTGTGTATGTGGTGCTGAGGAATCAAACCCAGGACTTCAGGCATGCTAGGCAAGCACTCTACCACGAGGCTACCTTCCCAGCCCCAAACTGCTAGTTTTACCTTTGGCATATAAGCATTTTTTTTTAGTAGTGATTTAAACTAGTTGATGGTGTTTTTTTTTCCTGTAGTGCATAGAGAGAATCTACTAAATAACCTGCATTTACAAAAACTATGACTTAAACTGAAAACCTCTTCATAACTTGGAACCCATTTTCTCCCTGGCTAGAAACTTGCCTGAGATGCAGATAGCAATCTCTTCATATTACTAAACACAGCCCAGTTGGGCCTCCAGTCTTGAGTAAAGCCAACTCTCTCAACACCATTCTGCAGAGCTGGAGTTGATGGGAGTGACACTATATTATCCTGCTTTATTGGTTTTAAAACAACAGTTCCATAAACATTTATTTTCATTGCTTTGGTTGTTACAGACTCAAGGACAGCCAAGAAGTGAGGGTTTAAGATCCTACAGCCCTGTGTTTCCAGGCTTTTCCTTGCCACCAACGCCTGTGCCTTCTCCCGTAGCAAGAGGCTCTGGTCACACCCAGATCTACGCCCCTTCCTTTGGTCCTGTCGCCTTTTCAGGCTTCCGCCTGCATCACTGGGCAAGCAGATGCAGGTGTGGTATCTTCAACCATGCTCTTTCACTCTATCCATCAATGTCCCTAGCACTTAAAATGCTCTACCTTTCATATACATAAGACGAAAAAATTAAGGTGGGACTGTGGCTTAGTGGTAGAGTACTTGCCTAGCACACATGAAGCCCTAGGTTCGATTCCTCAGTACCACATAAACAAGAAAAGCCAAAAGTGGCGCTGTGGCTTAAGTGACAGAGTGCTAGCCTTGAACAAAAGAAGCTCAGGGACAGTGCAGGCCCTGAGTTCAAGCCCAGCACTCCCTCCAGCTCCCCCCCCAAAAAAAAAAATAAAATAAAAAGAATTATCTGGAAGATGTCACATCTTTTAAGAATTACAAAACATATTGTCTTATATTTTTTCCAAAATGTGAATTTTCTCTCTGAGGACATACTTTCCTTTCCAAATGGGTCATAGATTAAAAATAATCCCAGCTGTTTCGATCCAGAAAAATTACCCTTAGCACACTACAGAAAGAATGCCCACTGGCCCGAAAACATTTCTTCTGGCTATGAATTGGTCACATTTCCATTTCCATTCAGTACTTATTTGTTCCTGAGATAGGTAAATAACCCATGTAGCATAAGAAGTGGTCTCTCTCTTGGGAAATCTAACGGCATTCTGGACAGTGTGGATGGTTGAAAGGGGCCAGGAAGGTATTGAAGGGAGTGGATTTGGGTTCAGGTTGGCCTGGTTGCAAATTGATGTGAGTTATATAATTTCTTGGAGCCTCCATTCCTGTCTGCATCTGTAAAATGAGGATAATGATGATGATATGGGAGCTGATTAAATTCAAATAAAAATGCATTTTTAATGTGTAGCACAGTCAGGCACCTACAAAGTGTTCAATAGATGCTGAATTTTACTGCAGATAAAGTTTTGATCATTTGTGTCACTAACTCAGCTGGCTCATTTTTTTTTTTCTCAGTAGCAAGCTTTGAACTCAGGGCCTCAAATGGATATACAACCACTTGAGCCTTAACTGTGCCTTGAGCCTTGAGCTGTGTGTGTGTGTGTGCTGGTCCTGCAGTCTGAACTCAGGTCCTGGGTTCTGTCCCTGAGCTTCTTTAGCTTCTAGTGCTCTACTACTTGAGCTACAGCTCTACTTTTGGCTTTTTTTTGGGGGGGGGGCGGGGATTAATTGGAGATAAGAGGCTCAGGGACTTTCCTGCCCTGGTTGGCTTTGAACCTGGATCCTTAGACCTCAGCTTCCTGAGTAGCTAGATGCCTGCTTTAGTGGTGTTTTGTTGTTTTTTAGAGTCTTGAGGCCTCGACTGTGATCTTCCTACGTCCCTCTACCTCTTGAATAGCTAGGATTACAAGAGTAAAGTACCATGCTCCGCCCTGGTCCATCACAGTTACTACAGCCTGTTTGGGGCGGAGTAGGAAGGGGTGGGAAGAGTAGGGAGTAGGGTTGTGGCTCTGCCTGGAGTGCACACAGGAGCTTTGGATATGAAGCATGAAAGTGTCCAAGGAGACCTTGAGAGCTTCAGCTGGAAAGCAGTTAACATGGCTCCAATCGTTAACAAGACAGCAGGCAGAGAGGGAAATGACGGGGCAGGGAGAGAAATGCTTTGCTGGCCACGTGACTTTGGAACCACGTGACAGTATTAAGCTTATTTAAAATTATCTTTTAAAAAGTGTTTTAAGGGGCTGGGGATATGGCCTAGTGGCAAGAGTGCCTGCGTCATATACGTGAGGCCCTGGGTTCGATTCCCCAGTACCACATATACAGAAAACGGCCAGAAGTGGCGCTGTGGCTCAAGTGGCAGAGTGCTAGCCTTGAGCAAAAAGAAGCCAGGGACAGTGCTCAGGCCCTGAGTCCAAGCCGCAGGACTGGCCAAAAAAAAAAAAAAGTGTTTTAGGTCAGGTGGTCGTGGCTCACGCCTATACGCCTAGCTACTCTGGAGGCAGAGACTTGGAGGATATGTTAGAAGCCAGCCTGGGCAGAAAAAGACTGTAAGCCTCCATCTTCACAATAAAATAGCAAAAAGCTGGATAAGAGGCAGAGTTCAAGTGATAGAGCACCAGCTCGGCGTCAGAAAGCTGAGTGTGAGGCCCTGAATTCAAGCTCCCCTATCAGGACCTAAGGGGTCTTCCTTCACCGTTACCGAGGGCAGACTTTGCACCGGGGTTGGGACTTTCTCAGTCCAACTCAGATTTCAAAGGTGTGAGGTAATACTTTAATATCATCCATCTTCCCTCTGACTCTTATTCTAAAATTCCCCAAGCCAGACTGGGAGAGTTCAATTACTCACCCATTAAGTAAGGGTTGATCTCATTGGCCAAATGTAGTCTTGATTTGCATTTACACATGCTTTTGGGTTTGTAGATACTTTTTGCTTGAATCAGTTAAGGCTCTGGGGACTTGGGAAGTGGGGGAGGATATAGCATGCAACTCCATTCAGATAATCAAGATCTTGCCTGGCTAGCTCTTCTCAGGTTTTATAATATTAACTCATGTAAACTTCACATTAGCAGGACACTCAGCCGTGGGCCACCAATCCAGTTCCATTTTCAGACAAAGAAACTGAACCAAGTGAGCTTTCTTAAGTCACTTGCTGGAGCTCAGATCCCTCCCGCATCACTAACCATTTAGCTAGATGGCTATGTAGGGATGCACCGAGAGGGAGGAGACTGGCTGCCCTGGGCTGGGTGGTAACAATAGGTCCAGAACCAGATCTCAAATCTTCTGCCCCATTTCCGGTTCAGGAGCTCTAAGGCCTGGGAGGTCAATTTCTGCATTTACCCTGGAGCACTTTACTTACTTTCCTTATCTGCTCTGGTTCTCTAACGGCCCCAGGGAGGAGCTGTGGAGCCAAAGGTTTCACCTGCCTTAGCTGGTCTGGGTGTGGGGCTGGGTGGAAGGGTAGAGGTTTCTGGAATATGTGCTTTCCCCGGGTCTCAAATGCGCGCCCCCCGCCGAGGCCCCCCGTAGTGGCACTCAAGCCTGGGCTGTTGCTCTTCTACTGCACCGCAGCCCGGCTCCCAGGTCAGGTTTTCCCCCTTCTGCCCCCCACCCTCCGTGAGTGAGAGACGAGGGTGTCATTCCCGGGGCCTCTCGGAGTTCGTAGCTGGAGTTGGTAAGAGATGGTGGGCAGGGAAAGGGGTCCAGGATCCCCACTCTCTAAACAAAGAAGGCACCGAGGACCCAGGCTTTATTCTAAGGGCCCTGGTGACGGGCCTCCAGGTTGGTTGGAAGGAGAGGGCGAGGGCTGCAGATTGCTAAGACCCCTCTGGCCTGGGAAGAAGTAGGGTGGGGGTAGGAGTGGGGACGGACCAGGAGGCCTTCGCGGGGAGCAATCAGATGACCGAGGATTGAGGTGGGGCTGAGCCTCCGAAGCGTCCCCGGCCGGCCGCCGCCGCCACCACCACCCAGGCCCTGGGCTAGGCAGGGGGATGGACGCCCGCCATACGCCCAATGAGCGAAATTGCCCAGAGTCCTCCCCCCTCTTTTTTGTGGGGGGGGGGGGCGAAGAAGAGAGCTCTGTGGTCCAGATGCCCCGGGATTTGCAGAACTAGGCGGGAGCATTTCTCATTACGGAACGATGGAGAACCGTTACCCCTCCAAAACACGAAAACCTCGGCCGCTTTGGGCCGCCGCCTCCTCCGCCCATGACCTCATGCTTTAAGCGCCCATACAGCCTTCCCCGCCCCGTCCACACCCAGAGCCCGAGTGGGGGTGAGGGGGCAGCGGCGGGGGTCCGCAGGGCGCACTGATGGGTGGGGGGGCGCACTGGAAAACGGGGCGCAGCGCCCCCCCCCCCGCACGCAACAACACACAGAACCACCACGAGCCCTTCCCGCGACCAAGGCCTCGAACCCAGCGCGAGGGGAGGGGGCGGTCTGTTTAGCGGAACCACATTTGCTTTACATTTCCCCGGGCCAGAAGACCCGCGAAATGTTGGGGGTCACTGGTTAGGTTCCCCACACCTGGACCGATCGTCAGGCTGCGCCCCCCCCCCCCGCACCGGCCCGGTTTCCCGCGCCGCCCCGCCCCCCTGGGCCGGGCTGCCCGGGTTTGAACCCGGGGCCCGGCGCCTGGCAGCCCGCGCCCTGCCCCCCCCCCCCCGCCCCAGCGCCGCGGGTCGCGATCTGGGTGCCGCGGTTTCCCCCGCAGAGGAGGAGGCGGGGACAGCGCGCGGAGCGAGCGCCGCGAGCTCGGGTTTCCGCACCGAGGCCGAGCAGCCCCGGGGCGGGCGGCCCCCGGCGGCCGGCCTCCTCCCGGCACCACGTTCCACAGTCATGGCGCGCGAGGAGGGGCGGGCGCCGCACCCGCACCCGCGCCCGCGCCCCCTCCCCCGGCGCCCACCCGCCCTCCGCCGCCGGCCCCTCTCCAGGGCGCCCGCCCTCCCTCCCCGGCCCGCGGCGCCGCGCAGATGGAGCCCCCTCCCCGCCCCCCGGCCCCTTCCCCCGAGCCCCAGGCCCCCCGGCCCGGCCCCGCTCCCCGCCGGGACCGCGGCAGCTCCGCACATCTGTACATAAACCAGACCCCCGGGTCCCGAGCGCTGCGAGAGCCGGGACGGCCACGCAGGAAGCCAGCCCGGCCCGGCCCGGCCCGGGGCTCGAGTTCCCGGCCACGCCGCAGAGCCCGCAGCACCCCGGGGCTGCCAGGTCCCCCCGCGCGCGCGGGGCCGCAGCTCGGCCGGCGGCCCCAGCCTCCTCCCGCCGACAAAAGGTGCGGCCGCCCGCCCTCGCCGAGCGCGCCAAGCCCGCCGGCCGTGCCCCCGCCGGGCCCGCAGCGAACAATGCGCCGAGGCCCCGGCCGCCCGGCGGAGCGCGGCGCCCCGGGGTCGGGGGGCGCGGGCGGGGGGCCCCCGGCGGGACCCCAGCCGGCGGGGCCGCCCGGGCGCCCGACACCTTACTTCCTGCTTCCCCGCCCGCGGCCGCCCGGGCTCTGCGGAGGGATACGGCTCCCCTCCCGCCCCTCCCCTCCCCGCCCCGCGCCCCTCCCCCGCCTCCCCCTCTTTTTTTCCCCCCCTCTCCTCCTGTTCATCCCCCCCCCCCCACCCCAACACCCCGCCTTTCTCCTTTTGCAAGAAAATAATTTGACAGTCGATTTGCTGACAGGGGAGGAATTTGCATCCTGGTTTTTTTTTTTTTTTAAAGGCCGAGAGGAGCTTGGGAACGGTTGCTAGGGGTGGGTAAAGGGTGAGGGAGGGGGGGGTGCCGGGGAGCGGATCGGGGGGCTGGGGGGGGCGGGGGCGAGCGTGGGGGAGCCGCGCACAAGGTAAGGCCAGGTTGGCGCGGCGCGGGCCCGAGTGGGCTGCGGCCAGGGGAGGGGCGAGCGGCCCATCCGTGTTCCCGTCCCCCCTGCGCGCACACCCCTTCCCTCGGAGCGATGGCCGGGAGGCGGTGCGTGCAGACGGGAGTAAGTTTCCTGGCGGGGAGGGTGGGTGCACGCGCGCAGCCCGGCCCTGCGAATTTCCACCGGGGAGGGCGAGCGGCTGGATGCGGAGAGTTTGGAGTTGCCGGCGGCGGCGGCGGCGGCGGCGGCGGCGGAGGGCGGCAGGCCGGGGAGCCGGGCCGGGGAAGGGGGCTGGCGGGCTGCAGGGCGGAGGGGCGCCGTAGCCAGCCAGGACTAAGTTTCCAGGATTGGGTTGAGGAGCCTGCACGCCGGCTGGCTGGCGAGTAAGTTTCAGGCCGGGGAGGGCGCGTGGGGAGGGGGAGAGGGAGGGAGGGGGGGTGCATGTATGTCGAAGGGGGAGGGGGGACCAGATTTCCTGCGGGGAGGCTGAATGCATATGGAGAGTAGATTTCCTGGAGGGCGGGTGGAGGCGTCGACCGACCGAGTAAGTTTCTTGCTGGGGTGGTGGTGGTGGAGGTGGCAAGGTGGGTGCTTTGGGGGGATCCTGAGCTTGCCTCTGGGAGTGCGCCTGTGCGGGGGGGGGGGCGCACGGTATCTTTGGGGTGTGGGTGTGTAGGGGGGGGTGTGAGGGCGTCGAGGGCCCAGGCTCCCTGCTGGGGAGAGGGGCTCGTATCTGGGGAGTATGTTTCCTGGCGGAGCGATATTTGTTTACAGGCTGAGGACAGTACTGTAAGTGAGTAGCGCTGCTGAGAAGGCGGCTGACATAAATTAATGTTGAAATTACTCCATCAGCGCTGCTCGCCCCCCGCGACGACACCGACACCCCCCAAGCGGAGGCTGGTCTGCTCGGATTGCCCATGCACTTGTTGCAGAAACAGCCAAGGTAGGCAGAAGGCTTATTAAGTTTCATTTAAAAAAAAAAAAAAAGCAAAGCAATGAGTTGGCTCTGGGGGTTGCTCGGTGGGGAGGGTGGGGGTGGGGCGGGGAGGAGGGGGGCAGAGGACAAGTCCCCCCCACCCCCCCGGCCGCCCCTTCTACTTTCCTCTTCGGAAGCCGGGCCTTGGCCCTGCTGCCCTGCTTCCCCGGGTTCCCCCCAGGTCGGCCCAGCATCCCCGCCTAGGGGGAGGGGGAGGGGGGAGGGGGGGCGCCGCCATGGGCCACCCCGGCCCTCCGGGGGTGATGATGGTGATGGTGCGGGTGCGTTCGCTGGGGAAGGTGGTGATGTTACAAAGCGTTCATTCTTCCAGCCAAGAAACCGCAGGACCCTGGGGATGTGCATTTTTTAAAAAAATCTTTTCTTGACATGATGCATATGTGTTATGTGTTTGCGTCTGCGGGCTCTGTGGGGGCTGGGTGCCCCCCTGAAGTTACAGTGGCCACCCAGGTGAGAGAAGCATGCGTGGAAGGAGGTGAACTCGCCTCCCTCCCTCCCTCCCCCCCACCCACCCTTGGCTCTTCCAACTTCTCTTTGAAAGAGTGGGAAGTTGCTGCTTGGTGGTCTTAAAGAATGAGATATTACAACCCAACCCAAGCACTCTTCCGAGGTGTGGAAGCCCAAGGACACCTGGCCGACCGACAGTCCCCGGGCCCCAGCATGTGCGCCTGCCATCCTCGGTTAGAAAGCAAACCCCCTTGGGCTCCTGGGGGTGCCCTCCACCCGGCTGCCAGCACCAGCTTCGCGGAAACTCTTAGCCAGACACAACGCTGCTATGGCAAGTGAATGCGTTGAAGGGCTTGCTACCAGCGTGGCCTGGGCTGTCGGTGTGTGCAGGGCATGCAAGTCAGGAGTAGCAATGGGCGGGCCGGGCCTGGCCCAGGAGGTCTCCGGAGAGGTGGTGCCAACGAGGCAGGAGCCGGGAGAGAAGGAGTCAAGCTGTCCCAGACAGCTCCAGCCTTCTTGCAGAGGAGCTGTGTGACACACTTGGATTTTTCATGCCCAAAGGGAACAAGCCAGAGAACTCAGCACTTAAGTAGTTAACCAGCAGTGTTAGCCTCTCCTTGCTTCTGCTTTCTTGGCTCTCTGCCTTCTGGGGTTTTGCAGGAGAGAGCTGCAGGTCTTGGCTGTCAGGCACCTTGATGGTTCTGGGAGTTTCACTTTACCAGGGTAATTTGAGCACCAGAGAGTCCAGTCCAGGGATGGTGGGTAGAACTGGCCGCCAGGGTGGTTAATGGAAGTTGAGTAAGCCTCCTCCAATTCTGCACCCCTCCCCTTAGTTCTAGCAGGGGGAAAATGGATTAAAGAAAAGAAAAACAAAACTCTCTATGATATTTATGGACAGTACTTTTTTTTTTCTTTTCTTTCCTGCCATCAGATTTCAAGATTTGAGGGTTTGATATTCGGCAGTTTGAGGGCTGAGTCGATGGGAATTAAATATTAGTGCCATTTATTAAATAGTCCAAAGTAAAGTGTCCGCTAAATAAATTTGTTATTATTTGGACCCATTGGAAATTTTGGTTGGTATGTACAAAGGGAAGGTAAAGAAAAATCTTTGTATTTGTTGACCCCATGGTGGAATTATTTATATTCTTAATCTCAAAGCCAAGAGCAGTCATTCAGGTTTTTTTTTCCCCCCTCAGGTTTTTTTTTTTTTTCCTTCCTCTTATATTTATGAGATTTATTTTATTGTCTTGCTTTGGCCATTAATCAAGTTACAGTTGCTTTTTTTTCCCTTTTCTACTGAGAATGCTCTTGAGGTAATAAAAATTTGAAAGCCCATGAATCATTATTCATTCTTTTAAAAAAATATGTGGTGATTTGATTTATAGGAATTGATACTGGGAGTGACACGCCTCTTTGGGCCCTGCCCTGGTAGGCATGTCCATTTTTGCCAAGGGATTGTTTAGAAGTCAGCTTGACATAAAAAAAAAAAAAAAGAACCTTTCCCTTCTCATCTCTAAGCATTGCAATGATTAATTTTGCAGGTTCATAGTGAACATGGGTCTTTCACTGCTTGGTAAGCAGGCTTCGGACGTGTGATAGTACTATGTAGAATTTATGAGCTTGCTGTGAAAACAGCTCTGTGAACTGGGTAGCAAGTACTCAATTTTGCCTCCTCTTATCCATGTGGGCTTTTGGTTTTGTTGAGTTTGGAGCTTAGGTTGTAGGAGAAAGGGACAGATTGATGTTCTTTGCTGCTTATATAATAAAATATGTGGGCACAAAGGCAAAGCATATTTATACTTTTCCTCGCCTTCTACATTGATGGGTAAATGGATCATAATATCAAAAAGTCTTGGTTTTGTTTTGGGAAGGCATAAGGATCCTACGTAAAGTTGGTTAATCAGGAAGTGATAAAATTGCCTTGGGTTTAGTCACTGGCTCAAATTTACAGTATTTGTAAAGTAATGAGCTTTTTTTCCCCCCTATGGTGGGACTTGAACTCAGGCCAGGGCTCTTTTGCCCAAGGATAGCTACTCTACCTCTTGAGCCACACTACTTCTGGCTTGTTTGGTGGTTAATTGGAACTAAGAGTCTCACGCACTTGCCTGCCAGGACTGGCTTCAAACCATGATCCTAAGATCTCGGCCTCCTAAATAGCTAGGAGCACAGGCTTGAGCTGCCAGTACAGGCTTAATGAGGAATTTTTTTTTTAAAGGTGGTTTGGTAACTAAAGACAGATGGAAACTGTCCCAGTTAGAAAAATCAGGGAGGGTACCAATTTGTAGACATAAAAAGGCTTTTTTTGGGGGGGCGGGGGAGGGTGTGCAGGTCTTGGGGCTTGAACTCGGGGCCTGGGCCCTGTCTCTCTGGTCTTCTTTTGCTCAAAGCTAGGTACTCTACCACTTGAGCCACAGATTCACTTCTGGCTTTTTGGATTGTTTTGTAGACTCTCTCAGACTTTCCTGCCTGGGCTGGCTGCAAACTGCAATCCTCAGATCTCAGCCTCCTGAGTAGCTGGGATTTACGGACGTGAGCCACCAGTATCCCTGGCTTTGGACTGTTTTTTTTTTTCCCTTAAAATTTAAAAATGCATGGTTGGATCCCTGAATTCCCTTCTGGCTCGGAAATGATGTGTGGTGAGGCCCCAGAGATCTTGAGAGTTAGTATCTTCCTGGCCCAACGGCCCAATTGCTTCATGGACTCGGGGGAGTGGATGAACTTCTGCTTTTGTCCTTCTTGTGGAGAAAGTGGATTTGTCCTTTGACATTCCAGAAAAGTCTCTTGATCATCAGATACAAGGACTTACTAAGGAACGTCTCCTACTGACTTTGACAAAAATTGGCCAATTACAATAGGAAAGTAGAGAGGGGGAGAAAACAATCCCAGGCATAAAAAAATAATTTCAGCTCCTCTTAGAAGTTGCTCTGCAGCCAGCAGATACACTGCTGACATCCTTGGTCAA
Organism: Perognathus longimembris pacificus; assembly: GCF_023159225.1. Taxonomy (NCBI): domain Eukaryota; kingdom Metazoa; phylum Chordata; class Mammalia; order Rodentia; family Heteromyidae; genus Perognathus; species Perognathus longimembris. The sequence continues at coordinate 7,476,143 of NC_063166.1, forward strand.
TGGACCTCTTATCTCCAGGTAGCAGGTAACTTTGGGGGGAAGAGAAAGGGGACCCCAAAAGCCCTGTGTGGCCTTGTCCACTTACTGTGGAGAATTCACAGGTGGACCGTTGGGTGTTTGTCTGAATAGGAGTCCTGAGGTTCTTAATCATGATACCGTAGTTGGCACTTCCAGGGTACAGTATGTTTCACTGTGGGCATTTTGGGATGTTTTGTTGATTTTCAACATTGACATGAAAAGGATCCACGGAAGTGGCTTAGACCCCCCCCCCCCCCCAGGCCGTGTAAGCAGTCGTTGACTGTCCTGCTCCAAGGGTAATGGAATTCAGTTCATTTTATTCCCTGACCTCATAAAACTGTATGACTAGCTGTGCACCGGTGGCTAACGTGTATACTTCTAGCTACTCAGAAGGCTAGAATCTGGAGGATTGCAATTGAAAACCAATCTGGGAGAAAACTCCAGGAGAGTCCATCTCCAATTAAATAGCAAAGAGCTAGGCTGGAGACATGGCTCAGGTGGGAGGGAGCCAACCAAGCAAGGTGAGCAAGCTCAAGGCCCTGAGTTCAGATCCTGGTACTGATAAAAATTAAACAGCTATGTGATCTGGGCGAGGGCAGAGGGCTGGAATCTGCTGGGATCTTGTGGATTAAGACTAGTTCTGGATTTGGATGTTGAAGACAACCAATGAAATAAAGGAGTCAGTCACCACTCCCGGAATAAGTACATTTTGATTGATGCTTCTACAGGATTTGTGCTGGTCCTGGGGCTTGAACTTGGAGCCTGGGTGCTATCCTTTATTTAGTTTTTTGGCCCGTGGCTAGAGTTCTATCATTTGAGGCACGCACTCTACCACTAGGCCATATTCCCAGCCCAAGTTCTACCATTTGACCTATTATTTCTGTTTCTGTCTTTTTGGTGGTTAATTGGAGATAAGAGTCTCACAGAGTTTCCTGCCTGGGCTGGCCTCGAACTGTGATCCTCAGATCTCTTTTATAGTCTTCATAAAATGAATTGCCCTGTGGCTCTCTTAGTAAATCTTTTCTTTTGAGTTAAAGAATAGTCACAACAAAAAAAGCCTATGATACTTTCCATGGATTTCAGCTTGTTAGAGTAGCTACGTGCAGTAATTTGCATTTAGTAATTCGGACGAGGAAATGGATGGTTTGGGTTTTTTCCTCATAGAAGACAATAAACGGAATGGCATGGACTATGTTGAGCTCTTGGACTATTGGTTTAGTTACATAATTTTTTTTTTTGGTAGTGGAGAGAAATCTCTTTGCCTAAGTGGCTGTGCTACCTCTGGGGTCACAATGAGATCACGGTATGTTCCTTCATGAGCAGCCTTTGGTCAGGTGCAGTAGTTCATATCTATAATCCTGGCTCATGTCTGTGATCCTAGCAAGGAGCTAGACCCCCATCTCAATTACAACATGAGAAAGCCGGATGTGGTCGCTCACCTGTGCCCCTCATAGGGAAGCATAAGTACAAGGATTGGGATCTACGTCTACTTGGGCAAAAACTTAATAGCCTGACTGAACAAATACCTAAAGCAAGAAGGGCTGGATGCATGACTCAAGTGGTAGAGTGCCTGCCTAGCAAGTCTGAGGCCTTAAATTCAATCCCTAGTATTTAGTCCTCTAAAAGGGGGTCTGATGTATTCATTCATGCATTGAGCAACTACTTACTGCCAGGCACTGTGTTACAAGACTCATAAACATCCCTTTCTATCCATATGCCCTCCCCAACGTACAGTCTAGGGGCAGAAAGAAATCGCTCCCCTGTAAACAGTGATAAATGTCCTGATGAAATCACAAAAGGAACAACACCCCCTTCCATGAGGATTAAGGGTGGGAGGAGACAGTGGGTCAGGTGGGGGAGGAGCTAAAGGAGGCACCTGGGCTGGGGAGTGAGGGGGAGGGGCCCAGGGCAGCCCCAGGAACCCAGTGGGCTGAGAACTCAGTGGCCTCAGGAAGGTTTGGATTTCTTTTCTATTGTAATGGGAGGCTACTGGAAGGTTGGAGCTGGAAATAAGGGCAACAGCCTGACTCACCCTTAAAGCAGATTGCTTCCATAGAGGAGAGGGTGCACCGGGCAGGTGTAGTGTGGAGGGCCTGGTAAAGAAGCCGTTGGAATGAAGCTAGCATAACAAAACCCACTAAAGCCTGGTTCTCGCCGCCCGCTTACTCTGGAATCTGAGGATCACAGTTGGAAGCCAGCTTGGCAGGAAAGCCCATGACTCTCTTCCTTCTTAGGAACCACCAAAAAACTGGAAGTGAAGCTGTGGCTCAAATGGTACAGCACCGTCCTTGAGGGAAAAAGATAAGGGAGAGTGCAAGAGCAGCACAAAACCCAAGACAACTCCACTGGAAACTATTAAAGGAGAGAAGGGATTTATCGAAGAGTAAAGGGTTTAAGTGGATCAAAGTACATCACTATGGAACTCCTTGGTAGAATTTGTTTGCTACTAAAGAAGCATGGATAAATAGAAAAAAAAAAAGAGAAAGAAAATTCAAAAGAAAGAAACAGCATTTGGAAGGCCAGGGGTGGTGGTACCCTCCTTTAATCTCATATACTTAGGAGGCAGAGATAGGAAGATCTCTATCCCAGGCTGGTGTGGGCAAAAACTTACAAGCTTCTATGTGGAAAGCAAGCTAAAGGCAAAAGGCCTGGGGGCTTGAGTGGAGTGCTGGAGCTCTTGGTGTGAGGCTGAGTTGGAGGCTCGGTATGGGCAGGGGATTTGGAGCAGGCGAGGTGGCAGAGGCGTCTGGAGAAGGGCCGGGGAAGGGGGCTGCAGGGTTGCAGCTGGCTTTGGTTGGGGTGAGGATGGGGAGGAGGGACACAGGGAAACTGAAGTTCCTGGCTTGGGCACTTGGGCAGGTGTTGGTACCACCTCCTGAGATGCGGGAGCACCAGGGAGGGAGGGACACAGTCAAGGTGGTTCTGTGTGAGTACTACCACCATGGGATGTCTGTGAGACTCAGGATGGCGTGCCCAGGGCCAAAGGAAGCAGCCAGGCAAGAGGTAAAAATATTGGTGCCATCAGCGAGATGTTATCAAGGTGTGGATGAGATAATCTGGAGGGGGGAGGGGTAGAGAAGAAGGGAGAAACTCGTATGGAGGATGGTGTGTGTTCCATGTTTCCTAAGTTGGCAAGATAGAAAAGACACCTTTGGAGCCTTATTTGGTGGTCCATGCCTGTAATCCTAGCTGCTCAGGAGGCTAAGATCTGAGGATCACGGTTTGAAAGCAGCCCAGGCAGACAAAGGGAATTGAGAGACTCTTGATCTCCAACTAACCAGCAAAAAGGTAGAAGTGAGGGTGTGGCTCAAGTGGTAGAGCACCATCTTTGAACCAAAATGCTAAGCAAGACCATGAGGTCCCGAGTTCACACCCCTGTACCTGTGAGCGCGCGCACACACACACACACACACACATACTTTATACCATTGAGTTTGGCAAAGTGGACTCCATTGGTACCTTTGGGAGGCAGAGTGAATGAGAGAACGATGGGGGATGGAGTAGCAGCAAGATTGGAGAAGGCTTGGATGAGGGATTGTGAGATGAGGAGCAGCATGTGCAGCCAACTTCTTGGTAGAATGTGATCATGATGGAGTGGCAGGGAAATTGGGACCCAGAAGAACATGTGCAAAAAGAAACTTGTTTTGGGAAGGGGTAGCATGTTTGTGATTTGGGGGGGAGGGCCGGTGGAGAGAGGGTGATTGATCCAGAGTAGGCGGAGTCAGATGAGAGAGCTGTGGGTAAAGTCTGCCTAGAGGGACCAGCTTACAAGAGTGCATGCCAGGATTGGGCAGGCAAGGGAGCCCTCGCTACCTCCAGCCCCCAGGTGGAGGCTGCACCAGCCTTGGGAAGGGATTTAGACTCAGGGCTTGATGCCAGCCAAGAGACTTCAAGGATTAAGACCGCATTAGAGCCGGTTCCAGTTGCTCAGGCCTGTAATCCTATCTACTCAGGAGGCTGAGATCTGAAGATGGTGGCTTGAAGCCAGCCCAGACAGGAAACTCTAGGAGACTCTTATCTCCAATTAACCATCACAAGAGCCTTAAGAGGAGTCTGTGTTCGAGCGGGAGAGCACAAGCCTGGAGCTAAAAAGCTTGGAGAATGCCCAGGCCCCCGAGTTCAAGCCCTAGGATTGGCACGCAAACAGACTACATTAGAAATTGTACTATCAAGCTGGGAATGTGGCTTAGTGGTAGAGTGCTTGCCTAGTATGTACAAAGCCCTGGGTTCGGTTCATCAGCTCTGCATAAACAGTGGTGCTGTGGCTCAAGTGGTAGAGTGTTAGCCTTGAGCAAAAAAGAAGCCAGGGACAGTGCTCAGGCCCAGGACTGGCCAAAAAAAAAAAAAAAAAAAAAAGGAAAAGAAAGATATAGTACTATCATTTTCTCAATGTTAGGACTGCCTTCAGCCACATGATGGAAAGAAGTGTCTTCACCTGATGTAATTTGGGCCTCACATTAGATTTATCTGCTAACTATGATTGGAAAAAGACACCTGTGAGTTTTTAAGATTTTTTTTTTTTGGTCCTATTCAGAAGTTGGTGGACACACTGTGTCACGTGTCTTGAGCAAGAATCTTAGAAAGCAATACAATAAAGGCAAAGAGCTGCGTGTTGTACAGGCTGCCTTTCATGAAAGTGTCTCCTAGGCTGGGCTAGACTTGAGCAGCCTTCAGCCATGGGGTCTTCTTGGGGAGCGGGTGGGCGAGGAGGGCATCGAGGATGGGGCAGAGGCTCCGGGTAAGTCAGCCCGTGAGCAGGTCTCACATCTGTACCAGGAGGGTGCCGTCATCTGTCGCCTCCCCCTTCGAGTCACGCCACGTATGGAAAGTGCTTTGCAAACTGCAAGAGGCATGGAACAGACATGGGGAGGGGACTCCATCTCCAGCCCATCTCCTTTGCCCGTAGAAAATCTGGCCATCCACTTCCTCTGCCTCTCTTCACAGTTTACCGGGTCCTCTTCCTACTGTTTGTCGTCTCCTTTTCTCCACCTTCTGCTCGGGGTTAAATGCTGTGCCATCCCGGTAGTGAACCGCCTGTGAGGGTTGGAAGGCTGGCACCAGAAATGGCTGGCTAGGATTGGCTCAAGCATTGGAGACTCAAGGGGCCAAGGCACAGGAGGCTTTCTCCGAAGAAACCCCGTGTCATCACGGAGACCGCTGTGAGGCCCCCTCGTTCGATGTGCAATCTAACTCCTTTGCAAGGTTTTATATAAAGAAAAAGGAAAAGAACAAGACAGCGTTGCTACCCAAGGAGGGTTCATCGGGAAGTAATCGGAGTTCTTCTGTTTGTCATTTTACCTTGGGAGCTAACGAACTCCCTTCATATTCAACCCAAGGATAGAATAATGAGATGGCTTCTTCGCTCTTGGGGTTGGCTGTGCCTTTTTGCTTTCTTAATTGGGTGATGTGTGTAAGCTAGGGCTTTTCAAGGGGAGCCTGAGTGGGTGAGCTTTTTGAAGGATCTGAGCATCTTGGGGAGCCAGCAGACATTCTGGATGCTTCTGGTGCCTTCCTGGGCCTGGGCCTACCCTGGGGGTTCAAGGTTGTAGGGTGTCTGGCGATGGAGGGCCTTGGGTCTCTGCTGCCCTTGGCTTCTGGAACTATCCTTGTCAGGCTACCATGAGCATCTTGTGGGCTGACCGGGAAGAAGGCACAATTGGGGCTCCTTTCATTTTTGGAGCCCGAGCATTTAGCCAGACAGAGCCTTGCTGCTGGTTAAAAAAAAAATGCTTCCTTATGTAAGAATCAGCTGGTTTAATTTTTTTTTCCCCTTGTCTCTCCGTTTCTCCCCTTTAGTTTTGTTGGAGGGAGAAATCTAGGCCTCTCTCTACCGGGCCCAGACCTTGCAGCTGCCGAGGCAGCCCAGCCCAGAGAAATATTTCCTTTCCCCCATATTTCCCTCATCTTTGCAGCCTTAAGCCCGGGCGCTTTAGCTGAGCTCTCCAATGCAAATGACGTCCCATCCCCCATCCCTTTTAATAAGTGACATTTTGTTAAATCAGTTATTCAAGGCCTTATCTATATTTCTGTCTGTGCTGGCTTAGTCAAAATAGGAAAGAGAGGGAATATTAGATTTCTTCACCCACCTACCCTCCTTCTTCCCCTCGGAGCAACTCTGCGTAAGATTTCTGAGAAGAGAGGGGGTGCTGGGGGGGGGGAGGGCAGCGATGCTGCTTGCAGTAAAACGTGAAGGGCTTTGACTTGTAGCCGATGCTGTTTTGCAGCAGCTGTGATTTTTCCATTTTTCTTTTTCTTTCTGTTTTGATTAGTGGAACTCATTGTGCTACAGGGTTGGGATTGTGGGGGGTGGGGGTGGGGGTAGGGGAGGGCCGAGGAACAACATTTCCGGGGAGAGCTGGGAGGGGCCAGAGGAGAAGGGATTTATTGAAAATATATGTCTACTTCTGCTACGATAAAGCAGCAGGCATGTAAAAATACAACAGGGACATCATTGTTGTGGTAATGTAGGCAGAGCTTGCACGGGTTCTCATTAACAGAGCTCAGCCCACGTGGAGGAGGGGGTGGAGGAGGGGGTGGAGGAGGGGGTGGAGGAGGGGGTGGAGGAGGGGGCGGAGGAGGGGGCAGAGGAGGGGGTGGCCAGGCTGCATTGAGAGTTGGGGTATTCAATAATAGCAGAAACTCAGGGGAATTGCCTTCACTCCCCCCAAGCTGCCATTGCCTGCCTTTCTCCAATTCAGGTTACCTTTTTTTTTCTTTTTTTAAAGCTGCTGGTTGGATTTTGTGATTTCACCCCACCTCCCCCCCCCACCAAAAAATGCAGGAAGAACTGTGTAATTTTTCAAGTTAGAGAAAATTAAAATAAATTCTTCTCTTGGGAACTCAAAGGAGAATTTTGGCAATACACCGCGAGTCAGGGATTGGATTTTTATCTCTTGCATCCCAGAGAATAGCCTGGCTAGGGGCTCGTGAATTTGCATATCCCTGGGGTGTCAGAATTAGGGGTTCAGATCCGGTTAATAGAGGTAGCTACTATTTTAGAGAGCTTGTTGGGTGTCCAGCCTTGTGCAGATAACTTAACCACTTTCTCTTCTTACATTGTAAGGAGCAGGTGGGTGGGGGCGGCTGCCTACTTGATGTTTGGGGAAACTGAGGCTCAGGGGCTAAGTTGCGGAGCTTGTGTACAAACCGAGGACTAACTCTGCACATGATCACCCGCTCTGTTGATCGAGGGCGATGAGCATGGGGCTGTGTTGTCTTTCAAGCATTGGCTAGTGACGTGCTCTCTGTGGCCGGGGAGATTTGAAGGCCCTGGCAGGATGTGGGCTAAGACCTGGGCACCGTGCGGGTGGGTCTCCTCTGGTTGGGGGGGGTGCTTAGGGGGGTGTGAGGATCTTTGGGGTAGGGCTGGTAGTGGAGGTTCTCCCCTAGAGCTCAGTGACCTTGGGAAAGTCACTTTTCTCTTGCCAAACTTTCACTTTTCTTGAGAGGGTCAGGTCCACCCGCTTGGGGCCTGGAGGAGGTGAGTGAAACCCATGCAGAACATTTCACAGCTCACCCCTTCTCAGTCCTTCCTGATGTCATTCTGTTTCTTCTGCTTTCTTCATTTCTGTTATCTGTCGGTGTAATGGTGAAAATTGATCTTTTTCTTCCTTGCCTGGCCTTCTCTCTCTTCTCTTCTCTTCTCTTCTCTTCTCTTCTCTTCTCTTCTCTTCTCTTCTCTTCTCTTCTCTTCTCTTCTCTCCTTCCCCTCCCCTCCTCTCTCCTTCCTCCCTCCCTCCCTCCCTCCCTCCCTCCCTCCCTTCCCCCCATCTATGTAGCCCTCCTAGAATTTGGAGAGGTTTTAGAAACCATAGCTTAGAGTTTGGGGGTTGGTTTTAGAGCCTTTTGGGGACTTTTTGGTCACATATTGCTTTGCCCCCTTTATCTCTGTCTTTTCCTTCTCAGACTGTTATGAATTCATTAGACCTTTTCTGGAGCTCATCAATCTCGGAAGCTCCTGTCTGTGTTTCAGTATGAATATCTTTTTCTATTGGCCTCTCTCCTCATAGGAGCCAGTCATTTTTTTTCAGTTCCTTCCTGTTGTCAAATTCATCTTCAATTCTTAATTTCAGTTATTTTATTTCACTCAAAGGAATTGTTTAAAATAATTAAAGATTCCAGTTATTTGCATTGAAATTCTCTTAAAATGTCCTGTGTTATCTTGAGCATAAAAACTGTGGTTGTTTTAATGTTCTGTCTGGTAACCCCAGTATTTAGATCTACTTTGAGGTTTGCTTTATTAATGTAATTTCTTTTTCTCTTGATTCAGTCCTGTCATGTCACAGAAGTTTGCTTGCATGCTAGAAAATGCCAAGAGGTTTAGGATGTTGGATGACTTTGAAGCCGTTAAGGCTGATCTGTTTCTGATCCATCTTTATTTTTTTAATTTTAATATTTTAATTTGTGTGTGTGTGTGGGGGGGGTCATGGGGCTTAAACTCTAGGCCTGGGTGCTGTCCCCAAGGTTTTCAGCTCAAGGTTAGAGCTCTACCACTTTGAGCCACAGTACCACTTCGAGTTTTTCTGGTGGTTAATTAGACATAAGAGTCTCACGGACTTGACTGTCTGGGCTGGCTTTGAACTACGATCCTCAGATCTCAGCCTTCTGAGTAGCTGGATGACAGGCATGAGCCACGGGCGCCAGACCCACGTTTATTTTGTAGGGGTTTTATTAGGGTCCCTCTTCCCTAGTAGCCCACATTTCTGTTTCATTTGTGTGCTGTGGTGGAAGTGCCCAATCACCGTCGTGTAGAAGCTGCTTCTCTCCCCTTGGAGCCGTGGGTTCGGCCCTGCCTCCTCGTGGCCTCCTTGCCAGCAGGTGTCTTCAAGGAAGACAGTTTGTCCACGTCCAGGCTCACATCCGGGTGGCTCCTTTTCAGTGCGATCTTGGGGCTCTCAGATCGTGGGTGTCAGCAGAGCTCTGAACGCTGCTCTCTCATCTTCAGTCCGAGGAGGAAGCTCCGTCAGCTTCGGCTTGCTGTTCTGTGTCCCTGTGGATCTCTACGCCAACGTGGCAAGTGGCCTGAGGTGCCGACTGCTCACTTCACAGTGCTCACCCTTCCCGAAGGACTTGTCCTGAGGTCTTACCTGCCTTGTCCTTCCACCCTGCAATCACACACACACACACGCACACACACACCTGTGTGTATGTGCCTATGTGCGCGTTTATTTAGTGCCAATCCTGGGTCTTGAACTCAGGGCATGAGCTTTTGTGCTCAAGGTTAGTTCTCTTCTACTTTCAGCTTTTTGGTGGTTTAATTGGAGATGAGAGTCTCATGGACTTTCCTGCCCAGGCTGGTTTTGAACCATGATCCTTAGATCTCAGCTTCCTGAGTAGCTAGGATTGCAGACATGAGTTTCTGGTGCCCAGCTTACTAGTATATTTTATCTCCATGTTGTAGCTGTTCTGTACAGAGCCAGTTAGTTTCCTATCAGCGGGGTCATAATAACTGAAAGTGAAATTTGTGTGTGCACTTGTATTACTTAATTTAACTTTCAAGTATTTGTAGCCTCTCCCTTTTTTGGCAGTACCAGGGTTTGTACTCAGGGCCTCAAGCTTGCTGAGCAAGCTCTCTACGTGGGAACCATACCTTCAGCCCACTTTTTGGTTGTTTTCAAGGGCTGGCCAAGGGTTGCTGGAGATGATGAGAAGCGCCACCATGTCCAGTCATCGGTTGAGATAGAGTCTTGCTAACCTTTTTGTCCAGTCTGACCCCTCAATCTCTGCCTCTCAGGTAGCTGGGATTACATACCTGAGCTATTGTGCCCAGCCCAAACCCCCTTTGATGATGTTTCTCATCTACTCAGCCATTTTCCTCTTGGTAGATACTGAGATCATTTCCCATCATTTGCTATTAGCAATAATTCAGCAGGAAATACTCTTGCTTTATTCATAAATTTCTAGGTATAGGACAGAAAAGATTCAGAAATGAAAATTTCAGTCAGTAATGATTGTTTCTGTGTACTGTCCAACCCCCCCCCCCCCAAACTACTTACCATTTCTCTCTCGCATGGCTCAGAAAGTTTTTTTATTGTAAATTTTTTTTTTTTTTGCGGGGGGGCTAGTCTTGGGCCTTGGACTCAGGGCCTGAGCACTGTCCCTGGCTTCTTTTTGCTCAAGGCTAGCACTTGGCCACTTGAGCCACAGCACCACTTCTGGCCGTTTTCTGTATATGTGGTGCTGGGGAATTGAACCCATGGCCTCATGTATACGAGGCAAGCACTCTTGCCACTAGGCCATATTCCCAGCCCTTATTGTAATTTTTTTTTTTTTTTTTTTTGGCCAGTCCTGGGCCTTGGACTCAGGGCCTGAGCACTGTCCCTGGCTTCTTCCCGCTCAAGGCTAGCACTCTGCCACTTGAGCCACAGCGCCGCTTCTGGCCGTTTTCTGTATATGTGGTGCTGGGGAATCGAACCTAGGGCCTCGTGTATCCGAGGCAGGCACTCTTGCCACTAGGCTATATCCCCAGCCCGCTTATTGTAAATTTTTAAATTTATTTTTTTATTATTTATTTATTTGCCAGTCCTGGGCCTTGGACTCAGGGCCTGAGCACTGTCCCTGGCTTCTTTTTGCTCAAGGCTAGCACTCGGCCACTTGAGCCACAGCGCCACTTCTGGCCGTTTTCTGTATATGTGGTGCCAGGAAATTGAACCCAGGGTTTCATGTATACGAGGCAAGCACTCTTGTCACTAGGCCATATTCCCAGCCCTTTTTAATTGTAATTTTAAAGATTGTTATCATAAAGGTGATGTGCGGAGGACACAGTAGCATAGGTTATGTGAATTGAGTACGTTTCATTTTGGACAATGACATCCCTTCCCCTGCTCTCTCCCAGTAATTCCCTCCTGTCCCCACCTGTAAGTTGTATAGTTCACTTTCTACATGGTATCTCGTGAGCACCGTTGTTGTATTTGTCTTTGTTTATTTTAAATATGGTTATTTGTTTATAGCAGTACTGGGGCTTGAACTCAGGGCCTTGGAGCTTCCTGAGCAAGCCCTTTATCTGTGTCTCTCAGAAACATTCACATGTGTGCAGTACCCCAGATATTCTTCTACCTGCTGAGTGATGTTGGTTTCCGTTCTCCTGAGACCTCGTGGGCATACAATGATGAGGAAGAGGAATCTGAGGCATGGGGTTGGGGGGTGAGCCCGTCCCCCTCACACAGCCTGCAGTCTCAGAACGGAGCTGACTCTGGATTTGGACCCTGTGCTTTTAAGTGCTATCATTTTAAGATACTTGTTCTAATTTATCATGGTTTCCTTTTTACTTCTTGTAGGGTTTCTCTACTAACCTCTTGGTTGGACTCCACCCCCCTCCCCAATTGTGGGGCTTGAACTCAGGGCCTGGGCACTGTCTCTGAGCTCTTTTGCTCAAGGCTAGTGCTCTACCACTTGAGCCACAGCGCCACTTCCAGTTTTCTGGTGGTTCATTGGAGATAAGAGTCTCATGGACTTTGCTGCTCAGGCTGGCTTTGAACCAAAATCCTCAGATCTCAGCCTCCTGAGTAGCTAGGATGACAGGCGTGAGCCACTGGTGCCTGGCCATCCACTTTGGTGTTCTGATGATTCATTAGTGATAAGAGTCTCACAGACTTTTTTTCTGCCCGGGCTGGCTTCGAACCATGATCCTCAGATCTCCTGATTAGCTAGGATTACAGATGTGAGCCAGCAGCACCGGACTTGTTTTTGCTGTTGCTTTATCCTCTGAGGGATGGACGTGGGGACAACTTAGGGAAGTAGGTGTCGTAGACAGGCATCGCTGTTAGCACTGGGGCTTCGATGAGGAGGCTCACATTACACCTTGCCCATGTAAGGTTATCCGGGAGCTCGTGCTGCACTTGGTATGGGGTCATGGCAAGGAATTTCTGCTTTCACCCCTGGCGGGGCTGGCCGGCACTGGCCGGGCCAGGCCTTTATGGTAGAGAGCGTAGGAATCATTTCAACCTTGTCTTTCCACACTTCCTCTGGTTTTGTCACTTAAGGACACAGAGCTGTATTCAGTGCTTGGGAACTGGAGGCCAGAAGGATCGTGAGTTCAAGGCCAGCCTGGGTGAGGTAGTAAGATTCCTATCTCAAAAGAAAAAAAATACTACAGGCATGTAAATAGAGAGCTTCCCTCCTAATCAGGGAATCAGGGCCGTCGTAGGGCACTGGGTTGAAATGATTAAGGGCTGATGCTTTGGGTCTTGAATCTGCGGGGTGTAGAAGAAGGCTTGTTCTCCTCCACCTGCTGCTCTCAGTTTTTTCTACCCTTTCCTGGTTCCCATTCCTGTCATCCCCCTTCCTACCCACCTCCTTGCCCTCCCCACGCCCCCTTTCCTTTCTCCTATTGACTGCTAATTATGTAGCTCTTAGCTAGCCTGCATTTTAAGATGCACTGTCTCTTGATCAAATCAACTTTGTTTTCTGAAAACAGGCTTTCAGTTTTTTGACTGTCTCAAGGAAAAAAAAAATTGCTGAATAAAAGGACTCTCCTTTATCTTTGGTTATTTCTGAATATTTGCTACGCCTTCATGGCTCATAATAGACGGAGATTCTGTTCCTTTCGTCTTGGAAGGAGACACAGGAGGGTCCCCTTGATTTGTGCCTTCGGTGTGGCAGCTGCTGGCTTTCTTTGGGCTGTTTGAGTTTCTTGAATGGTGATGGTAACTCCAAGAATGCTTTGTGGTAGATGGCTTTGAGAGGTTTCCAGAAGGAATGATGAGGTGACAGAGAACAGAAGGGACCCCCCCCCCTCCCCCAAGCTCACAGAGGCGGTGAAAGTAGAAGTCCAGGCAACCTTGAAGTCTGGGAACCTCGCCCTCACTTTGCCTTGTGGCACTGTCTGCTGTAGCTTTACTTCCATCTCTAGAGCCACTCCTGCCTCCTTGATGTTCCTGGATTGTTCCTACCTCAGGGCCTTTGCACAGTCAGCCTTCTCTGTTTGCATAGCTCTTCCAGAGCCTCAATACTCACCTGCGTTGCTGATCTGTCTCCTCTTGCAAGTCTCTACTCACGCCTTCTGTCTCCACAGGGCTTTTAGTCTCTACTTACCACCTAGTCTCTACTTACTACTGTGCCTCGTCATTGCTGTTGTCTCCCCCCACCCCCCTGCCCCCTTTTGCTGGTATTGGACCTTGAACTCAATGCCTGGGCCTGTCCCTAGCTTCTTTTGCTCAAGGCTGGTGCTCTTGAACCACATTTAAACTTTCCCGCTTTGGGGCTGGTTGATTGGAGAGTCTCACAGACTTTCCTACCCCCGCTGGCTTCAGACTGTGATCCTCAGATCTCAGCCTCCTAAGTAGCTGGGATTACAGGCATGAGCCACCAGGCCCTGGCTACAGCCGGTCTTCTACTTGAGTCTTTGCCTTCTCTCTATTCTAAATCCCCCCCCCCCCCCCCAACACTTTAACCTGCGAACTTGTCTTCTTTTTCAATTATTTTTTTTAACGTGGTACCCAGGGATTCATGAATGCGAAGCAGCACTCTACCACTAAGCCACGTTCCCCGCCCTTGTATTCTTATCTTTACTGCTAGTCTGTGCACCAGGGTGCTAGGCGCATCCGCTGTGGTCTGAAGCCTGCCAGCGCGCAGTAGGGGCTTTGTGGATGCGTGTGGAGGCGGCTGGGCAGGGCCCCCAGCTCTAGACACTTTGCATCACGCCTTAGGATCGGGAAAAATCTCTTTTGCCTGTAGGAATTTCTTTTTTAATTAAGATTTTTATCATTGTCATCCCCTTCCCTCTTCCAGTTCATTTAAGACTGTTATGAAACAAAACTCATTAGACTTCAAAATCTGACAGAGCTAAGGCCCCGGGGAAAGAGAGCAAGAGGAGGCGGCCATGGCGGGGGGGGGGGGGGCTGCCTCCCCTGGGCCCCGCAGCCCGCCCCTTTCTCCCTGGCTGTCATGTGTCTGGTGAGGGAGCGGTGGGCGGTGGTTCCAGGCCTTGCTGGGCAGGGGTGGCCGGAGTCAGCCAGGAGGGAGGAGGCCCTGCCCCCTGCTCACTGAGCAGAGCAGCCCCGGGGGAGAGACAAGCAGTGAACAGCTCCACGGGGGCGGGGGGGGGGGGGCTGGGGTTGTAGGGGGAATCGGGAAGGTGGTCCGGTCAGTATGCAGTGACTGCTGTGTACCGTGAGCTTTTTAGGGCTTGGAGAACTGGGGACACTTTCAGAAGAGCAGGGCGGGGCCCCAGCAGGCCCGCAGTCTCACTGGGCTGTACTTCCCTCTCTGTGGGAGCACTGGGGTGGGGGTGGGGGAGGGAAGGAGGGAGCTGCTGAGGAAAGGGCTCAGCCTTCCCCCTTTGATGTGCTGGTCCTGGGACTTGAACTCAGGCCTCACACTCTTCATTGTTTTTTAATTCCTTGCTCATGCTGGCTCTATTCCCTGAGCTGCGCCTCCACTTCCAGCTTTTTGCTGCCGGTTAATTGGAGCTAAGAGTCTCTTGCATGTGTCTGCTGTGATCCCGGGATTTCAGCCTCCTGAGCAGCTAGGAAAAACAGGTGTGAGCTCTGGGCAGCGCCTCATGGTCTGGGCACTGTCCCTGAGCTGTTTTGCTCAAGGCTAGCACTCTACCACTTGGGCCACAGTGTCGCTTCGAGCACTTTGGTGTTGAATTGGAGCTAAGCGTGTCATGGACTTTCTTCTGGCCCCAGCTGGCTTTGAGCTCAATCCTTAGATCTCAGCCTCCCGAGTAGCCGAGATTAGAGCCCGCGCCTGGCTAGTGGTGCACTTTCAACGTGTAATGGTGGGTGATGTGGGATCCTGATAGAGGGGTACCCCACGAGAGAGCCTCCACCCTAAAGAGCTGGGGTTTCCCCCTCTATCCATCTTGAGCCCCAATCTTTGCATCTCATCCGCTGGGTATCAATGCCAACTGATTTTTGAGTTTCGCCTCCTTTCATTTCCTCTCTCCTCTGTCTTCTGTGGTGGGGGCTTAGCAGGCTGCAGACAGCTACGCCCCCCTCCCCCCCCCACCATTGCCCAACCTGGGGAAGGCAAATGTGCAGAAGGAAAACCACGAGTTCCATTAAAGCTGCAGATGCCCTGATAAGTGAAGAGGAGAATAATGGCTCCTGCCATGGTTTACTGGGGGCACACACCGCACCAGAAATGACACAGGAATTAAAACGAGCTGAAGGCTCGCTGGTTGGCTCTGGGCCTATAGCGTTAGTTGTGAAGAAGATGAGGCTGCGCGCAGACTCCGCGCCTTCTCGGTGCGCCGGGCCTTCTCAGTCGCCTAGCCACTGGCTACAGAACACAGTCGTGTGGCTTCAGAGAACAGGCGACTTGCGTGTAATTTGTCTCCACCAGGGAGGAAAGCGAATGCATCCCTCATCTGCTTAGGCATAATTAAGGTTCCGCTAGATTACCTCGGTTTAAATTTCTTTAAAACAAATAAACCTAATAATGTACCTAGCTGTTCAAGATATACAAGGAGTCTATCCACTGAATTTATGAATCCGATTTGTGTTATTTATCATGTGCAGTATGTCAGGCTAAGCGGGAAGAATTGGCAAACTTTCTGAGAAGGGCTCACTCAGATATTTCTAGCTTTGTGGGCTATGCGTTGTTCTAAAGTCCCAACGCTTTCCTACGCTTTCCTTCAAGCGGAAGAGCAGTTGTTGTCTCTGTGCCTGGCTGAGCACTCCGGGCAAGCTGTTTTCTTTGTGCCTATCACGGAATTTGAACTCAGGGCCTGGATGCTGTCCCTTAGCTTTTTTGCTCAAAAGACTGGCACTCTACCACTGGAGTCACAGATCTACTTCTGGCTTTTTGGTGGCTCACATCTGTAATCCCAGCTACTCAGGAGTCTGAGATCTGAGGATTGCAGTTCAAAGCCAGCCCAGAGCCAGCCCAGACAAGAAAGTCTATGAGACTCTTATCCCCAAGTAACCATCAGAAAACGGCAAGTGGCACTGTGGCTCAAGGGTTGAGTGCTAGCCTTGAGTTGAAGATCACAGAGACAGTGCCCAGGCCCAGAGTTTAAGCTCGATGACCAACAATAAGTTAGTCTTTCCTCAGCTCTCAGCCTCTGGAGTAGCTAGGATTCCAGGCTTGAGCCACTGGGACCCAGCTACCAACTTCATTTGCACGGGAAGGCCAGTGGTGGGTCCCAATTGCCAGGCCCCTCCATTGAGGGGGAGCTACATGATTGAGACCTTCATAGAACCTTAATTCTTGCTATGCTTTAAAGCACTATTTGTTTAAAGTAGTTAACCTTTAGCTTTATTTTTTTTGGGGGGGTGGGGAGGGGCTGCACTGAAGATGTGAAGTAACTTTTTGGAAGAAAGTTCTTTCGAGCACTTCATTCTATTTCTATTGCCCATTTGTGTGGGCAGGGGTGGGTGTGCACTTACAATTTGGTATGCAAGTATCACTTTTTGTTTCTTTTTATCGCCCACTCAAGTAATTCCACTTGTCTCTTTCCACTGGGCCTGGCCTGCATAATGTTCATGGCTACATAGTATTTCTTGTGGGTGTCAAGGGGAGGTTGGAGGTCAAGCCTCTTGGAGAGTTGGATGTTTCTTTCTAATTGCAGTAAAAAGCGTGTGGGTGGGGAGCAAAACAAACCGTTTCAGGGTTGGAGAGCCCTGGTTTTTCTGCAGAGCCTCCACCCCTCCGTTGCCAATTTGGGCAAAGCACCAGGGTTGTCTCCTTGACACCTGCGGAGTGACAACAATGTTTTGCAAGCCAGTGGCTAGGATTTTCAGGCGTGAGCGATAGGCACCTGGCTGGCCCTTTCTTCGGGCCAACATGGAGGTTCTACCTCATTACTTCGTGGCTTCTGCCCCCAGGATTCCTCAGCCGCAGAGGCCAAACCCTGACCCACCCTGACCCACGAGTCCAAGCTTCTACTAAAATCAGGCCAGGGCTCCCCAACACCATTGGGGGTCATTACCCAGCGACACCCCTGGTTCCGTCACCCAGCTTGCTATCTATGGTGTCAAAGACAGGCTGAGTGTAAGCCCATGATGTGTTCCCGGAGGGACATGAAGGAATTCTGTGGGGGAGAGGATCTCTCTCTCTCTCTCTCTCTCTCTCTCTCTCTCTCTCTGATTTCATTAGGAATTGGAGAACTACAGATCCTGGGGGGAGGGAGGGGCTTCTGTTGTCTTCCTTTCTGGGGGACAGGCCCCTGTAGCTCTTGCAGGCCCTGGAGAGAGTCCTCTGGGCTCCCTGGGCTTCCGGGGCGGGGTAGGGTGCCGGGTGTCCTGGCCTTTCCACTCTCGTGTACATAACGACCAAGGGACACTTGTTTGTGTCGGCTCCAGGAGGTGCGTGCTAAGCATGCTGGGTAGTAGCATTCGTAGCCCAAGACACGAGGCACCCCGATGCCCCTGGGGTGGAGAGTGGGCGAATGCATGGAGGTCAGCTGGGTTTGTGTCTGGCTGCAACATGCAACCAGTGACTTCTGCCAGGGCGGGCTCCGCCTGCAGTGTGGATGCAAGCCCCAAGCAAGCAGGACCCTGACTTGCTTTTTCTTTGAATCCTTTGGTGCTGGAGTTCTGGAAATCGGGCCTTATATTTGTATTCTACCACTCCAGCCTGTTTTGTTTTTGTTTTTGTATTTTGTTTTCATTATCATGATGATGATGATTATGATCATCCTCATTATTGTTTTGAGTAGTAGAGTCTTGCTTTTTGCACAGGCTGGTCTGGACCATGGTCCTCTTTTTATTTCTTAACGTTTTTATTGTTATGACAAAGGTGATGTACAGAGGTGTGACAGGTACATAAGTCAGGTCATGATCTTCATAGTTATAGTTCCCGTATGGCTGGGATCACGAGTATATATCACCGGATCCAGCTGTTGGTTGAGATGGGAGCTGCGAGAACTTTTTGCCCAGTGGTCTCGAACCCCCGTTCTTCCAATCTCAGCCCTGCTAGTGGCAGGGATTACAGATGTGAGCTGTCACACTTACAGATGTGAGCTGTTACACTTGGCTCTTTTTTTTTTTTTTTCTTTAAACACATTTTAAGTTCATCAAAGCCAACCAGAACTCCAAGGTACCTCACTCGGGGGCCCAGGTTTTCTAGTGAGGTGGTGAGGCCACCCCTGCGCGCGCCTCTGGAATAAATCGGCGATGGAATCGGCGATGAGGCCTCTCGTGAGGCCGGAGGCAAGAGTCAGAAGGGAGAGGAGACTTTTCTTTTGGCCATTGCTTTGGAAACTTTTTTTTTTTTTTTAACCCAGATTACAGAATGTTACCCATCAGAGTACTGACACTGGGTGTATGTGTGTGCGCTTTTTTTTTTTTTTTTTAATTACCACAAATGCATTTGTAACAACCACAAGAACAGATAGGATATGGGAAACCATGCTTCCTGCCCGGCGGAGTGAGTGGTGCTAGCAGATCTCAGCTCCGGAGCGCCGGGTGGCTGCCCAGGTGTGCGATTCCCCCTCGTCCTCCCTCCCGTCCTCCCTCCCAGTGAAGGCTGCTCGGAGAGGGCGGGGCTAGGAGGCCTCCTGCCTGTGGCCCCCATGTGGGCAGGCAGCCGGGTTCTGAGATGACTAAGAGGGGAGGGGAGCTCTTTCCTTGTAGATTTCAGCTCACATTTGCATACTGAGACTCACTTTCCCTCTTTTTTTTTTTTTTGGTGCTGGAACTGGGGCTTGAACTCAGGGCCTTGCGCACTGTCCCTTAGTGTTTGTGCTTGAACTACCTACAGCTCCACTTCGGGCTTTTTTGGTAGTTCATTGGAGATACGAGCCTCGTGGACGTTTCTGCCCAGGCTGATTTTGAACCGCCGTCCTCAGATCTCAGGCACCAGTGGTGTGAGCCATCAGTGCTCTATGTTAAAAAAACAGACCAAAAAACCTCACAACAACCCTCTGAAGCAAGTTCAAGTTCAAAGAGGGGAAGTGACTTTTCTAGGGTCAGGGAGTATGTGAGAAATGGATGCTGGAATTGAACCTAGGTAGACGGTATGCAAGCTTGCACATGTAAAAATGACCCAGGCCTGTGCTGGTGGTGCTATAATCCTAGGTATTCGAGGAGCTGAGGTCTGAGGATCAAATTTCAAAACCAGCCTGGGCAGGAAAGTCCATGAAACTCTTAGCTTCTATAATTGCCCACCCCCAAAAAAAAAACACCCAAAAAATGAAGAAAAAAAAAAGCCGCCAGAATTAGAGCTCCGGGCTCCAGTGGTAGAGCACTAGCCTTGAGCAAAAGAATCTAAGAACCAGTTGCTGGTGGCTCACACCTATAATCTTGACTACTCAGAAGCCTTAAGATCTGAGGATTATGGTTCAAAGCCAACCCGAGCAGGAAAGTCTGTGAGACTCTTATCTCCAGTGAACTACTCAGAAAAAGCTGGAAGTGGTGCTGTGGTTCAAAATGGGTAGAGTGCTAGCCTTGAGCAAAAGAGCTCAGGGACAGTGCCTAGGCTCTGAGTTCAAACACACACACACATACGCAGTAGAAACAAAAAATAACACAAACCCCCCCAAACTATCACAGACAGGAAGAACTGCTCTCTCTCTCTTTCACACACACACACACACACACACACACACACACACACACACACAAGCTGCATGGTCCTGGATATCTTGAAAAGGGCTGAAGAAGCGGGGAGTGTTTTAGTGGACACTGGGTGGCCACCGGCCAGGGACACGGAGCCACGTCCCGTGGGAGACTGGTCCGGTTCGCAGGTGACAGAGCCCAGGGCAGTTGCCGGAAGTTTTCTTCAACCTCTTGGGTTTCTTTACTCTTCCATTGAAATGCTGTTTTCGTCATCCATAGGTTTAGGTCTGTTTACCAGGGGTCTTTTAAGAAGCTCTTCGCTGTGGCTCAAGTGGCAGAGTGCTAGCCTTGAGCGGGAAGAAGCCAGGGACAGTGCTCAGGCCCTGAGTCCAAGGCCCAGGACTGGCCAAAAAAAAAAAAAAAAAAGAAGCTCTTGATGATACTTTTTTTTTTTTTGGTAAGAAATCTACATCCATTTTATGACTTACCCAAGCGATTAAAGATTAAAATGTGCTTTTGATTTTTTTTTCTCTGATGGACATGGATTCATTTTCTGTATCATTCTTGCTTTTTAAACCACATAATACTGCAATACAACAACAACAACCAACCCCCCCCCCCCAACTTTGATGAAGAATTCTTCCTGGCAGGCTTTGGAGAGGCAGCTGGGGCTGGCTGTTCCTCCTCTTGTGTGGGCCCAGGAAGCTCCGGGCGGCCTGGGGGAGACCATTGGTGGGCAGGTTCCTCTCTGACTGCGGCTTCTTATCTGTTTCCTGGACAAGCCCATCCTCCCTCCCTGGGCAGAACAAGACGAGGCAGGCTGTGGTAGGAGGGGCAGGGGCTGTCTTCCCTCCAACTGTAAGAAGAACTTTCCACCAGTACTGTTTAAAACTCGAAAGGATCTTAGCAAGCTACCCACGGGACCCCTTCCTTTTAGGCAAGAATCCTGCCGAGGAGATGAGACTTGTTTTTGCCTTACCTTCTTTTTGTTGTTGGTTGTAGGGCTTGAACTCAGGGCCTGGTTGCTGTCCCTGAGCTCTTTGTAGTTCAAGGCTAGCGCTCTACCATTTGAGCCACAGAGACACTTCTGGTTTTCTGGTGGTTAATTGAGACAAGAAGCTCATGAGCTTTCCTGCCCAGGCTGGCTTTGAATCGAAATCCTCAGATCTCAGCCTCTTGAGTAGCTAGGATGACAGGCGCGAGCCACCAGCACGTGGCTTTGCCTTCTCAGATAGGTTCAAACACGTGGCTTGCCCTAGAGAAAGAAGGTGCTGCGTGTGAAGAAGTAACAGGTGAGGGGAGTGTGGCTTAGTTGAAAGCACCTCCGTTTGGTAATTGGGGGACCTGCATGCTGGCGCTAGCATTAAAAATCAAAGTGTGTGGCCCAGTGTCTGTGGTTCATACCTCTATTCCTGGCCACTTAGTAGCCTGAGATCTGAGGATGGGGATTCAGGGCCAGCCCTGGACGAATAAACTGTGAGACGCTCACTTCCAGTTAGCCACCAAAAAAGCTGGAAGTGGAGCTGTGGATCAAATGGTAGAGTGCCAGCCTTGAGCGCAAAAGTTCAGGAATGGTGCCCAGGCCTAGAGGTCAAGACCCAGTACTGGTGTGTACACACACACACACACACAATTTGCAGTGTGGATTGAGTGACTTACCAATAGCCTCTGGAAGGTGTGTTGATTCTTTGTCCTCACAGGGTGCTTTGTCAGTCCCTCTGCCCGAGTGCTTACCCCAGCAGATCGTGTGCTTACCCATGTGTCCACCCATGGCCTATTCTGGGTTGTGTCACTAGTTGTAGTCGTGTATCCTAGCTATGCTAATGGAATACTTGAGGCTTTATAACGTGGTTAGGCCATAGGTATAGGAGTTTTCCAGGCCGCTTGTGATCTGCCACGTGGTGACCACGTGGAACATGGGTTGACATGTCTCCTCCGCCCCCACCCCTCAAGTTCGGGGAGGTTGCTGAGTTTGCGAATGCATTAGCCATTTGATTTCCTGATGAGTTGGCATGTGTGGTTTAATTTTGTGGGTCACGTAAAGATGTGCGCTGGTTCTGCTTTTGAACATGCTGTGTATGTGTGTGAGTGTGAGTGTGAGTGTGTGTATGTGTGTGTGTTGGTACTGGGCTTTGAATTCCGGGCCTTGGGCTCTCATTGGCTCCCCCCCCGCCCAATGTCACTCCACCACTTGAGCTATACCCCCACGTCTAGCTTTTTGCTGGCTCGCTGGAGATAAGAATGTCTCATGGACCTTTTTTTGCACAGGCTGGTCTCCAAGCACAATCCTCAGATCTCAGTTTCCTGAGCAGCTAGGATTACAGGCAAGAGCACCAGTGAGTGGCTTGAACATGCTTTGTGGTGGTTGCGCTGTCCACGAACCATCTGTCTTATCCCCATAGGCAGAGGCGTGCAGCTCCAAACACACACCATCTGACTGTGGAATTGAGCCATGGTTTCCTTGACCCTAAGGGGAGAAGATAGCTTTCTAAGAGATGGGGACAGGAACGTAGCTGCCGGGGGCTGTGACTGGTCACCTCCATTTCCAGAAGGGGTGGTAAACGCCCTTGGTGGGGGTGGGGTGGGGCATCCACATGTGGAACTCACACTGGGTAAATGAGTTCTCCCTTGACCTATGACCTACAGGGGAGCTTGGCTACGGGCCTGTGCCAGGAGGCAAAGTGAATGAATGCTCATTCCAGGTTTGTTTTATGCTCAGTTATCAAGGCTAATTATATGATGCTTTAAGGCTTTATGACTTGATTAGTGGCATCAGCACTTGAAAGATCTGGCAGAGGGTTGCTGTGAGAGGGGACAGCAAAGCAATTAGGGAGTACTTGTGAACTACTGGGGGGTACTCTCCACTTACTAATGGCTGGCACTGACCTGCCTCCACCAGACCAGGCTATAGGAGTAGATTCCCCGCACAGTTTTCTCGGAGCCTCCAAATTGTCGAGCCCTTGGCTGCCCAAAATGTGGTCCTGAGACCAGCAGGTTCCAGTGGATGAGCTGCGTCAGATGAGCTGCGTCGGGCCTCACTGGGAGCTGTCTAGGAAGAAACGCAGAATCTGGGGCTGGGGAGTGGAAATCTGCCTTTCTGCCCTGACCTTCACGTAGTCTGAGGCCCTTGGGTGTGGAGAGGCGAGGGGGCCAGCACTGAGTCCCCTGGGGTTAGGAAAGGGTGGCCGGGTGGTTTTTATTGTGTCACGAAAAATACAGCAGGAGGATGCCAGTTGCTGGGCTGTCATTAGAGCCTGTGTGTGTGTGTGTGTGTGTGTGTGTGTGTGTGTGTTTCTCCACCTCACTTGTGGCATCAGCACAGGGTTGTGGTTTAGGCGCCCCCCAGCTCACCCGAGTTCTTGGCAAGGCCAGTCATTTCTTTGAATGCAAGTCTGGCATCCTAGAACATGGGGGGCGTGGCCCAGACACCCCTGCCTTCCTGTCGGCCCCCGTGGCTCCCTTTCCCTCCTGTCCAGGGTTGGTCCACACCTGTCAGTGAGGCTCTAAGGCCTGTGGACCGCAGGCTCATCGGTTCCCTCCGCCCTTCCCCGGTCAGGCCCCTTCAGCCCCCCGGACGTGCTTCTCTCCATATTGGAGCGCTCTCCTCTGCACTCTCGAGAGCCTGGGCAGCCTGGCCTTCACACTGGAGGCTTGTGGTTGTCGTGGGCAGGTCCTGATAGTTCCTTCATTCAGATGGCGCCTGTGCATTCTTCCGTCCCGACTGTCAGAAGACAGAGTCTTGGGAGGGGAGCAGGGTGCATGCTGGGAGATGCTTTAGAGATGGAGAGGGGCTGAGGAGGGCTCCCAAGTAAAGAAGCCTGGGTACCGGCTCCGGGGTGGTGGAGGGACTTGGGCGTTTGGCTACAGAAGGGTGAGCTGGTTGCGTCAGGGCAGAGAGCTGGGCCAGGCTCTGCTTTGTTGCAATCCAGGTCCTCCGTGTGTATGCGAATCAGGCGGTAGGATGGGTGAGGCAGGAGGAGCCAGGCTGCAGGGCTCAGGCCTCAGCCGAGCATCCTGCTAGGAGGATTCGGGGTGCAGGTTAGGTTGGCTTCTTCAAGGGAAGCTGGAAGGCTCTTATCTGTTTGGAAATCATTCATGTCACATAAAAGTAATTGTGTTTTTCTTTTTAAGATAAAAGTAAAATAATAATTAAAAAAAAAAAGACACCAGAATAGAATGCAGAGCAGAGGGACCAATTACCATGGACGGAAGCTACCAGGCCGTTACGACAGCCCCGTGCCTTCCGACGGTCCTAGGACCAGATGGCTTCACAGGGAAATTTTTTTTTTATTCCAACTATTAAGATACAGGTGATTCCGATGCTATTGAAATTGTCCTGCATCAGAGAAAGAGTACTTAAGATTCTTTTTATGAAGCAATTGTAACAAAAGGTGATAAAAGCACAGCGTGGGCACCAGAAACTATAGAATGGCCTCCGTTTTGAATACTGAGATGAAAATTCTAATCATCTAATTAGCCAACAGGGCCCAGCAGCCCACTGAAGGAACCCTGTGGTCACTGGTTTCAGAATGGGGGTAATTTTAGGATTTCTATGAATAAATAGTCACCGTATTAAAGGATCTAAAGAGAAGAATAAGATGTTGAAATGGTCTGTTAAAGATAAAGAATCTGTTTCTAATGACAACTTTGTGTGTGTGTGCTGGTCGTGGGGCTTGAACTCAGAGCCTGAGCTCTGTCCCTTTGCTTTTGTGTTCAAGGGGCTAGCGCTCCACCACATGAGCCAAGCACCACTTCTGGCTTTTTCTATATATGTGGTGCTGAGGAATTCAACCCAGGGCTTCATGTATATGAGGCGAGCACTTTATCGCTAGGCCATATTCCCAGCCCCTAATGAGAACTTTTATAGGAATCATTAGGTACTTTTTCTACTTGCGAAAGTACATTTTGGTCAAGCCAGTGGCCAAAGTTTTTCTTAATATTTACATGGTGAACAGTGGATTGCATGCTCATTAAAAGCACAATTAAGCACCATAATTAACCTGTTTTACAGGGATCCATTGGTATAATTAGATAGTAGAAAAAAGGGTAGGAAGAATAAAAGAAAAATAGTAGGAGGAAACCGGGCACGGGTGGCTCCTGCCAGCGATTCTAACTCCTCAGGGGGCTGAGATCTGGGGATCACAGTTCGAAGCCAACTTGGGCAGGAAAGTCCTTGAAATTCTTATCTCCAGTAGAGTGCCAAAAAAGCCAGAAGTGGAGCTGTTAACTCAAGGGGTAGAGTGCTAGCCTTGAGCAAAAGAAGCTCAGGGACAGTGCCCAGTTCAAGCCCCAGGACTGGCAAAAAAAAAAAAAAATAGAGGTAGGAGGCTAAATTAAAAGACAAATCAGAAGTAAGGTTGTTAGGTGTGTATTAATGCACAAAAGTTAATAATTCTCTCACATAAATACCCAGCCAGACAACACAACGGGAGAAAAAAGAAATCTCAATTCTATAAGTAACAAAAGGGATAAAATATCTAGTTATAAGTTAACAATACAATTATATGGAACATCTATGCAAGCCTAGGACATAAAAGACTCAGAAAGGTAATGTAGGTTTGGCTAATGTAGGTTATAAAAATGTCTCTTTTCCTATACATTTAAAATGCGATGACAATAAAATCAGCAGTAGGATTATTTTGAGAGGAGAAAGCCAATTCTAGGTTCATGTGGAAAAATTCGCATGCATTAAAAGTATGGGGGGGAAATGGGAGGAGGGGTTCAGCTCTAAAGGATGGTAGGCATTTTATAGTCTAGAATAATTGAGATACTGATTGGCTGGACAAGTAATAGAAAAGGAGAGCTCTGAAATGTGTGTGTGTGTGTGTGTGTGTGTGTGTGTGTGTGTGTGTGTGATTTTTAGGATAGGCAATATCCAGATACCTGAGGAAATGCAGGGTCTTCACAACCAGGTAGCTAACTAGTAGGAAAAAAAAAATGAGCAAGGTCACTAATCTGTGGTTTAGACCAAAATAACTCTATCAAAGATAGACTAAAGATTTAAATTTTTTTAAATGAAAGTATTAAAATACTAGAAAATTTCCATTATCTCAATATAGAGACCTAAGTCTGGTGTGTCTAAAAGCCTTTAAAAAAGCAAAAAGATTGAGAAATTTGACAACATGAAAATGAGAATTACTGTGAGAGCTAAACGCCATAAACAGAAATCAAAAGGTACTTGATAATCTGAGAGGAAAAAGTATTTGCAACCCATAAGATAAAAGAAATTAATTTTCTTAACAAGCAAAGAGCTCTTAGAAATCAAGAAAAAAGGGTCATTAACTTAATTGAAAATTGAGCAAAGACCATGCACCTGAATTCACAGGGGAAAAGGGCAAATGGTAAATGGTTCTTGAACGGAGGAGAAGAACAAGCTATCTTATAATTTAAAAAAATGCAGATGAGACTGTGTAGTAACAGGGTGCTATATAACCGATCAGATCGGAAAAGATGGAAGCATTTGTTAATATACTGATTTGGTGCACATGTACAGGAAAACAAATTTGCTCAGCTGTTGGTAAGCGGTGGCAGATGTCACTGGGTTGAAAGGTGATCTGTGGTGTTCATCTGAATGATAAATCCCCATTCCTTAGAGCCAACAGTTCCACTCTTAGCAAAAACACCCTTCGAGGCTGCTGGGAATATGGCCTAGTGGCAAGAGTGCTTGACTTGTATACATGAAGACCTGGGTTCGATTCCCCAGCACCACATATATAGAAAACGGCCAGAACTGGCGCTGTGGCTCAAGTGGCAGGGTGCTATAGCGCCTTGAGTTAAAAAGAAGCCAGGGACAGTGCTCAGGCCCTGAATCCAAGGCCCAGGACTGGCAAAAAATAAATAAAACAAAACAAGACACACTCTTAGCACATGTTTATGGGACACAGTTGTGATAGGGTGAAATCATCAACATAAATATCCCTCAGTAACAAAAGGGTTAAATAAATCCTCGTTTGTTAGGATCATAAAGGGCTCCATAAGTCAACCTAGTGGATTGTGACAATGTCAAACACAGTGCAGTATCTGGTTTTAGTTGTGCAGATTTGTGAATGTGAGTTGGGTCATGATATAAAATATAGTGTGTGGATGTGTGTGTGTGTGTGTGTGTGTGTGTGTGTGTGTGTACGTACTGGGGCTTGAACTCAGGACATGGATGCTGCTTCTTACTTTTTTTTGCACAAGGTTAGCACTCTACCACTTGAGCCACAGCTCCACGTCTGGCTTTTGGGGGGCTCACTGGAGATGAGAGCCCTTCCGACTTGGCTGCCCAGGCTGACTTCTCAGATCTCAGCCTTCTGAGTAGCTAGGATGACAGGCTTGCGCCACCAGCACCTGGCATCTTCTTTACTTTTTCTTTTCTTTTTTTTCTTCATGGATTCACACCAATACAAGTGCAGCGTTGCTCCTCAGCCCACCGCATAGGAGGGAGGCCTCGGATGCTATGTTTTGCCAGCTGCAGATGAGGGAGTGATAAAACGGAGGAAATGAATCTTGCCCTTCCTTTGCTTCTCTGACAGAGGACCACGGGCCCAGCACCCATCTTAGGGAACCTATCCCTCCAAATACTGCAACAATAAAAGACATACCAGGGGGGCCAGGGGTGTGGCTCAGTATTAGAGCACTTGCTATATGTGTGCAAGGCCCTGGGTTCTAGCTCTAGAACATTCCAGAAGAAAAAAGGCATACCAGTTTCCTTTAAGGTAGTGGAAGAGCAGTGCTCGAGTCTCCTCATCATCTGTTTCAGCTTCACTGGGGACCACATCCTTTGCAGAAGGTCTGCGGGAGAAGAAGATGTATGTCTGTAGGATTTCTTCAGGCGTATCTGGTTAGGTGAGTGACCACCATGGACTCATTGCTGTTCAGCATCTCCTGGTCTAGCTGAGTATTTAGCTGGCTTAACCTTAAGCTCATGGTTTCCTCAAGGGGAGAAGATGTTCTCTTTCCTCAAATAGGATGTGCCCTGATTCATTTTTCCTTGGCCTGTGTGGTTGTGTGTCTGTAGCCCACAGGACACCCTACTTAAATGGTGCTGTTGGGTAAAGCATGGTAGCATACCCCTGTAATCCCAGTTGTGCAGGAAGTAGAGATGGGAAGATCATGGCTCAAGGTCAGCCACAAAAAAGGGCAAAACCATGTCTGAGACACAAACTAAAGCAAGAAAGGCTGGAGGGATGGTTCAAGTGATAGAGTGTTTGTCACAAGGTTCCAAATTCAAAACCCAAGATTCCCTCTCCCCGCAAAATGAAAAGCAAGACTTGATAAATGAGTATCCACAGTACCCACAGAAGCCATCTGGTCCACGCCTGGTCGCCGACAGGTAAGGAAGCCCGAGGCCAAGATTCTCCATGTGCCAGCATCTGTTTCTAAGCTCAGCTGGTGTTTCCCATGGTAGTGGGTGTTAGGTTTGCCAGAAAGGAAACCCACCACGTGGTTCAGGAGTTGATTGGGGGGAAAGCAAACTGCCAGCCCACCCAAGACTGAGGCATAGGGAGACGGGGGAAGGAAGAAGGGAAAAAGAGAAAAGAGCCAGAGAGAGTAAGAGAGAAAAGGAGAGAGAGTGGGGACCGTGTGTAGCCGGATGACATAGGGAAGGGTGGGAGAACTGGCCAGGTGGATTGGAGGTGAGCTCAGAGAAGGGGGAGGTCATGGCCTCCAGGTGTGCCAGTGACCTAGGTAACTCAGGTACTGTGCGCAGACTTAAACAGGTGGGGGCATCTGCACGGAGCCCTCCTGGGGGTGGACCTTGCAGTGGGACCTTGGAGAGGGGCCCGCCAGGCAAGGCCAAGCTTGCAGCTTCGTGATGATGACTTCCTCCAGCTCAGCCCTGCCCCCGCCCCAGGCGCGGCCCCCACCACAGCCCCTCCCCCCTGCCCTAGGCCACGCCCCCAGCCCTGTCTGGTCTGAGGAAGCAGAGACTCATCCTTTCTGGCCAGGATTCAGGGCTCCTACCTCGTTCCTGTGTCTAGTTTCCTTCTTGAAGTCTCAGTTCTCCTAAGAGGCTCTGGGTTGGTTCCTGTTCTGCTAACCTGCTTGGCCCTCTGTCAGGGATAGCAGCGTGTGCGGATCCCAGCTCAGCCCCTTGCTGGCTGAGTGACTGGGCATATTACTTAACCTCTCTGGGCCTTGGTTCCTTGGCACATGGGAACAGCAGGTGTCTTTGGAGGGAGGCTGGAGGCGCCTAGCTGGTGTCCAGTACGTGCGGCGGATCAGCAGCCAGCATCACCAGCGCTCTTCCCGGGGCTTCGAGCCTTGCCTGGTGAAGGCGGCCTGTGTGGCGGAGAGTCACCTGCCCTGGCTTCCCCCGTCACAGGGTTTTGGCCACTTGTGGGGGTCATTCATGGCATCAGGGATGCCCCCCTTCCCAGAAGTCTCTGTGAGTCCAAGCCGCAGCTGGGGTCTGCCGGTGTCCCCCGGGGCCCGAGGTCTGATCTCCGTGCCACCGCCAGCTTTGTGTGTGCTTGCATCTGGGCCGATTGTCCATCCCCCGTGCCCTGCTGATCCCGGAAGAAAAACGACAGGGCAATTTCACACAAAACCCCCCACCCTCCCAAACCATCAATGGGATAGATAACACACGAACGACCGGACGGCTCCGGAAATGCTCAGTGAGCAAGAACCAGTCAGCCACACGCTGTGGGGCTCGGGGTGATGTCCCCAGGCCTCTGTCCCCAGGGAACTGTCCTGAGACGGGTGCTGATGATGGAAAGGAGGGGTGTCCTAGGTGGCCTGAGGAGGGAGCCCCAAACGCTTGTACCTCAGAAGGGGTTGGAGGTTAGGCAGGCGTCATGGGAGAGGCTTGAAGGTTCGTCATGTTCCCGATGAATTTTGCCTAAGAAGCGCCTGAAAAATGAATCTTTCTACAGTTTTTCTATATGCTTTGAAATGAAGCAACCACAGAAAACAAAGTCTTTAAAGTCAGACGCCATTGACTCATGCCTGTAATTTTAGCTACTCAGGAGGCTGAGAGTTGAGGATGGAGGTTCAAAGCCATCCCAGATGGACAAATATGAGAAACTCTTGTCTCCCAATGAACCAGTCAAAAGCTATAAATGGAGCTGTGGCTCAAGTGGTAAAGTACCAGCTTTGAGTGGGAAAAAACAAACAAAAACTGAGGGACAGTGAATGCCCAGGCCCTGAGTTCAAGCTCCAGTATGCACAAGTGGGTATTGAATTGCCTCTTGACCCTTTGGCTAAGTAAAAGGAGGTTTTGAAAAACTACTAGACAAGGGGTTGGGGATATGGCCTAGTGGCAAGAGAGCTTGCCTCGTATACATGAAGCCCTGGGTTCGATTCCCCAGCACCACATATATAGAAAACGGCCAGAAGTGGCGCTGTGGCTCAAGTGGCAGAGTGCTAGCCTTGAGCGGGAAGAAGCCAGGGACAGTGCTCAGGCCCTGAGTGCAAGCCCCAGGACTGGCAAAAAAACAAAACAAAAAAGAAAAACTACCAGACAAGGCTTATCCCAGAAATGAAAGTTTGTTGGACACAAGAGACTCATATTAATAGATAAAGACCTGAAAAGGTTGGGATGCCAGCATTTAGTGCAAAGTGTTTGATGATGAATGTACTTTGTCTCTGGTGATGAGGGGGAAAAAAACCCTGAGAAATAATTACCTATGAAGCGTCCTAAAATTAAAAATTAGTGAGTCAGGGGATTTAGTCTTGAACATGACATAGTCCTGCTTGTCTGAGCTTGTGGCAAGCTTTATTGGGAGCGGGTAGATAATGAACTGCAGAAATAGTAGCAGCATGCTTTGGAAAATAGGAACTAAACCAAAATGTCCCTTGTCTAACTTTTATTTCACAAAGTTTAACAGACGCATGTCATAACAATATAGGAACCAAAAGAAACCAGAAGGATTGGTATAGGGAAGGAAGCAATAAAAATACCACCATGTACAAATGACACAATTTCTATTGAAAGTTACCAAGTCCTCTCTGGCTACTTCACACAGAAGCTGACGTATGAATAGCTCACTGCTGTACCGAGTTTTTGTGTCCCGATTTTTATGCCCTGGAAGTGAAGATGCCAGCAAAATCCTTCATAAAGCATGACAAGAAAAAAAAAAAGTGGCACTGCGGTCAGGTGGTAGAGTGCTCAGAGACAGCGCCCAGGCCCAGAGTTCAAGACTCACGATTGACCCCCCAAAAAAGAAAAAAATCATAGTGGGAATAATCAGGAAAACACGATGTGCAATCCAAGGGCAGGACGCTTTGAGAGTGCCTTTTTGGTAGTACTTGAGTTTTGAACCCAGAGCCCCCTGCGTGTTTGGCTGGCACAGTATTGGGGAGCCATACCTCCAGTCCTGTTTTCACTCCTTATTTTTTTTTTTTTTTAGCATAGAGTCTCACTGCCTGCCTGACTCACATCTGAACGGAGAGAGAGTCCATGCAGGTGCACACCACCCTGCCTAGCTTCCCTCCTTGGAGGGAGCGTTTTGGACTTTTCTGCCAGCATGGTCTGGTACTGTGATCTCACCAATCTTAGCCTCCCGTGTAGCTTGGGATGACAGGCGTATGCCACTGTGTCCCGCCACGGATCGAGATGGGGTCTCTCAAACTTTCCTACCTAGGCTGGCGTCAAAATCATGATCCTCTCTTTAGCCTCTCAAGTAGCTGGAATTACAGGTGTGAGCCACAAGCACACTTTGAAAGTTGTGTGTGTGTGTATGTGTGTGTGTATGTGAATCCTAGGGTTCGAGGGCTGTTTCTAAGCTTTTTCACTTAAGGCTTGTGCTCTACCATTTGAGCCACAGCTCCACTTTTGGCTTTTTTGCTGGTTAGTTGGAGATAAGCATCTCATGGACTTTTCTGCTCAGGCTGGCTTTGAACCGTGATCCTTGGAGCTCAGCCTCCTGAGTAGATAAGATTACAGGTGTGAGACAGGCAACTTTGAAAGCCCTTTAATATCAGCAGACTAGGCAAGTAAGCAGGAGTTATTAAAATGGTAGTGTTAAGATAAAGCAGATGGCACAGTTGGCAGTAATAGGGAAAGAAATGATATTACAGTCATTGGCTCTTGGTAAAAACTAACCATGGACATAAAGTGAACTTAGCTTTAGGTCTCGCATCATACGTAAGTTCTAGATGTGTTAAAAAGTTTCTTTTATGTTAGTACTGGGGCTTGAACTTAGGTCTTGTGCTTATGGTTAACTTTTTCTTCTCACGGCTATGTTCTGCCACTTGAGCCACACCGCTGCTTCTGTCTTTTTGCTGGTTAATTGGAGATAAGAGGGTCATAACTTTTTTATTTTTTGCCTAGGCTGGCTTCAAACTGCAGTCCTCAGAGCTCAGCTTCCTGAGTAGCTAGGATGACAGGTGTGAGCCCTCGCTGGTGCCCCATGCTTTTGATTATTTCCTTCTCCCCCCAATAACACACACACACAAATTCCTACGCTAGGTACTGCAGAATTCTGATAGTAAGAAATGGATGCCAGGGCACCATGTTGCGGCAGAGAGACTGTCCTGGGGGGTGGGGCGCGCGTCCACACAAGGCTGGATCTGAGTCATTGCGTGGCCTTGTGGTTCTCCAGCCCAAGTGGAGGTGATGGTGACACCCACAAATTAGATGAGAGGAGTTCTTGGCTTCCGGAAGCCTGGTCTGCAGAATGCTGCTCTGGGGTTTGGACAGGTTCTCTTCCACATGCAACCGAGGGAGAAACAGATCTCCCCCCCCCGCCCCCGAAATAGGTAACCCACAGAACCATGGCCGGTGGCCTTGAGAAGGGCCTGTAGCCCTGCCCGCAAAGTTTAAGCAAAGAAGTTTGTGCCCTTCAGACTTAAGTGAGAGGATCCCAGAGGGAAAGCCAGAGACTTGAAAAGAACATCCTGTTGAGCAGATCCAGACTTACCATGATTCGGACCTTTCGAGAAGTCTGGTTTGTAGACAAGGGAGAAGGCGAAGAGAAGGACCCCCCCCCCCCCACCCAATGCTTGGGGCCCTGGGATATGTGAAGGCCTAATCAATTCAAGAGTTGACCTCCTCTTCTGGTGACCTTGAACTCAAGCCCCCGGTTTCCTCAAGGTCAAATCGGATCACCTCTCTGTTGTGTGGATGACTTAATAATTCTTTCGGATGCTTTTTGCCGACGTTTCCCTGAATTTGTGCATTCCAGATACAACCCGGGGTCCCCCGGGGGGTCGCAGAGCTATCCGAGTTATTCTGTCCGGCTCGGTGGAGTTTATCCAGCCCAGAGAGGCAAAGGGGAGGCGGAGGGAGTGTTCCCAGCAGGGAGGAGGGAGGACGGGGAGAGAGGCTGGGTGGGGCCTCCTGCCCTAGCAAAGGCTGTGACTCACCGGAGGCCTCGGGGTGGGGGCAGTGTATGGGGTCACCGTGGGACTGGAGGCACCTTTCTGCTCATGGCTGGGTTTGGGGGTACACAGGGGAGGAAGGAGGAACCCCTTGTAGGGGAATGGACACCCCAGGGTGGGCTATCGCAGCCGTCCAGGAGGGCGCTGGTTCCTGTGGGCTGGGGTGATTGGGCAGTGCCCCGGGTGTGTGGCCAGTGACCCCCAAACTTATTGTGCCGTGATTCGGGTGCCGCCGACAAAGGCAGTCAAGATGGGGGTGGGGGGGAGTGGAGCTGACTCTGGGACTTGGGCCGCAGCTGCAGGCGGAAGTTTCCCGCGTGGGTCAGGAGAACGGCCTGGCTGGAGGCAGGCGCCATCTGCACACAGATGTTCTGTGGAGCCCCGGATGTGGATGGGCCGGGAGAAGATGGGGGGGGGGGGGCGGGGAGGGCAGGAAGAAGCAGGTGGACAGCGGAGCCCGGCAGAACACTAGCCATGTGCCCAGCGTTGTGTGTCCCTCCCTCCCTCCTTCCCTCTCAGGCATGGGACATGTTGAAGAAGGGGCGGCCCGGGGAGACAGGCTGATGGCTGACCGTGTGTGTGTGTGTGTGTGTGTGTGTGTGTGTGTGTGTGTGTGTGTGTGTGTGTGTGTTACACCCATCACCCCCCTCCCCCCCCAGGCCCCAGGAGCCGGGCGGTTACAGTTTGAGTCTGGGCCGGCTGCCGAGCAGGGGGCACGGGGGTCTCGGTTTGAGTCAGGCTCCCCGCCCGTCTTTCATGTGGATGGAGCAAACTTGGGCTCCTCACACCGCGGGACCCACGGCGGCGGCCCCGGATGCGTCAGCGTTTACTGTAAAGCTTTCGTGTGCCCGGCAGACTCGGGCCTCTGCAGGAGTGGCGTGCAACACTTCTGTGTCCCCTGTGGTTCTGAGGTCCTGGGTGAGGATCCCTTGTGGGGTGTGTGTGTGTGTGTGTGTGTGTATGTGTATGCATGTAAGCAATTAATCAATTCGTTCATTTTGTAAAAGGGACTCATTTTTTGTTTCCTGATTTTAGGACACTAAAAACAGTGCTTCAAAGCCACAGACTTGTCGATTTGTCTTTCGTGTGTGTGTGTGTGTGTGTGTGTGTGTGCGCGCTGGTCCTGGGGCTTGAACTAGGCTAAGATTCTGTCCCTCAACTTTACCACTCAAAGCTGGTGCTGGCTCTCTACCACGTGAGCCTTACCTCTACTTCTGGCTTTTTGGTGTTTCATTGGAGATCAGAATCTCACGGACTTTCCTGACTGGGCTGACCTTGAACTGGGATCCTCAGGTCTCATCCTCCTGAGTAGCTAGGATGACAGGCATGAGCCACCGGTGCTGTTTTTAAGACAGCTATATTGAGCTTGCATTTGCCAGGAACCCAGTGTTGAAGCCACTCGGAATAACTGGGTTCCTTTACAGTTGTGGATGGGCTTCGGGTCTTGGGTGCCCCATTTCAGAAGTGTCCCTTTCCCTCCTTCCATGCAGTTGGCTACCTGAGCCGGGCCACACCTCCATTCGGTAAGGGGGGCCGGGCCTGCTGGGCGGTAGAGTTTCGTTGTAGCCAGACCTGTAGTTCCTTCCTGGGTCCCCAGTGGAAATCATAGCACGGGCTGATTACTAAGATTTGACTCTTGGTGTAATGAGAAGCCTATACCAGTATCTATTTCCTTCTCATTCTTGTTTTAGTTTAAAAAAAAAATTCTACCTTCTGTTTCATTTCTCTTTCTCTGGACTTTTTTTTTTTTTTTAAGGTCTCCAAATAACCTACTACACAAAAAACAAACCATCTAGAAAAATAAAAGTGGACCCTGGCGCACACAGAACATTTTCTTTGTGAACTCCTTCTTCCCTTCATTGGGCCGAGTCTGAGGTCTGATGTGGGGGGGGGGGGCAGTGCAGGGGAAATCGAGGCCCCCCCGCCAGGGGCTGAGGCTGGTTCTTGTGCACATGCAGCTCCGCTAAGTCAGGACTGCTTCATATAAGTGAGGCCCCGGGCCATTTGTCTTTGTGTGCTTGGCTTCCTGTATTTAGCATAATGTCCTCTAGGCTCATCTAGGTTGCCACAAGGGATAGAATTTCCTACCTTTTAAAGCTGAATAATAATGATAATTAATAATAATAATTGTTATGACCAGGTGTCATGGTGCATGCCTGCCTTCCTGGATAGGCAGGATAGAGATGGGAGGACATGATCCTATCTGAAAAGCACTTCTGTGGCAGAGTGCCTGCCCAGCAGCTGGAAGGCCCTGAGTTCTAATCCCAGTACTACAAGAAAATTTTTTAAAAAAATATTGATTTTAGATATTAGGTTTTCAGATCAGGAATGTTCAACTGATGATGTCTATGCAAATATTCAAAATCTGAAGGACTCTGACGGCTAAAACACTCTGGTCCAAAGTGTCAAAACCACAGTGGGCTCCAACCTGCACCCCCGTGGGTGATAGTGCAAAATGCTATGACCTGCCTCACTTTAGGGTTGGTGTTGGAGATGGAAGGGTGGTGTTAAGAGAGGGATGGCTGGGCACTGGTGGTTCATACCTGCCATCCTAGCTACACAGGAGGCTGAGCTCTGAGGATGGAGGTTCAAGGCCAGTCCAGGCGGAAAATAGTCTGTGAGACTCCTACCTCCAATTAACCACCAGGAAACTGGAAGTGGTGCTGTGGCTTAACGCGGTAGAGCTCTAGCCTCGAGTGAAAAAAGCTCTGGGACAGTGCCCAGGCCCGGAGTTCAAGCCTCACAACCAGAGGGGGGGAGGCGATACTTCCAGTGTCTTACCCCCACTTACGCAACTAGCTTGTGTTGTCTAGTCAAGGGCATACAGCTAGCGAGTGCTAGAGCTGGAATTTGAACTCAGGACCCTAACTACAGGGCTCCTTTTCTTCCAGAACTACCACTTTATCATTCTCTCCTGGGAGGGGGGGTGGGTAGTGGATGCTAACTTGTCACTCCCACTCTCAAAGAGGATTCAGGTGGTTCTGTCCAGCTGCCTTCTGACCGGTGGAAGTGCTGGTGAAACGGTTTCTTCGTTTTAACCTCAATCAAACCCTACTGAGCATGCGTGTGTGAACTACCATGGTGAAGATGAGCGTACACAAAAAATACGGAGATCAGGAATGTGAAAATGTGCCTTGTTTGGGGTGAGGGTGTTAGTGGGAGGGAGAGGACAAATAGAGGTGTGTGACTCTGGCTGAAATACTACACGCACATGTGTGCATGTGTGAAAATGGAATAGTAAGGTTTGTTGAGATTTCGGGAGGGACGGGGGGAGGGAGGGGTATATTGTGTCCATGAAATCACTTTGCACAACTAATTGATGCTATTGAAAATGGAGGGAAAAAGCTGGGCACCCGTGGCTCACTTCTGTCCATCCCGGCTACTCAGGAGGCTGAGATCTGAGGATCGTCGTTCAAAGCCAGCCTGGGCAGGAAACCCCACGAGACTCTTATCTGCAATAAACCACCCACAAAAGCCAGAATTGGCGCTGTGGTCAAATGGTAGAGCGCTTTCACGTTGAGCAGAAGCAGTTCAGGGACAGAGCCAAGGCCCAGAGTTCAAGACCCAGGACTGGCAAACAAAAGGTAGGGGTGAGGCAGATGGACCCTCTCTCTTCAGAGAGCCGCTGGGTAGATGGACTAGAGGCATTTTGGTCATGTTTTCTGGGGGGCCCTCTAGCCCTCCCTTCTCTGCCATTCTGCTGTTAGGCTGGTGTGTCACACCATGGTATATGTTATTTCCCCAAGGAGCAGGTGTATTTGACCTATGACCTTCCCAAACTGGTCAGTAACGTGCCTTGCTTGAGCATGTGGTTAGTGAATGTAGTGGAGACAAGCTTTTGGGCTGGCGGAATCGGCTGAATTTCCTTCTGTTTGATGGAACAGACTTGTTGTCAGATAAAGCAATGCCGTCCTGTGAAATCTGAAAGGAGGAACAATTCGAGTTAGTAAAGTGGGGAGCCAAGTCTCAATTAGAGGGTGACACCTCTTTTTTCTTTTTTTTTTATTAAGGCAATCGATTGAACTTTGGGAAGTTTGGACCCAATATGCTAGGAGATATTTTTAAAACTTAGAGCTGAAACTGGGCATGCTGGCTCACGTCTGTAATCCTAGTGATTCAGGAGGCCGAGATGTGAGGATTTGAGAATAGAAAGACGCCACCCCACATAGAAAAGTCTGCAAGAGGGGCTGGGAATATGGCTTAGCGGTAGAGTGCTTGCCTCGAATACATGAAGCCCTGGGTTCGATACCCCAGCACCACATATATAGAAAATGGCCAGAAGTGGCGCAGTACTAGCTTTGAGCAAAAAGAAGCCAGGGACAGTGCTCAGGCCTTGAGTCCAAGGCCCAGGACTGGCCAAAAACAAAACAAAAAAAAGTCTGCAAGATTCTTATCTCAAATATACTTCCAA
This sequence comes from Perognathus longimembris pacificus, assembly GCF_023159225.1. Lineage (NCBI taxonomy): Eukaryota > Metazoa > Chordata > Mammalia > Rodentia > Heteromyidae > Perognathus > Perognathus longimembris. Next base: position 7,513,325 of record NC_063166.1, read on the forward strand.
AAAGTTGAGTTGCGGCTCAAGTGGTAGAGTTCCAGCCTTGAGCAAAAAAGCTTGGGGACATTGCCCAGGCCCTGAGTTCAAATCCCAGGACTGGCAAGAAAAACAAAACAACAACAACCGAAACAAAACTGAGAGCTCAGTCAGGGAGGTGAATACCGTTCAGGATGTAGGTGGGGTGTTTGAATCCTATTGGATACTTGGAAATACACAAAGTGCGCCTTGTTTGTAAATTTCAAGTATGGTTGAAAATAACAAATTTCAAAAACAGACATTGAGATTCCTGCCGTGCATTACACAGCCCAGCGAATGGGCTCTGTTCGTGTCATCGTGTGGTCGTGATCTGCTGAGGTTTCTGTAACATGCCTCCCCCCAAACAAGGCACGTCCCCAAAACAAGGTCAGAGTAAACGTGCTCCACTGAAGTGATCAAGTGAAACATCCCATTTGTTGAAAGGTGGCCTTGTCTTTGGTGGAAGTTGGGTGGCGGCATGAAAAAAAAAAGGAATCAAAATACGCTCAGAGGGGCTGGGGATATAGCCTAGTGGCAAGAGTGCCTGCCTCGGATACAGGAGGCCCTAGGTTCGATTCCCCAGCACCACATATACAGAAAATGGCCAGAAGCGGCGCTGTGGCTCAAGTGGCAGAGTGCTAGCCTTGAGCGGGAAGAAGCCAGGGACAGTACTCAGGCCCTGAGTCCAAGGCCCAGGACTGGCCAAAAAAAAAAAAAAAAACAAAAAAAACAAAACAAAAAAAAAACAACAAAATACGCTCAGAACGGTAGTGAACTCTGCATCCCAGGTATGTGTGGTTTTTCCTCTGTTGCATGTTGCGGTCTCCTTGGAACCATGCACCTGCAGGTACTAAGTGCCTGCTCTACTAGTGCAGTACTAGAGTCCAGCTCTACGGTGCCTCTGTCCTGTTATTTGAGCCTCTGGATTTTTTTTTTTATTGTTGTTGTTGTTTGTTTCTTTGCCAGTCCTGGGGCCTGGACTCAGGGCCTTAAGCACTGTCTCTGAGCTTCTTTTTGCTTTACCACTTGGCCCACAGCGCCACTTCTGGCTTTTTCAGTTTATGTGGTACTAAGGAATTGAACCCAGGGCTTCATGCATGCTAGGCAAGCACTCTACCACTGAGCCACATTCCCAGCTCCTGACAGTGTTTCGAGTAAACATAGTTTTGATACCCCATGAGTGCAGTTCCAGGAGGTCCTGCTCCTGTTAGACGCTCACTTCTTGTCACCATTCCCCTCCTTCCTCCTCGCCCCTTCTCCTCCCCGCCAGTGCAGTATAATTTTAGTTTGCAAGATCATTCCAGGACTGCAGATCAGTTAATCTTAGAATCCAACAGCATCTTGTCTTTTTTTAAAATCTGTGTTCGCTATATTGGGGTCTGTGATTCTGGTGCTTAAACAAAGTAAAATAAAAAAAATTGAGCCTGGTTCAGTGCCGTGTGCGCCTGTCATCCCAGCTACTCCGGAGGTGTGGGGGGGCGGGGGTCGGGCAGGAATGTGAGGCCCTGTTCTCAAAATAACTAAGGGAAAAGGGCAGGCATGGTTAAAGTGGCAGAGTACCTACAAAGCCCCATGTGTACACTCAAATACCACTGAGAGAGAAAGACACACACACACACACACACACACACACACACACACACACGAGAATCCTCTTCCTAGGGTACTTCTGTGGTCTACAGTATCTATAGGGATGGCCCAAGGGACTTGTGGGTAAGGGCCACAACTCCCGCTGTGGGGGGCCTGAGGAACAGAAGGAGGCCCCCCGAAGGCCCTGTGCTCATCCTGTGTTTCCAACAACTGGGACCTTCTAGCTCTTGGGGAACTTAGATTTCTCCTCCTGTCACTCCAGGCTCCAGAGAGAAAGTGTTCACAGGTCTCCTTGTGGGAACTATTGAATAAATTCCATCCTCTGCCATTCACTTTGCAGACCAGGGGGCTCAGCAATTATTCGCAATAATGCCCCCACCTTGGGGATCTAGGCTGGATAGTTTTGTAAAGTGTTGTGATAGGCTTATCTCACTCTTTTGTGTGTGTGTGTGTGTGTGTGTGTGTGTGTGTGTGTGTGTGTGCTGGTCTTGAGGCTTGAACTCAGGGCCTGAGCACTGTCCCTGGCTTCTTTTTGCTCAAGGCTAGCACTCTGCCACTTGAGCCACAGCGCCACTTCTGGCTTTTTCTATATATGTGGTGCTGAGGAATCGAACCCAGGGCTTTGTGGATACGAGGCGAGCACTTTACCACTAGGCCATAGTCCCAGCCTGCCTGCATCCCGTGGCTTGGGCATGAAAAGGTGAGTGCTGACCTCCTTGTGTGTGAGCAAGACAGTGGCGGGCCCCTGAGACGCCTCAAAGGAGGCTGCTGGGAGAGAAATGGCCTAGTGTGCAGGCCGCCATTCTCTCACACGGGTCTCTAGAAAACTGGGGAGAGTTCTACTAGGCAGGAACATCCCTCTTCTCTGGCCAGATCCCACATAGCAAAGTCAGTTGTTGGGGGACAAAGAATGAAGTAGGGACTCAGGATTAGCTGAGTCCTGTAGCCACATCATGCGGATAAAACCTCTCTTCTCTAAAGCTCCGGTGTAGGCTCAACCTTATTCCCCTGCCTTTGCCAAATACGAAGCCAAATTCTCCAGAGTGAGAGCCTTGGGCACCTCCTGGTCTCCGCCGCACGGACACCAGCTTGTAGCTTGGTTGCCATTCATTCTCTGTCTGGGTTGGGGGGGGCGGGGCTTTGCCTGTCACTCTGCCCCTCTAAACGCCAGGTCCCCAGGAGCCCCATTTGTATCGGCCCTTGATGGGCCCTTCAGTTGGCTGCTCTGGGGTGGCAGAGACCCAGACAGGCCCTGCTGGCTACCCACAAGGCCCCACGGAGGCCTGAGCCTGACAGGCCCTGCTGGCTACCCACAAGGCCCCACGGAGGCCTGAGCCTGACAGGCCCTGCTGGCTACCCACAAGGCCCCACGGAGGCCTGAGCCTGACAGGCCCTGCTGGCTACCCACAAGGCCCCACGGAGGCCTGAGCCTGACAGGCCCTGCTGGCTACCCACAAGGCCCCACGGAGGCCTGAGCCTGGCCGTAGCGCTGACCCGCAAGGCTCCCCGGGGTCGCTGTCTGCCCGGCCTTGCTGGCCCGGCCTGGCCTGTGCTCTCTGGGCCAGGTGCTGGGGTTCCAGATGAAGATTTTTATTTTCAGAGCACGTGGTCGGGTACAGTTCGCCTGGTGGCTGCCTAAATTTAAACGAAGTGGGCCGGGTGGGTGGGAGTGAAGATCGGCTTGGTGCTTTCATTAAAGCACAATGTGTTGGGGGAAGGTTTGCTTTTTTATTTTTACTTCTCACTGAATGAGGGTTGAACACAGAGCAAAGGATTTTTTGTTTCTTTTCTCTTTTTCAAAAATAATTTTTTTAAATGATTAAATATTTAGATTTTTTTTTTCTATTTGCAAATCGGGACCAGTGGTGTGTTCCACTTTCAGCCTGAGTGTACATGGAGATAAGTTGCATTGGATTGTAATTAGTTGTATTATTAGTATCATTAGCATTTGCATTTGTAATGGGCAAGGCCAGAGACTGGGCAGCCCCTCCTAATCCTCCATAGACAGTTTGTATTTGTATGTATATGTGCCAGCTTGAACTCTGGGCCTACATATTGGCTCTGAGCTTTCGTGCTCAAGACCAGTGTTCTACCACTTGAGCCATTTCTGGCTCTTTCGGTAGTTAGTTGGAGATAAGAGTCTCGTGGAGACCTCTCTGCCCAGGCTGGCTTTGAGCTGTGATCCGTAGATCTCAGCCTCCTGAGTAGCTAGGATGACAGGCGTGAGCCACCAGCGTCCGCCATCCACAGTTCTTTTGGTTTGACTATCTGAACCCCAAACACGTGCTGGCTCGGGGACCCTACACATCGTTTCTGAACTTGTTTCCTTCTTGGCTACAATATTGATGTTTTAGAATTGGCGGATGCCCACAGTCAGGTTTAGGGGACCCCTGGGAAGCTGTGTGACCCCACGGGATACCCATGTCATTCTGGTGTTCTCTGCTGAGCCCCCTGCCCCTTGTCCCTGTCAGGCCTGAGGTTGGGGTTGGCCGGCTGGAGCCGGGGGCAGGCGGATTCTGCTGGGCTGTGTCTGCCTATGCACATGTGTGTAGGGGAGATGGAGTTTTGGGAGACTCTGCTCAGCTCTTTGGGGTTACCGCAGTGGTAGAGGAGGCTTGAACCCCTTACTCTCACTCAGAACAGTGTCTTCCCAACAGTTTGTTTTCCATAGTCTGCACAGTCGTTTCAACTATGAAAATCCAATTAATTTATTGTTTTGGTGCCCATCCTGGTATGTTCCAGGCTAGCACGCTATCACTTGAGTCACGGCTCCTCTTCAGGCTTTTTGGTGGTTAATTGGAGATAATGGGTTTTCCCGCCTGGGCTGGCTTTGAACTGGGATCCTTAGATCTCAGCTTCCTGAGTGCTAAGATTACAGGCGTGAGCCTCTGGGGCCTGGCCACTTGGTTGTCTTATGGTGGTAAGAGCAACATGCTGCTCTAGAACCAGGAGACGTCAGGGCCAGTGGCTTCTTGGAGTTCAGTGTCTCATGACCCACGCAGTCGCAGGCTGGGTGGCTCCCCAAGCCACCCAGACCACGTTTATAGGAGCGTGGACAGCCCCGCCTTCCGCTCTCAGGCCTGCACCTTGAGCAACACCATCCTGACTCCCGGGTTTGATTTCTTTATCTCTTGACTAGAGAGTCGGGGCCGATGTGCTGAAAGCTAGGGTCAGGCACAGCCTAGGTGAAAGACAGCCCTAACCTGAGGCAGTCAGCAACCAGAGGGACTGAGAAGACAGGCTGCTTGAACTGCCCCCCCCCCCCCCAAACAGACTTGGTAGACGATGGAAGCTTCTGGTATCTAACAGTATTTTCGGACCACCCTCCCCTCCTCTCGTGCTCTGTGCCCAGGGTGGCTGAGTAGCATTTATTGAGCATCTACCTTAGGCTTATTTGGGAAGATGTTAAGAAGCCCCAGGCCTCATTCTCAGGGGACCTCTGTGTAACTGGAGGTCAGTGGCCAAATCGTGTCCCTTCTCGCTCACACCCTTATTCTAAGCTGGAGATTCGCTGGGTCCCGTTCGCAGAGCGTGGCGGTGGCCGGGCCGGGCTGGGCTGGGGGATGAGCTGGAGCCCTCTGAGGAACCAGATCTGGACTGCGACTCCTCACCAGGTGTGCCTCAGTCTGTGGGTGCCGTGTCGTTCTTGTCCTTGGCTCCCGGTTCAAAGCCACCCGCTCTTAGCTGGTGGTGAAGGGGCTCTTGCCCACACAGGATGCTCCCTACAAAGTCTTACCTAGAAAGGTTTTCCCAGCACCCCCACTGCGGACAGGAGGCAGTGAACTTGGGGTGTACTTTCCTGGCAGTCAGGTGGTTGTGATTTCTGGCTTTCGTACAGTCCCGTGGCTCAGAACAGTACCAAGTCTCATCCTGGCTTCCCGTGAGGCCCCCCTCCCCCGCCCAAACCACATCGTGCCACCAGCGTGCTGCAAGGCTTCAGCAAATACCAACTGAGCTGGCGGCCGAGGCGTGCGCCTGAAGTCCTAGCTACTTAGGAGGCTGAGATCCGAGGATCAGGGTTCGAAGCCAGCCTGGACAGGAAAGACCTTGAGACTCTTCTCTACGATTACCCAGCCAAAAGCTGGAATTGGAGCTGTGGCTCAAGTGGTAGAGCACTAAGTCCTGAGCTAAAAAGCACAGGGACAGCACCCAGGCCCTAAGGCCCAACTCTCTCTCTCTCTCTCTCTCTCTCTCTCTCTCTCTCACACACACACACACACACACACACACAGAGGAAGTGAGGACGCTCACAGGCTGCGCTCAGAGCACGCATGACCTTTTACATTTTTTTCCTTTTTAGAATCATGTTGCTCTCTTCCGTTGTGCAGGTAAAGGCTTTTGTAGTTCTAGACGGTTCTCCTCCTCAGTCAGACGCCTGGTGGAGAGAGCGGGAGAATGTGGAAACGTACCCCCGCCCCCACCTGGGCAAAAGTCCCCCATGTAAATGTCACTAGTCCCTGTGGCTCACTTCCTCCTGCTCTTCTTACGTAAGGACCAGGGAAAGTTCTGTAAGAATCTGCCTTAGATACCAGTACAAGAGGGAAAGTGGAGCTCTGGCCCCTCGGCCTCAGTTTCTTGATTTTCCTGCTGATAAGTTAAAGAAACAAGAGAAACTAGGCATCGGTGGCTCACACCTGGAATCCTAGCTTCTCTGGAGGCTGAGGTCTGAGGGTGGAAGTTTAAAGCCAGCCAGGGCAGGAAAGGCTCCAATTCTTCCCCCAAAAAAGCCAGAAGTAGAGCTGTGGCTCAAGTGGTAGAGTACCAGCCATGGGCACAAAAACCACACACACACACACACACACACACACACACAGAGCTCATCTCCGTTGTGGAGGTTCTGTGGAAAGGACCTTCTGCTAAGAATGCCATTACCCCCAGCCAGGCCCGAGTCATAGCCTAGCAGGAGAAGGATCACTAGTTGAGGTAGCTAGCTAGCTTCTCATTTAAAGAGCAGCCTGGTCCCAGAGAAGGAAGTACCTCATACAGAGTCCTGCTTTGGCTCTTGTGCTTAGCTGTAGTTCAGTCCACTGTGTAGGGATCACTGTGTTGGTTGGTACTGGGATTTGAACTCAGGCCCTCACACTACCTAAGCAGGTGCTCTACCATGTAGGCCATACCCTCAAGCCCTCTTTACTTTTAGTTGGTTTGTCAAATAGGATCTCATGCTTTTGCCCAGGCTGGTCTTAGACTAAGATCCTCCTCCTAGGAGCTGGGACTACACGCAGACACTGCGGTGCGTGGCTGCATTTCAGATTTGATTTTAACGCTTCGAGAATTCAGAGGAGTGATGAGCACCAACCTGGAGGGAAAAAGACAGAGGAAATTGGTGTTCGTGACGGAGCTGTGGTCAGTGTGGTCAGCGTGTGGACTTGACACCGAGGTGGCCACACACAGATTCTACTGCCCGCTTCGGGGGGCGGGGGAGAGAGTTGGACACTACCGACCTTCTTGATGAACTCCTATACATCGATGAAAAAGAATTCTAAAGCAGCGCCTGCTGCTGCCTTCATAAAGTTAGGGTTTTCTTTTCCTTTTTCAAACTCTCCAATCAAATCAAAGGTGATACTTACAACAGACATTTATTTATTCACATCCAGCCAGGGTTCTCTCGATTGTGTTTGAGGCCTGGAAGGCTGGGCAGCTAGCTCCTGGGTGGAGCCGGTAATGCCTAGTAGCAGCTTGGTGTGTCCTGGTGGAAATACAGCCCTGGACGTGAACGTGAATTAAAAAGCAATTCTCTGTCTCTGATTACTTAAGTACTGTAAGAAGGTCAGTGGGGAGGGCTTGGTCCTCCCTCCCTCCTTCCCTCCCTCCCTGCCACCCACACACAGAGTGCATTTTTGAACATGAAATTAATAGTGTCTGTGGCTCAGAAACCCACCTTGCCATTAACCACCCGTGTGCCAGCATGTTCTTGTGTCAGAATAAACCACAAGGTTGCGGACAAGGTGAAGGAACTGGAGGTGGTGGTAACTTCACAGTGAAAGATGAAGTAGGTGGGGGAGGAGGGGAGGGTGGGAAGGGAGAGAAGGAGCTGCAGCTTGGAGGCTGGAGGAGAGTAGGCCAAGGCTGCCGGATCTCCTGGGCCCTCAGGCAGACTCTAGACTCTAGCGGGGCAGGTTGGTCAGGTGCGCACCAAACCTGGCGTCTCCCTTCCGCCTTGCCTTTGATCTGATTGATGCCGGGGCATGGCTCCCACCTTACCTGCTTCAGAGCTAAAGGTTCCCAGTGGCTCACGCCTGGCATCCTGGCTGCTCAGGAGGCTGAGATCTGTGGATTGAGGTTCAATGCCAGCCCAGGCAGGAAAGTGTCTCTTATCTCCAGTTAAGCACTCAAAAGCTGGAAGTGGCGCTGTGGCTCAAAGTGGTAGGGCGCTAGCCTTGAGCAGAAGAGCTCAGGGACAGCGCCCAGACCCTGAGTTTAAGCCTCATGACTGACTTAAAAAAACAACCACTGAGATTCCTGCATGAGCGTGATTTGGGCTGGGGGTAGATCTTTGCTGGGCATGATGTGTGTACAAGTGGCCAGATACCAGGGCCATTGGAAAACAGCTTTCTCTACATTGGAAAATGACCCGCCGTCAAGTGCTGTCCGCCCCACGTGTCACTGCCAAGACTGGAAATGTTGATCTAAGATGTTGCACATCTGTTCCTCACTGTGGGAAGTGTGAACACCTGCTCCCATGTGCCCGCGAAGTCTGGAGAGCTTACTCCTCCAGGCACTTGTGAAGGTTCTAGAAGATGGCTTCTTCCTCGAGGTGGAATCATTTCAGTTCCGTGCACCTTCGGCCTTTCCTTCCATCACTTCGCTGTCTTGTTCTGTTGCTCCTTTTTTCTTTTCCTTTCTTTCTGTGCCGATGCTGGGGCTTGAACTTAGAGCCTAAGCACTGTCCTTACGCTTCTCTTGCTCAAGGCTAGCGCTCTACCACTTCAGCTACAGCTCCACTTCGGGCTTTTTTTTCGGGGGGGGGGGTGTGTGTGGAGATCGTCTAATTGGAGACAAAAGTCTCACAGACTTTACTGCTTGGGCTGGCTTTGAACCACAATCCTCAGATCTCAGCCTCCTGAGTAGCTAGGATTACAGGTATGAGCTGCTACTGGTGCTTGAGCTTTTTTCTTTTTTTAAAATCATCTCTATGAGGCATTGAAGGAGTCATTCTGTAGCGAATCTGCTTTTCTTTATCTACCCCAAACCAGATGCTTGGGAGTCTTCAAAGCTACTGTTCTGTATAGGCTATGTTTTGGATACCATCTCCCCTCCCAGAGAGAATTAAAAAATATGAACTGTTTAATAAACCATAGACTTAACCGCAGCCAACTCTAACCCACATAACCTCGTTCAGGGCACTATTTGACACGTTTCAGGTAAGAATGATAGCATATTAAATTATTAGGCAGTTTTATGACGGTGAGGGGAAGATTTATCCTTTGATGAATAAATATTGCTGTAGCCCAATTTAGAACTTGACAAATGCTGATTTACAGCTTCAGCTGGAAGAGTTATTTTATGGTGAAGCGGCAGTGGGGGGGGGGGTAGGTTTAACAGTGACGTTGGCAGCACCTTTGAGGAATAAGCCATTAAAACGGAGCCGCGGGCAGAGCTTCCAGGGGGACCCTGGGTTGGGCACCATGAGTTCCTGCCACTCCTTGGAGGTTTCGGGTCTGGGTCCTGTAGTGAGGCTGAATCCCTGGTGACAGTGCTTCGGGGAGTTACTAAGAGTATTGGGGGTGTCCCCCGCCCCTGCTGATGATTGACAGTGCTTTTTTTCTTTTGCCAGTCTTGGTGTTTGAACTCTGGATGCTGTCCCTGACTAAGCCTCCTTGTGCTCAAGGCTGGCACTTGACCCCTTGAGCCACAGCGCCACATCTGGCCTTTTCTGATTAATTTATTAGCACTATGAGTCTCATGGACCTTCCTGCCTGACTAGCTTTGAACCATGATCCGCAGATCTCAGCCTCCTGAGTAGCTAGGATTATAGGTGTGAGCTGCTGGTGTCCAGTGGCAGTGCACCTTTTATTTTTATGTATGTATGTATGTATGTATGTATGTATGTATGTATGTATTACCAGTCCTGGGGCTTGAACTCAGGGCCTGAGCACTGTCCCTGGCTTCTTTTTGCTCAAGGCTAGCACTCTGCCACTTGAGCCACAGCGCCCCTTCTGGCCGTTTTCTATGTATGTGGTGCTGGGGAATCAAACCCAGGGCTTCACGTATACGAGGCAAGCACTCAACCACTAGGCCATATTCCCAGCTATCCTTTTTTTTTTTTTTTTTTTAAGTGCCAGTATTGGGGCTTGAACGCAGGGCCTGGGCACTGTCCCTTAGCTTTTTTGCTCAAGGTTGGTGTTCTACCATTTGTCCACATCTGGATTTTTGATGGTTAATTAGAGATACTTTCTGCTTGGTGGGGCTTCAAACCTTGGCCCTCAGATCTTAGCCTCCTGAGTAGCTAGGGTTCTAGGCCTGAGCCACTGACACCCTGCTTTGAAAAAGAACTTCTTGAGGAAGGAAATGGGTGAGTTTCTTTTGGCTGTAGTGATGTTCCTACTTTTGAATGAAGAATTCTGGGACATTTGAACTGCTAAAGTGTAGATACTTGTGAAAACAGAGCTTAATGTGAAAATTGGCCTCTGTTGCATGTCTGCACACAGATGACAAAAGAACAGGAGTAATGATTTAATTTCCTATTTGCTTGCTTGCGTTTGGCTGATCAGTTGAATAGTTAGTAACTACACAGGGTATAATATTTGCATGTTACCTAGTCTCTGAAGTGGGGCAAATAATCTTCCTGCTTCATGCCCTGTCCAACTCTCCTCTCTGGAGGTAACTACTACTATTATCTTGTAAGGGTATCTGCAAAGATTACCTGTGCATATAATTGCATATATGAACGTATGCTTTTGTTTATGTGTGTGCACATGTGTGTGTGCTGGTACTGGGGCTTGAACTGAAGGCTAGACATTGTGCTTTAGCTTTTTCAAGGCTGGAGCTCTACCACTTGAGCTGCAGCTCCACTTCCAGCTTTATGTGGCTAATTGGAGAGAGGAGTCTTATGGACTGTGCTGCCCAAGCTGGCTTTGAACCGGGATCCTCAGAACTGATCCTCCTGAGTAGCTGAGATTCCAGGCATGAGTCACCAGCACCCAGGTTCATGATATTGTAACACAGTTGGCTCAGTTTATGTCATCTGTGGCTTGCTTGTTTTACCCTTCTGTATACCATGAAATTTGTTCCAAAGCTAGAGAAATGTGATTAAAGCAACCCCCAATGGAAGATACTGAGGTTCGTTCCAGTGTTTGCTCAGTGCTGAGAATAGCCCGGTACGCATGCCATTTTGCATATGTCGCAGTAGCGCTGTAGAAGACACTAGAGGCAGAGTGACTGGTGAAAGCAGAGCGCACACGTGTGTGGCATTGATGGACACGCGAAGGGATTTTCCTCCCAAGGTGTCCCGTCCGTAATGACATGTCCTCACCCCGAGCACCAGTGAGTTACCCTAGGTTTCCACCATCGCCAAACTCATGGGTGGCAGTGGGTGTCTAGGCTTGTTTCCCTTTGCATTTCTTTCATGAGTGTGGTGGAGCATCTTTTTCTTCACAAGCTCGACATTCATTTTCTTTGCTAGTCGTCCTCTGCCCGTGTTTCTGTCGGGGAGTCTTTCCCACTCGGCGTCTGGCTGGTTTCTGCGCTTGGCACTGTGCTCTCGGAGGCAGGCTTCGATCAGGGACTGCGGAGTGCCACGGCTGAGGGTCCTCCCCCTCGCCCCCCCACCCAGCTGTGGAAGCCGCTGCGTTCTATGGGTGTGGCCGCTGCTTCCTCAGAGACTTGCTAGCGCCCTCAATTCTGGAACTTTCTGGCTTTCAGACCCCGCCAACCAGGAGGCAGGTGGGCAGGGAGAGGAAGGGTGCGCGGGGCTCCAGGCCACTGAACATCAGGTTCACGTGGACTCACTGGAACCAAACATGACAGTTACACTGGCACTTTTCAAATTCACGTGGTCTGAAACATCAGGAAAAGTAGGTACACTCGGTCTTCAACGGTCTGTCAGTTATGTTTTCCATTCCATGCTTCACATAGATTTGTTGTTGTTGTTGTTTTTAATGTAAACTTCAAGCAGTGGAGATCTCCTGGGTTGTCACATTGGGGGGTAGGGAGAGAGGAGAAAGAAGGCTGCTGGCAGGAAGGGGGGTGGTGGAGGTCAGATGGTACCCCGCAGTGCAGAGACTCCCGCGTCACCCCGAAAATGCCCACTGAGTCCTACACAGAATACCCCCAAGGTAAAACAGGAAGTAGGTGTTAACCTGAAAAAAGTCAGCTTCAGCCCGTCACTGACAGCTTTGGGTTCTGGGCATTGGGGACACTCGTGTGTCACAGTGAGACGTGGCGGCTTCCGGGGAGATGAGCCAACCTGAAAGGTGTTGGAGGCTGAGGGAAGTCACAAGGAGAATTGGAGCTGAATGGCCACTTGTACGGAAAAAGAAGTCTACACCGTGTGTTCTGGCTTTTCTAGCCTACTCCTCCTACCTTCCTCCTTTTCGGCGTATTTATGTTGATCATTTCTAATTAATTAACTCATTGCATATCGTGTCTCTGGTCAGCATTTTGCTAAGGATACTCTAGACACCCGTGGGCAGGAGCTGTCTAATCTGAGGCTCCTGAAAGAATGCCCTTCTCGCTGCTGGGAGCGTGGGGCCTTAAGGGGCCCCACCTGAGTCTTAGCACCCCAGTTCCCCAGTGGTGATCAGAGTGCTATCATTCGCCGGCCTTCCACATTCAACCAGAGGAGCTTCAGAGGAATCCACAGAAATACCCAAGGATTTCCCCATGGCTGACAAGAAGGAGGGATGGCCAGGAGGGGGCGTGGCCAGGAGGGGGCGTGGCCAGGAGGGGCGTGGCCAAGGGCCATTCCTGGATGCACTGTCTGCTCTCTTCCTAGACAGGCTGTGGGCAGTCTCCGTGCCTGGTTTTCAAGAGGCAGTGGCATTAGCATGGCTAAGCGGTAGGGAAGACAGTGTTGCAGCATCGTGATACCCATGGTGACGATGATGGAGGTGATTGTGATAATGTGGATGATGTGGATGATGATAACTGATGGTGGTGGCAGCGGCGGTGATCGTTGTGGTGATATCGATGCTGTTTGGTGGCGATGGTGGTGGTGGTGGTGATGGTGACGGCGGTGATGATGATAGTGGTGATGACGATAATGTCAGCGGCACCAGCCATGGAAGCCTTCGTGCCCCTCCTTTGCAGTTCCGTGGGAACCATTTGCTGAGCTGTGCCAGCGCCCAGGGTCCGGGGGAGGGCAGCGGGACCCTTTCGGATGCCCCTCCTGGCGGCTGGGGTGGCCTCCGTCCCCATCCCTGCCACCCGAGGTAGTTACCCTGGTGGGGAGTGTATACATCAAGCCTGTCCCCAGGGAGTTCCGGTCCCCTGGGGTGGCAGGATTGACGTCCCTGTTTCTTCGGTTGGCTCTCTCTCCCAAGGGAGCTGTACCTTTGGGTGAGTGAGAGAATTTGTTTGGTGGGGGGGTGTGAGGCATTTGTTTGGGAGCTTCAGAAACAGGACCACTGTTCCCTGCCTTCTGCTGAGTCACAAGAGGAGAGCAATCAATACAGAGGGCATTAGCTAGCACCCAAGCTGAGCTGAAGGCCCGGCTCCTGAATCTGGTCCTCTCCTAAGGGTGCCCAAGGGCTTGCTGTAGACTCCCCTTCCCCCCACCCACTCCCTCCAGCTCCAGCCTGCCGCTCTCCTCCTCAATCCTCACGCCACTCCTATGCTGTTGACCCGTGCTTGACATTCTTACCTCAGGGCCTTTGCACTTGCCGATCCTTTTGCCTGAAATACCTCCCCCACATATCTGGGTAGCTCACTCCTCTACCTCCTTCAGAGCCCCCCTAACCTGGCCATCCTTCCCATCCCTTCTCCATCTCTCTTATCCTGCTTTATTTTTCTCCAGAGCATTTATCATCTCCCAACATGGTGTATATCATATATTTAACTCTTTCTTTGTCTTCTCCCTTTAGAATGTAAACACCGAAACGGTTCTCTGGTACCTCAGTAGTTACAGCGTGCCTCGTACATTCTTTCTTTTTTTTTTTTTGGCCAGTCCTGGGCCTTGGACTCAGGGCCTGAGCACTGTCCCTGGCTTCTTCCGCTCAAGGCTAGCACTCTGCCACTTGAGCCACAGCGCCGCTTCTGGCCGTTTTTCTGTATATGTGGTGCTGGGGAATTGAACCTAGGGCCTCGTGTATCCGTGCCTCGTACATTCTTAAGTGCCAGGTGTCTTCTTTGTTCAAAGAACAGAAAGGGAGGAAGGAGACACCGAAACGGAGTTCCCAGGAATTCGGGCTCTGGTGTTTGCCCAGTTGGGTCTGTCCAGTGTGCACTGCAGGACAGGAGGCCCTGGGGTCAGGAGCTGCATGGCTTTGCAGTGGACGTTTGCGTGGATCTCCGTGGGGTGGCGGATTGAGGGCAGCTCCTGGGTGCCTGGCATGAAAGTCAAAAGGACCTAGCAAAGCGCCGAGCCCTACGCTGGAGCCGCTGGCCCTTTGGCAAATGACGGACGCGTGGAGGAAGCAGGCCGTGTCTTCTGCTTTGTGAATGTAGACCCCAGGTTCTGGTCCTATCCCTTGGCTGGGGGAGGGGGGGCAAATAGGTTCTGAGAGGCTTGGCCTCAAAGGACAAGGACCACTGAGCTGGGTTGTTTTGGGGGTCCCTTCTGGTACTGACAGCCTGTGATGTCTGCATTGTAGATCCATGGCTTTCTTTGGATCAGTCACCAGGATTTGGGTGTAACACGTGTGTGTGTGTGTGTGTGTGTGTGTGTGTGTGTTTATTATGCACATGTGCACACACGTGAATACTGAGGTTTAAATTTAGGGCCTGTGCTCTAGATTTGCTTTTTTTCCCTTGCTCAAGGCTGGCCCGCTACCACTTAAGCCACACCTCTACTTCCAGCTTTTTGGTGGTAAGAATGTCTCATAGATTTCTCTGCCTGGGCTGGCTTTGAACCTGGATCCCGAGAGCGCAGCCTCCTGAATGACTAGAATTATAACCGTGAGCCTGGCTCTTTGATGCATATTTGACTTCCTGGATTCGTTGTAAATAAAGGTTGACCGTTAAAGGTTTGCAGAGTTTTCTCAGTGCTGGTTGCCTTAGTTCATGTGGGTTTTTCTCCCCCGTTACTTCTTGGCTTAGCCTGTAAGTGATCACAAGATGAAAGGAGTTTCAGTCTGAGTCTGTTTGTCTGAGCTTCGTCACCTCCAGTGATCACGTGAGCTGTAGCGCGTTCGCCTGCTTCTGGGACTCCTTATCCGTGCATGGTGGCCCTGGTAGGAAGGTGTGGGCTCAGGTGATTTGGAAGCTGGGTTTTCTGTATCGCTGTAGACCTGAGGCCCCTCCCCCATTGCTGTCCGTCATTCCCCCCCTCCCCACCCCCAGGGAACTGTGGGCCTGTCAGTCCACTCCTGCTTGGCCCACTCTGGCCTTTTGCTTCGGCCAGCTTCATGATTTGTGGGGCCCCTTGTTAGAACATGATGATGAAAACAGTGACACATGCAGTCAAACCGGGAGCCCTGAGAGGCTCCGCAGGTCGCGTGTGTATGAAGCCAGCTCTGCCAAGCTGCTTCCTTGTCATGCTTCCAGGGCCTGGAGATGTGTAAGACACATTTTCAGGCTCATTCCTAGTTCCCCACAAAGGCATTGAGTTGTTCTGACATACCCTGTGTGATTCAGGGCTGCTGGTCCTGGCTCCTGTATTTGGAAAGTCACCAGGGGTGGGGAGGGGGGCAGGGGGGTGTTCCGTGTCCATGGCTGTAGGAAGAAAGGATGAGGGAGGATGTGTCTGCTATCGCAGTTGCCCAAAGGTTACTAGAGGAACTTTTCTTTGAGAGCATCATTTGCTTTTCCTCTTAAGAGATCACTGATGAGCTGGGAGCCAGTGGCTCACGCCTGTCATCCTAGCTACTCAGGAGGCCGAGATCTGAGGATCATGCTTTGAAGCCAGCCTGAACTGGAAAGCCCATAAGGCTCTAAACTCCAATGAACAGCAGAAAGCCAGAAGTAGAATTGTGGCTCCAGTGGTAGAGTGCTAGTCCTGAGCAAAAAAGTTCAGGGACAGCGCCCAAGTCTTGAGTGCAAGTCTCAGGACTGGCACATACACAAGAAATCTCTGATACATAAACAAAACGTGATATAGCTATGTGATGGAATTATCCTGCCATGAAAATGAGCTTGGTTCCAGTCCATCCTGCAAATGGTGAGCGGAAAACAGAAGCCATGTGTATGATTCCGTTTCTTGGAGATGGCCGGGACGAGCGGATCTGTCAAGAGAGAAAGCGGTTGTCAGGGAAGGCAGGAATGGAAAGCGACTTCTCGTGGCTCCTGGGTTTTCTTTGGAATGATGAAAACAGGTAATGTTGATCGCGGTGTCACCTTGAGACTATTACTAAAAGGCTTCTGCGATTGAAGAGATTAAATTATTCCTCCACTTCTTAAAAATGAGTTGGGGTGGGGGGGTCGGAGTCTTCAAAGGGCTGGCCATAGCCCGGCACAGGTGATTCACGCCTGTAATCCTAGCTATTCAGGAGGCTGAGATCTAACAATCACGGTTCAAAGCCAGCCCCAGGAAGGAAAGTCTACAATGAACCACCAGAAAACCGGAAGTGGCGCTGTGGCTCAAAGTGGTAGAGCGCCAGCCTTGAGAAAAAGAGCTTAGGGACAGCGCCCAGGCCCTAATAAGTTCAGGCCCCATGATTGACACCCCTGCCCCCCATGAAGCCCACTGTCCTTCATCCCTGGGCGAGGTGGTAAAGGTGAATCAGTGCAGGATTGCTTCTACTCCCCCCCTTCCCCTTTCCTCCCCCCCCCCCCAAGTCCCTTCCAGTCCCAGTTCTGCCCCCAGCATCCCGCACACAAAGCCTGTTTTCTGGATCTCAGTGGAACCCGCATACTAAGTGGCTCCTTGGCTGCTAAGACTTAGCCTCTCTCCGCATTTGCAGCGGATCAGCTTAGAAACTCGCGGATCCAGAATTCTAAGTGAGGGCAGGCGAGCGGGGAGGGTTTCCTCCTGCTCTCAGCGCGGCAGGAACTCTGCAGGGGCCACGCCCAAGAGACGGCTGAGCCGGCCCCTTCAGGGCAGCCCGAGTGGCCTCTTGCTCCTGGACCTTTAATGTTTTGGGGAGGCGAGGCACATTGACTTTGGGGGGCTGGAGGAAGCCCCTGTCAGGCTCCTCTTTCTTGGTGAGTGTGTGGGGCTCCCCTGTAGAGCCGCCCCTCGCCGGGCCCCGTGGAGCTGTGTTTAGAGCGCTAGCCAGCCAGCCAAAGTGTCAGGTATTGAGTTTGAGTCCTGGTCTTGGAACAACAACAACAACAAACACGATCCAGTGTGTAGTTCAAACTTCCCATTCTTATTTTTTGCCCATCCTGGGGCTTGAACTCAGGCCTGGACACTGTCCCTGAGCTTTTTTTTTTTTTAATTTTTTCTTTTTTGCTCAAAGCTAGCATTCTACCAACTTGGAGTCACCAGTTTTCTGGTGGTTCATTGGAGATATGAGTCTCGTGGGGACTTTTCTGCCCAGGCTGGCTTCAAACCACGATTCTGAGATCTCAGCCTCCTGAGTAGCTAGGATTTCAGGTGTGAGCCACTGGCACCGGCTTTACCATTCTTTTTTTTTTTTTTGGCCAGTCCTGGGCCTTGAACTCAGGGCCTGAGCACTGTCCCTGGCTTCCTTTTGCTCAAGGCTAGCACTCTGCCACTTGAGACACAGCGCCACTTCTGGCCGTTTTCTGTATACGTGGTGCTGGGGAATCGAACCCAGGGCTTCATGTATACGAGGCAAGCACTCTTGCCACTAGGCCATATCCCCAGCCCGGCTTTACCATTCTTTGGTAGTCTAGATTGGCCGGGTTTAGCCTTCTCTCACGCCCTTTGGTGCAACCTCTAAGAGCTTCATCTGAAGTATCTTTGGCTGTCTACTATCTGGTCACAGTCTGCGCTTAATAAATGCTTTTTAACATTTTTAGATGCTGGGGATCAAAGCCAGGCCCCTTGCATGCTAAGCAAGTGCTCTTCCATTGAGCACTTAGCCCAGCAAGTGCTTTTGCAGTTGTTAGAGAAAAGCAAGTGTGAGCCAGGTATGGTAGCCCAAGACTTGGGATGCTGCCAGTGAGAGTTCAAGGCCAGGTTGGGTGATATAGCGAGACATTGTCTCAGAAAACAAAAACAAGCCCAACAAGCTGGGCACTGATGGCTCACGCCTGTCATCCTAGCTCCTCAGGAAGCTGAGGTCTGAGGGTCATGGTTCAAAGCCAGCCCAAGCGGGGCTGGGGATATAGCCTAGTGGCAAGAGTGCCTGCCTCGGATACACGAGGCCCTAGGTTCGATTCCCCAGCACCACATATACAGAAAACGGCCAGAAGCGGCGCTGTGGCTCAAGTGGCAGAGTGCTAGCCTTGAACGGGAAGAAGCCAGGGACAGTGATCAGGCCCTGACGGGTCCAAGGCCCAGGACTGGCCAAAAAAAAAAAAAAAAAAAAAAAACAAAGCCAGCCCAAGCAAGAAAGTCCCTGTGAGACTCTTATCACCAATTAATCTCTCAAAAACCGGAAGTGGCACTGTGGCTCAAAGTAGTAGAGGGCTAGCCTTGAGTGAAAGAGCTCAGGGGACAGCGCCCAGGCCCTGAGTTCAAGCCCATGACAGACCAAAAAAAAAAAAAATTGAGAAGACAATATGTTGGGAATTAACTATACAACATGGAGGCAGGGATCGGGGAGGAAGGAAAGTGGGAGAAAGATGAGAGAAGGGTAACAAGTTTGACAGGAAATGTCCTCACTACCTTACGTCTGTAACTCTAACCCCTCTGTACGTCACTTGACAAAATTAAATTTTAAAAAATAAATGAAAATAGAAGAGGAGCACGGCCTGCATGTTGGCAGGCGGGCACTGGGTAGTTTTGACAGGAGCAGGGATGGCGTACAGCTCAGGGGTGCAGGAGCCTTGTCCTCCAGCCTGAACCCGTGTTCTCTTTAGGGCTCTACAGCAGACCCTGTGGCGGGAGCCATTGTCACGCTGCTTGCCCAGATGGGGTTGTCATTTGCCCAGTCCCACAGCTAAGGAAGAAGCATGGGTGCTCGGAGCAATCCAGTCTGACTCCTGAACGAGCCTTTTCACCCTCTCACTTTGTCAGGGGCTCAGCCACCCCCCCCCCCCGTGCAGGGGCCCACCCCCCCACCTGGGATAGCCTTCTCACTTCCTCCCCACTTGACCCAGTTGAACCTGACTTTGGAGACCCCACTCAGATCTCACTTCCTCCAGGAGGCCTTGCCTGGCCACTCCCGCCTCCCTGGCTCTTCTTTGCCAGACAGTGCAGGTGACTTTTCACCCCGCCTCGGGTGCCGCCCAGCTGCTGTAAGCGGTTGTGTCTCCAGAATGGCTGGTAGTCCTTCCTTCCTTCCTTCCTTCCTTCCTTCCTTCCTTCCTTCCTTCCTTCCTTCCTTCCTTCCTTCCTTCCCTCCCTCCCTCCCTCCCTCCCTCCCTCCCTCCCTCCCTCCCTCCCTCCCTCCCTCAGGGTCTTATGCTTTTGAGGTACACCACTAAGACATGCCTGCAGCCCTTTTTTTGTGTTGGCTGTTTTGGGGATAGGGCCTCACTTCCTGCCTGGGGCATGATCCACGCATTTGGGCATCTCGTCACAGTTCTGAAGACAGGTGCATACCACCACGCCCAGCTTCTTCCACGAGAATGGAGTCTCTTGGGCCTCTTTGGCCAGGCCTGGCCTGGAACTGTGGTCCTGCTGATCTCAGCCTCCCCAGTTGCTAGTGTAACCTGTGAGTCATTGGCACCCTGCCACGACTCCGACTTTCCTAACTCAGACCTGGGGTCCTGTGTTTTCTCAGAACTCTTGGCTCCCCCAGAAGGATTCAGTGAAGAGCCTTGAGTCGAGTTACTTAAGGAGTTGGAAGCAGATGCCTGGGACGGTACAAGACCCAGGGGCCAGCCAGAGGGAAGCCATTCCCGCACGAAGGCCAGCTGTGATGAGTTTTTGCAAAGTACAGAATAATTCAGTGGCGGAAGAGAGGAAGACAGGAACACAGTCTGCTCAAGTGTCCAGGGGAGGGAGGCTGGGCTGTACCTCAGCCCAAATCCCAATCCAGCAGGAGGGCCTCTGAGTAGATGGACATGCCTCAGGCCAGACCGCAGAACCTACTTGAAGAGCCAACATTGTCCCGGGCTTTCTTCTGAGAGGAGCTGCGGCCCTCTGACGTCTCCAGTGGGCTGCGGTTATAGATCAGCGATGGAGACCCTGCCCGGCACTCAGGAGGTCCTCGGTTCGATCCCCAGTGCCACAAACACACACACACACGGTCTACAAAAGCATGACGAAAGGATGTGTTTGGGTAAATTTCAAGTTTCAAAGTTCTTTCAAATTTCCCTTAAGCCTGGGCAGTAGTGGCTCACGCCTGTAATCCTAACTACTCAGGGACTGAGATCTGAAGATCGGAGTTCAAAACCAGCCTGGGCGGGGCTGGGGATATAGCCTAGTGGCAAGAGTGCCTGCCTCGGATACACGAGGCCCTAGGTTCGATTCCCCAGCACCACATATACAGAAAATGGCCAGAAGTGGCGCTGTGGCTCAAGTGGCAGAGTGCTAGCCTTGAGCGGGAAGAAGCCAGGGACGGTGCTCAGGCCCTGAGTCCAAGGCCCAGGACTGGCAAAAAAAAAAACAAAAAACCAGCCTGGGCAGAAAAATCCATGAGACTCTTTTCCTGCCTCGTCTGGCTTTGAACCGTGGTCCTCAGATCTCATCTTCCTGAGTAGCTAGAATTACAGATGTGAGCCACTGGTACCCAGCTTCATCTATCATCTTTCTATTTTTATGTTACTGTGGTGCAAACCCAGAGCTTTGTGCATTCCAGCCAAGTGCTCTGCCACTGAGTTACACCCTTAGCTTTCCTTCTTTTTTTTTTTTTTTTTTTAAGATCTCTGTTTTCAGGCTCACAATCTTAGATGCCCATTAAAGTCACCAAGCCACTTAAAAAAAAAAATCAAACGAAACTACCCTGAAAAACCAGAACCCCACTGACTGCATGCGTCAGATTGTACGTGTGTGTGTGTGTGTGTGTGTGTGTGCACTTGTGTGTAGCCTAGGACATTTCTTCCAGCAAAGCCATAGTTTGGGCCATCTCCCCAGCTTTATTTCAGCTTATAGTAGCACATGTAGTCCCATGGATTGTGTTATATAATTTACTTCTTTCACATACCATGCATGAGCCTTGTCAACATCTTACATACCTTCAAGTCTTCTCCCTCCCTTCTGGCCTTACTGAGAATCTCTCCCTCATTCCATTGGCCCATGATCCACTACCAGGGTCTTCCATCCATAAATCAGGGTCATAAATGTCCTAAAACCTCAACTAAGTTGTTGACCCAGTTGAAAGCATGTGTTTGAATCTTTTTTTGTCTCTTGGTTCTGTGAAACGCGGAGTGGAGGCCCCAGGCCATTTCTGTACAGCGGACACTGAAACCCTGAACTCGAAGATCTTCCTGCAAGTGTTTGCTTTTTCTCCAAGAACTATGTATACCCCAAGATCCAAATTAGGAGGTCCAGCCTGGGGAGGTTTATCCCATCTCCATTCTTCATGGAGTGGGAGGGGTTTTAAAGCGCCTTGGTGCTGTTTTATCTTTACCATTGAAGTTCGGGGTTTGGGCTCTTCCTAAATGAGTCTTTTTTTTTTTTTTTTTTTTTTTTTTAAGAGCCTCATTTGGGCAGGGGGTGGGGAGCCACTGTGAGAGGTATCAAATGGGGTGACTGGTGAAACCCGGTTTACTGTAGGCCTGACCTCCCAGGAGGGTTGGAATCAGGGTTCTGACTCTGCTGCGGGGGCGGGCGGGGGGGGGGGGGGGAATCTAAGATAACGGTGGGTGGGGAGGGGTAATAGTGTGTGTGAAGGGCGTTGGTCGTTATTACCAAGTCTTCATGGACACATTTCCTTCACGCACATTATCCCGAAACAGGCCCATCCACAGATGGGGGGAGACTGAGTTCTGAGGGCGGAGTCATCCGTGCGGCCTGGTCCTCGGTCCCACTCACTTGCACTTAGAAGTAAGTCGGCTACCACTGGTAGGGCGCTAACAAACGAGTGAGAGGGTCAGGTTCAAGTCCCAGTCTTGGAACAACAAAAAGAAGGAAAAGAAAATAAATCAGCTAAGTTAGGCACTGGGGGCTCACGTCACCTAGCTAGTGAGGAGAATGAGATCTGAGGATCAGGGTTCAAAGCCAGTCTGGGCAGGAAAAGTCTAGGAGACTCTTTTTTTTTTTTTTTCCTGCCAGTCCTGGGCCTTGGACTCAGGGCCTGAGCACTGTCCCTGGCTTCTTTTTGCTCAAGGCTAGCACTCTGCCACTTGAGCCACAGCGCCCCTTCTGGCCGTTTTCTATACATGTGGTGCTGGGGAATCAAACCCAGGGCTTCACGTATACGAGGCAAGCACTTTGCCACTAGGCTGTATTCCCAGCCCCATGGAGACTCTTATCTCTAATTAACCA
This sequence comes from Perognathus longimembris pacificus, assembly GCF_023159225.1. Lineage (NCBI taxonomy): Eukaryota > Metazoa > Chordata > Mammalia > Rodentia > Heteromyidae > Perognathus > Perognathus longimembris. The sequence goes on from NC_063166.1 coordinate 7,535,466, forward strand.
TCAAAAAATGTCATAAGTGGGACTGGCGCAAGTGGTAGAGTGCTAGCCTTGGTCAAAAACCAAAAGCAGGCTGGAAATGTGGCTCAGCGCTAGAGCGTTTGCCTAGCATGCATGAAGCCTTGGGTTCAATTCCTCAGCAAGCTAGAAGGGGCTCTGTGACCCAAGTGGTAGAGTGCTGGCCTTGAGCAAAAGAAGTCAGGGACAGTGCTCAGGCTCTTGAGTTCAAGGCCCAGGACCAGCACCAGAGAGAGAGAGAGAGAGAGAGAGAAGAGAGAGAGAGAGAGAGAGAGAGAGAGAGAGAGAGAGAACACAAAGAAAAAGAAAAAAGAAAAGAATGTGCTGAATTTCCAGAGCCTGCACTGGCAGGACCGGTAGGAATGAGCGCACACACAGCCCGATGGCATTTCTGAGAAGAACATGGCAGCTTGCAGTCAAAGGACTCCTCCACTGAGCCACAGGCGCCCAGGGAAACATACTGGCCAGGCAACAAGCTGAGGGAGGAGGCCGGAGTTTGCTGGGACCTCCACAGGTCACTTCCCCTTTCTGTGCTAAAGGTCCCCTCCCCCCCCCCCAAGTGATGCCACACCCCAAAACCACCCAGAGCCCCGATGATGCTTGCCTGGGCTGGCTTTGGGCACCCAGAGCATCTCCATACCGCCTGGCACAGATCCCTCCCCTGCCTGGGCGGAGCACGGGCCAGGGAGCATCCTGGGAGAGGGAGGGAAAGAGGTGCATTGGCATGTGGGCTGGCCACACCCCCGGCCTCCACCCGGAGGCCCCCCGGAAGGGCTGGACTCCCATCTTTTTGCAATGCGTGTGCATTCTTTTCTAAATTGGTCACCAGCTCCCCATTTGGGGGTGCTCCGAGGCCCAGCGAGTGTGTGTATTTGGAAAGCTGTACAATCCCCAAGCGCATTGTCATCAGCAGCCGGGGGGGGGGGGCGGCGTCGGGGGGGGGGGGGCTCTTGTTACCCTGCTTTGCAAACCTTCTGGCTGGGGAAGGTTCTGGAGCTTCTGGGCTTGTTTCTATTAGTGAGAGCGGAGGGAGCCTGAGGCCTGAGGCTGGGAGGAGGGAGGGAGAGAGGGAGGGAGGGAGGGAGTAGCATTAAGTAGGCCCCTTATGTAACGCACCGGGCCCTGCACGGGGTGTCTTTATACACGGCTTGTTTTGTTTACCACTCACCTCAGTGCATGCACAGTTGCACTCAGAGAGGTTCAGTGAGCAGCCCCAGGTTGAACAGCTGCCGGATGGCAAACTCAAGGCTATTGGGGGGGGTCCTCGGTTTCAGTTTGGGGAACACCTTTCTTCTGGGCCCTGGCTGCTGGCTTCCTTTACACAGGGAGCTGCTCCCCACGGGCCTCCCATCCCCGGCCTCCCATCCCGGGCCTCCATCTGCAGCCAGGCTCAGCGAGGACACGCCCCTTCCTGTCTAGAGACCCCCCCTCCCTGTGCCTGGGGCCCTCAACTTCCTGTGGGCCTCACATGAAGATCCCCTTCTCCTGCCCTCATACGCGGGCAGGTGTCTGGCTCTGCCCCTCCCGGGGGCAGGGGGCACCGGCCATGTTAGATGAGGGGCTTCATCGTAAGTAAAGCTGTGTGCGTCCACGCTGTGTTCCAGTAGCTTCTGTTCTGAGAGAGCGGGGTTAGGTCTTGGGCGCCATTTGCTAGGGGATTCAATGCGGATGGGAGAAGAAGGGAGCCATGAAGGCTTGCGTTTAAGGCTTGAATTTCTAGAGAAAGAGGAGTTTATATCTTTTTCCACTCACCCCTCTCCGGCCTCCAGGAGCTTTCTTTGATATCAGCTGGGGTGGGGGTCTCTCCCCACCCCCTCCCCCCAGGGCCCCTCAGCTGTGGCGTTCCGCAGAGCTCTGACTTCTCCCTGATTGCTACCTCCTACCCTGAATGTGTTGTTTGGATCACTCTGACAGGCCCTGGTTCTGGAAGATTCTGAAGGAGGAAGACACTCAAGCAGGACCATCATAACCTAAACAGGTAGTTCTCATGGTGCCTCCCCCCCCCCCCCCGCAGGGCCAGGACTTGAACTCAAGGCTTTAGTGCTATTGTTCTGCCCTCTGGGCACCAGTCCCCTCTTCCCCCCCCACCCCCCGTTTGGAATTCTTGTTGTCACCATAGTTTATGACCAAGGAGTCACGTGGTCATCTCTGTGGTGTGGGGGAAAAGCCCAGGAACGGCAGGAGAGCGGCTCTGGGCCTGACATACACAGATGCCCAGAGAAGTCGCCCTGAGGTGGGGGGGGGAGGGCAGGGGGAAGCATTTCAACAGGTGCATGGTGAGAGAACACAGGCATTCAGACCGGAGACGCTCCTCTTCTCCTTTGTCCATTGGGCCTGTCCGGGGACATGCATTCCAGAAAGCGGCACCCAGAGAGTCTCCAGCAGCACAAGGGGTGAACGAACTCAGGCGTTTGTAAGGGGCAGGGATGGGATGGACCGCAGGCCAGGTGTCCTAAGCCATCCGGGTTCATCTCTCTTTGCTTACCGGTTTCGGGGTCCGTCCGTCCTTGGGTCTCGCTTCTGCGCCAGGCTCTGGGGAAGAAGGGGGTCCATAAAGTGCTAAGCATTTTGGGGGTGTGAGAGGAATGGCTTCTCTGAATACCAGTTGACATCTACCGTGCTGTATCGTTTGTACAAACTGGGTTGAATTTTCTTCATGTGGACAACTTGGGGACCGCATGAGTAGAGATGACACTTAATAAAAGTGTACATTTTAAAGTGGTTGTGTATATGAATGTGTGTGTGTGTGTGTGTGCGTGCTGGCACACACGCTTAAACTGTGGCTTAAACTGTGGTCTCATATTGTCACTGAGCCTTTTACTCTCAGAGTTGGTGCTCTACCACTTGAACCACACTTCTGCTTGCACCTTTTGGCTGGTTATTTGGCAATAAGAGTCTCTGGTGTGGCTGTTGGGGTTGGCTATCAACTCTGATCCTCAGACCTCAGCCTCCTGAGCGGCTAGCACAACCAGCACCTGGCTTTATTTATTGGTTTGTGTGTTTTTTTTTTTAAAGTTTTTGTCAGTTGTGGGGCTTGAACTCGAGGCCTGGGTGTGGTCCCTGAACTCTTTTGTTCAAGGCTAGCGCTCTTGCGCTCGAACTTCACTGCCACTTCTGGTTTTCTGGTAGTTAATTGGAGATAAGAGTCTCACAGCCTTTCCTGCCCAGGCTGGCCCCTGAGTGGTTAGGATTACAGACATGAGCTGCCTGGCACACCCAGCTTTAAAGTACTGAAATCTACCTGGTCGTTTGAGGCAGAACCTCCCCTGAGCAGCTCGTGCTGGCCTCTGCCTTCCAGAATGTCATAGAACAAGCGATCTCATGGGTTGACCGTGCCTTCCACAATCCTCTGCAATTTCTAATTTGTTTATTCAACCTTTTTATAGCCAGAGTAAACACTGAACTCAAATTCTGGGTCAGAATTTATTAAATTACAGTAATGAGGTCCCTCATTTATAACCATTATCTATAAAGTAGGAATAAGAATGGCGCCTACTTTGTAAGTCTGCTTTAAGGATTAACTGAAGTAATCCAATAAAATGTTTTAGCCCAGTGGCTGGTCCAATAAATGTTACCTTTATTAGCGTCATATATCTCAAAACATTGTCACCTTTATGTGTTTATGTCCATGTTTAATCTCAGAAATTAACTTGGTGCAACAAATATATTAGCGGTCACTGATTAGGTAAATAAATGTACTAAAAATTTTAGAGCTTATGGATTTTTTTTTTTACTGGAGTTTTTTTTTTGTTATTAGAATTTAAACATAAGGAAACATTGAAATAGCACATAGTTCCAAATCAGTACACTCCTAGAAAAAAAATTATATAACAATATTTGTTACTGTATTCTCAGTTGAAAAATCCATTGTCTGTCATGACTGAATACTGCTCCTGGATTTTTCTTTGTTCTCAGTTCGGTACCCGCATATGGACCAGCGCCCCTCGTGGCGCTGATTTCCTTTTTGTGTATGCTTTTGGAGAAAAAGATTCACTAATGTCGCCCAGGCTAGCCTCCAACTCGCAGTCCTCTTCGCCTCAGCCTTCCCAGTTGACTTGGGTTTTCTAAACCAAGCGCATCTCGTCGTGCTTTCCTGAGTGGCTGGATGAACTGTTTCCATAGTTAGAGGCCGGTCTGAGGCACTGGTCTGTGGTTGAGCTCTGTGCTCAGTTCTAAAGCTGTTGGGATGGGGGCTGTGCTCTCCCAGCTGTGCTTGGATTGGCGAGCTTTGATGAAGGGGTACAACATCCAGGGGTACACCTCCTGACCACCTGCCACAGCCTCCTTTATGTGACTTGGAGAGGGAGACTCTTGAACCCAGTGCTTGGGATATGGGGTGTGTGTGTGTGTGTGTGTGTGTGTGTGTGTGTGTGTGTGTGTACATGCACGCTTGTCTTGAGGCTTGAACTCTGGGCCTTGGCACTGTCTCTGAGCTGTTTTGCTAAAGGTTAACACCCTTAACACCTGAGCCACAGGTCTACTTCCAGCTCTGGCGTGGAAATGGGAGATAATCTCATGGACTTTGCAGCCTCAGATCCTCAGATCTCAGCCTCTTGGGTAGCTAGGATTACAGGCTCAGGCCACCGGCGCCTGGCTGGCATTTAACACTTGATCATCTTGGATCCCCTTTCATGGGGGAAAGAAAGGCAGTAAATGAGTGAGCAGTATCTTACATATCACTTAAAGCAAGTACAAACATGATAATGTTCACATGCACACATCCACACAACCCCCTACCATCCCATGCCAGGCAGAATATTTTACCAAATGAAGAATTTTTTTGAAGATTCCTTTAAAATTCCAAGGAACAGATCATTTCTGTGCTATATAAACTGTTCCGAGCTTTGGAAAAAAAAAAAGGTGGAAAGCTTCCAGATTGTTTGCTCAAGCAAACATGACCCCATTATCAAAGCTGGCCAGTCCCCTAAGAGAGTCTCTACACCAGTGTCACTTAAGCAATGTGGAAATCACAGATAAGATTCTAGTGTAGATTTCGACAATAAGGTATGTGGGTGTCCACCATCAGCAGGACGACCGTGTCCCCAAGAGGCAGGACCGGCCCAGGGGACCGCCATGTTCAGAAGCCTCAGACCAATTGATTAAGTAAAAGTAGGCAGTAGATCTTATTCATTCCCAAAGTGTACCCAATTCATTCAGTGTCTGAGGAGTGCTTGCCTAGCATGCAGGAAATCCTGGGTTCAACTCCTTAGCACCACATAAACAGAAAAGGCCAGTAGTGGCTCAAGTAGTAGAGTGCTAGCCTTGAGCAAAAAGAAGCCCAGGCCCTGACTTCAAGCTCAGGACTGGCAAAAAGAAAAAAAGATATGAAAATTTAGAATTTTTTTTTTAAACTCCTTGGGATGGCTTTAGGTTTCTTTAGAAAAATTAGCAGATGAAAACATCAATGTGAAGTCTGACACTGTTTGGGGGCAGAGAACTAGATCTCATGGACATTAAAACAGCAATCCTTAGATCTCAGCCTCCTGAGTAATTAGGACTACAGGTGTGAGCCACCAGCTTCATTCATTGTTTTGTGCAACTGTGAGCCACTTTTTTGAACAAGCACTTAACTACAATTGTTTCATTTCTTCTTCTTCTTCTTCTTCTTCTTCTATTATGATGATGATGCTCGGGTTCAAACCGAGGGCCTTATTTATACCAGGTAAGCTCTGTGCCAATGCACCATGTCCTTAGCCTGTAGAATTTCAGTAGGTCATTCTAAAAGTTACAAATCCAGATTGTTTTTTTTTCCTGTGAATTTTAATCCTTACTAACAGATTGCACTATATGCTCCAGTTAAACCATCTGCTTTTCCATTTTCAGTAAGTTTTTTAGGTATCTAATAAGACATGTTGTGCTAGAAAAAGAATACTGTTGTTAAATGTTACCGGTACTTGAGCGGATGGTTGGTGTTAGGAGAGATGGGGGAATGATGAAAGGGGAGGTTATGAATCAAGATGCATTGAATTCACAGCTGACATGTTGAATTCTAACTCCTTTGTACAAATACTTAAGAGATAATCAAAATATAACTAAAATTTTTATTTTACCTGTACAGTGACTGTGATATAGAAAACATCCCTTAAAGTTTGGTAGTCTTCCTTCCAATGCTTTTTCTGTGTGTATTTGTGCAGGTAAAACTAGCTGCGGAGAAGCGGGGCCCTGGTCCTCACACCTGTAATCCTAACTAACTACTCAGGAGGCTGAGATCTCAGGATTGTGATTTGAAACCAGCTCAGGCAGGAAAGTCCATGAGACTCTTACCTCCACTTAACCATTAGAAAACCAGAAATGGAGCTGTGACTCAAAGCAGGAGAGTGCTAGCCTTGAAGGAAAAAGCTGAGGGACAGCGCTCCCGCCTCAAGTTCAACAAGCCCCACAACAGACCAAAAAAGAAAATAAAAAAAGAACTAGCTGCAGAAACTCTAGGTCATAACATAACATAACATAACATAACATAACATAACATAACATAACATGACATGACATAACAATGTTCTGTCTCTTTTGCAGTCCAGTGTAGGTATTCGCATTGGCGCTCTCACTGAGTGATTCAGTGCTACAGACTCCTTCCATTGATGGTCCTCCCATTTCCTAGGACCTTGGCCACCTCTGAATATACTTAGCCGAAGGGGGAAGGGAGCACATAAAGAGACACCCACTTCCCAGCTATCCTAGCCTCATTTCGGCCCATAATTCCCTGGTCTGCGTAGCCACGTGGTACCAACTAGATACGAGGGATTCTGGGAAATGTAGTTCATGGCTGAGCAGCTGCTTCTCATTGAGCAGCCTACGCTCAGGAAAGAGAAACATGATATTTGCGGGACCATTAGCTGAATCTGATAACAGATTCTGCATTTGTAATGTCTGTGATTATATATATATAATCACATACATATACATATATATGAAGTGGAATTATTTAGCTAGTATTTTGAAATTTAGCGTCATTTTGTAAACCCTTTTCCGTCTCTTAAGTCTTTTTTTCAAAACTGAATTTTAATGTATGTTTTATTCTTTATGTTGATGTAATGTTTATTTAAACATTTTTTCTATTCTAGTACATTAGATTTGTCTAGATTGTTATTACTATGGATATCACTGCTCTACATGTCCATGTGCATAAATCTTTGTGCCTCTCTCTTACTCAGTATTAAGGCAACTGATACATATCAACAGATGGCCCTTCAGATCTGTGGGCCAATTTAAACTCTCATGTGTAGTGTAGGGATTCTAATTTCAGAGCACTCTTTACTATCTTGGGCATTAATGGCTGTTTAGGCTTTGCCAATTTGATTGTTGAAAAAACTGTATTGTTTGAATTTGCAAGCTTTGCTTACTAATGAGTTTGAGCTTTTTTTTTCTTTATGAGGTTATCAGTAATCTCTTTGTGTGTGTGTGTGTGTGTGTGTAAATTTATTTCTTTGGGTCTTTTCTCATTTTTATTCCTCAATGTTCTGTCTTCCCTCTCCCAACCACTTATCAGGGCGCGTCTGCAGTGTGAATTAACTTGTCATATGTAGCAAATATTGTTATCCAGCTTCTTCTTTCCCTGATTTCACTTCTTAACCTAATTTTCTTGGATGAAAGTCTGTTGTGGGAACCCTGATGTGACATCAGAGCCACAACTCGTCCCCGATCACACTTCTCCTGGGACTCCTAGCATTTTCCACAGCAAAGCGAACTGGGCTTTCGGACCCACCTCATCTGTTTTGAATGGTCTTCACGTGAATTGTCAGGATCTGAGTGAGGGGGTTGGTTTAAAGCAGTCATCAAGAAAATGGACTTGACAGAGGGATTTGGGGCACGCGGCTAAGCTTTCCATGGCGAGTCCTGCTCTTCACTCTTCCTTGCCTGGAAGCTGAGGAGAGGCGGGGGGATTGGAGGATACATAGGGTCCCTACCAGACACTGGGAAACGGGGATTGGGGTGTAGTCTCAGCTCTGCCATTGACTATGACTCAGAATAAGTCACTTGTCCATTGAAGACCTCAGTTTACCAGAGCTGCAAATGGTGAAGGATCCTTCTACGTGACTGAGAATTCTTTTGGGCATTCACTGCTACCTCAGTTTATGCTGAGTGGGTGGGCAGGGAGCAGGGGAAGGAAGGTGACTCCCTCCCCCCCCATTGGTCTCTTGAGTGATTTAGGTAAGAAATCACTCCAGTCTCTATCTGTCCCAGATATAATGTGATCTAAATATGATATTCACCTAATAAGATTAGATGAATCTAATGTGGTTTTCCTTTAAAACACAAATACTACACCACTTTTAATTGTAGTCCCCAAATTAAATTATTCCTCCCAAATTAGATTTCCAGCAAACCTAATTTGAACATGAGCTGGGGACTGCAAGCCTTGAGTAATTTTTGACGATATAAAATAAACCAGTGGGATACTGGGGTGGCTGCTGTGAGTTCTTCAGGGGTTACCATAAAAGGGAATCAGTTAATATTTGGAGAGTTCATGTTGAAGTAAGGCTCAGAGAGAAACCCTCATTTTCCAATTCCTTGTTGTGTCTTTTCCTGCTTCTTCCGTCCCCATGACCCTCACTGTCCTACGAGACAGGAAGTAAATCAAGGCAGACCCAGAAGTCACTTATTTGATTGCGTATAATTGCTTTTCTTCTTTTTGTCCCTTGGCAAGCTTCTTACCATCTCTACCTCCTTCAGTAAGTCTCCGTAGGGACTGATGGGGACTTTGATGAGGAGCTATACAAGGTCATGGCAGTTCTTTTTTTTTTTTTTTTTTTTTGTGGCCAGTCCTGGGGCTTGGACTCAGGGCCTGAGCACTGTCCCTGGCTTCTTTTTGCTCAAGGCTAGCACTCTGCCACTTGAGCCACAGCGCCACTTCAGGCCATTTTCTGTATATGTGGTGCTGGGGAATTGAACCCAGGGCCTCATGTATAAGAGGCAAGCACTCTTGCCACTAGGCCATATCCCTAGCCCTCAAGGCAGTTCTTGAACTGTGGGTTTTTTTTTCCCCCTCTTAGTCTCTCTAGGTGATAGAAACCATTTTTTTTTTTTGCCTGCCCTGGGGCTTGAACTCAGGACCTGAGCACTGTCCCTGGCTTCTTTTTGCTCAAGGCTAGCACTCTACCACTTGAGCCACAGCACCACTTCTGGCCATTTTCTATATATGTAGTGCTGAGGAATTGAACCCAGGGCTTCATGTATATGAGGCAAGCCCTCTTGCCACTAGGCCATATCCCCAGCCCCTGAAACCATTCTGTTTGTTCTTAAGCAGCAGAAGAAAATGTATTGGCTTATGAGCAATCTAGGGAGAGAATGTGGCATGCGGTGGGAATTCATCGGGGCCTCAGATGTTGGTTTCTTTCTCAGAAGTGTGATCTCTTCCTTTGCCCCCAAGATGGCAGACCTTCACTTTCTGGGGCTGCATGTTTTGGTGATCTCATCCAGTGAGAGAGAGGAGGTGGAATGGGGCTTCTTTGGGTCAGCCAAAGGGTCCAGGATTAAGTCTGGACTTGGATCCAGTGCTCTCCTGTGCAGGAGGAATGGGACAAACTTAGTGAGCGATTGAGGGACTGCTAGAGAAGAAGGCAGAGTCGTTTAATGAAGCTGGAGAGGGAAGTTGCCCTGCACTCTACAGAGCCATCTGGATCCCTGATATTTAGGTCTGTGTAATCTTGCATGATCTGAAGGGACCGGCGAGGGAGGTAGCCCGTGTTCATGGATAGGGAAGTGAAGCTTTCTGTGGAATCAGCTCACCCAACCCTTTTCCATGGTGGAACTCTGTGACCTGTGCATTTCCTATTGCCGTATTCTGCCTTCCTACCACTGGTCCTTCCCAATGCTCTCTCCTTTTCATTCCTTCAATGCTTTGTGTTCTTCAGGAAACAGTCAGTAGTTGTTAACTTGTTATTGACCAACCAGTGTATCATCAGACCAAAGGTGGCCTTTCTGCCTATACTTCATGAATATTATTATAGTAAAACTGTTGTAGGCAATTTCCAGTTGTTAATTTGGAGATTGTTACAGGTCATTCAGTTTCTCTTCCTCTGAATTAGGCAACTTGAGTTTGGATCAGCTTGGACTTTGTATTGGTTGAGAAAAGAGGAGTCAAGGAGAGAGAGAGAGAACACACGAGAGAACACACACATGGACTTGTACTCTTCATTCGCTGCCCATCATTGCCCTGGAATGTAACTTACGTTTGTGAAGGTCACTATTAGCAAGGCCTAGACTGCCTCAAGTTCATGAGGCATGCCGTCTAGAAACCTGTTCCGTTCACTAGTAGCTTGGTTCTCCCTACCCTAGAAAACCATCCCCCATGAATATTTTCTTCTGGAGTTTATCTCCATCCTGCCTGGGAAGCCCTACTTGTTCCAGTTCTGATGTTCCTTCTGCTGAAGATCTGCTTTGCACACTTGGCTCTTTACCCCGTATGTACTGGTTCAGTGGTCGTTCGGATGTAAGCATTGTCCTCTTCCCCCTTTTCCCCTCCCCTCTCCGCTGTCTGGGTCGGTGTTGAACCCTGATCCTCAGATCTCAGCCTCCTGAGTAGTTAGGATGACAGGCGTGAGCCCCGGAGCCCAGCGCCCTGAGCTTTGTTGCCCTATTCCGCTGAGGCGGGCAACTCTCCGTAGGAGCCCAGCAGACCCACGCAGAATACAAGAATTGGATACAATTCCTGGAATACGGTCGCCTTACGTATCCTTGCACTTAATTAATTTGTTTAATTAATTAAAGTGACTTCACTAATGATGTGTTCAGGAGATTGCACATTTCGTTAGGCCGAGCCGATAGCTGTACTAATGATTCCCGAAGCCTGGGGTTGTGGGAGGAGAGTGTCTGAGTGTGACTTGCTGTTGCACACTCCTGAACAGTCCTTCTTACAACAGAAAGTTCTGGCTCCCACCCCCATCGCGTCCAAGATGGGGCCATCTCTTGTTTTCCTCTCGTCACATAAGTGGATTGTAGGAACTTAGCCCTTCAGGACCAGTCATTGTTCCTATTTCCACTAGTCACAGTGTGGGGCCCGTGACTTTAGATGGAGTCACGTGCGAGACTCGGCTTAGGGTTAGACCTGGGGCCTTACCGTGGTTCAGACCGTTCAAGGCAGCTCGTGCCTGTAATCCTGGCTACTCATTAGACCGAGATCTGCAGGCTCGTGCTTCAAAGCCAGCCTGAGCAAAAGTCTCCAAGATTCTGACTTCAAATAACCAGCCACAAGCTGGACTGGAGATTTGACTCCGTTGGTAGAATGCCTGCCAAAGACAGCACGAAGCCCCCAGTTCAAGCCCCAGTAACGCCAAAATAAATAGATCAATAAAAATGTTAAGTTTTGTAATCATATGGGAGACATGTACAAGGCCAGATTTGTTTTACGATCACAAAAAGCCAAATAAAACTGAAACAAACAAACAAACAAACAAAAGGACAGATGAAAACTGAGCAAATACACACACGCATTCTGCCCGCTATTTGTAGTTGGTTACAAACTCACACGGTCTCAGAGTGCAACATGTTTTTAGAGTATTTTCACTAAGGGAATGGGAAAGCTCTTTATTTATAATGGGCCAGTTCAGAGAATTTTTTGTGGGCACAAAAACATCCTGTACTGTTTGTAATTCTTGAAAGGCCCCTGGCCTTTCACAGGCAAGTGTTAATTTATAGGTGAGAAAACCAGAGCCTCAGAGAAGTGAAGCAACAAGCTTGAGGTCAGACCAAGCAAGGCTCCAGCCCAGAGCTTTGGGTTTACGGTTATGTTGCTGTTGTTGTTGTTTCCCACTCTGTGCTCTGCTGGTAACTGAGGCTGTGAAAACCAGCACACCTCAATCCGGAAGGAAGTGAGGGAAGGCTGAGACTAGACTCTGAACTCCTCGGGGGGAGGGAGGGACAGGTTGGGAACCCTTAGAACTGAGGGGCTCCCTGTAACTGACAGGGCTCTAGAGAATTGTCAAACCAGGGGTGAGCATTGGGTACACAAAGATGACTCCTTAAAACCCCATCAACTGGAGTGCTATGAATAAGTAAGGTGAACTGGTCAGAGAAAGTTCTAGAAAAATAGCAATCAGGAAAATCCTGTGAGATTGTTCATTTAAATCAGGTCTGATAGGAACTTTTTTTTTTTTTTTCTGTACTGTTCCTGGCACTTGAACTGGGTCTTAAGCCCTCATTTGCTTAATCATTCAAGGTTGGTGCTCTACTACTTGAACCACAGTTCCACTTCTGGCCTTTTGGTGGTTAATTGGAAACAAGCGTCTCATGGACTTTCCTACCTGGGCTGGCTTTGAACCGCGATCCTCAGATCTCAGCCTCCTGAGTAGCTAGGATGACAGGCATGAGCCACCAATGACCTGGCTCAAGAATATTTTCTTTCCTGCTCATATTCACCTCTGGGGACAGGTGACACTCCCCCCACCCCTAAAGCTTGTGGTGTGTAATGGGGAGACGGCACTGAGGAAGCAGGGAGATGCACTTGGAAGAAGACACAGGTGAGGCCCTGTGTTGATCACTAGCTGCTGGCCTAGGCAGCCATATTGCTACTAGGACGACTGAGCGTCACCACTGGAAGGAACTCGCTCGCCCGCCTGCTTAGTTAGCATCCTGAGGAGCGTCTGTCCGTGCGGTCTGCCCTCCTCCCCCTGTGCCACCCGCAAGGCTCATCTTGGGGTGCTTATCCACGCCACGAAGCTGTCACTCCACACTCTTCGTGACTAGAACAGGAATGGGATGTTGTATCTGAGTCACAAAAGAATTACAAACCATTCTTGAAATGAAGGAGCCCTGAAACTATGACTCACTTCTATAGCTTGTTCAGGTAAAGGGGGGGGGGTGGTTTGTGAATGTCATTTAGCACGTGATTTCGAATTTTCACTTGGTTGCTCTTGTTTTAGAGATGGTGTCAGACTTAGTTGTGAGGTGGGTACGGGGTCAGAGGGACACAGTCCTTGGCTGTGGCACTTGGCACTATTAAAGAGGACAAAACGTGGATTGTTGCAGAAAAATGTGTTGGGGTGTGTGTGTGTGTGTGTGTGTGTGTGTGTGTGTGTGTGTGTGTGTTACTGAGGCTTGAGCTCAGGGCCTGGTGCTCTTGCTCAGGTGTTTTGCGCAACATTGGTGCTCTACCACTTGAGCCACCCTTTCACTCCCAGCTTTTGTCCTTGTGAATTGGAGGTGTCTTGAGAATTTGTCTGCTTGGGTCGATTTCAAATCACCATCCTCAGATCTCAGCTTCCTGAGAAGCTAGGATTACAGGCGTGAGCCGCCAGCTCCTGGGGAACACGAGTGCCTTTGAGAGTTGGTTACGTGGTTTAATCTTCTTGAAGACTAAAATATACATCTCTCCTCCATCGTGCACGTGATGAGCTACTGCCGGTTGCAGGGCTCAGCCAGGTGGGGTTTGCGTTCCATTAGTCTTCGCTGGGAAGAGCCCTGGGCTGATTCACGAGTGGATTCTGTTTACACAACTGTTCTAAGAACTCGCTACTTGTTCCAGGCCTTCTGCCTGTGGTGATGAGTCAGTCTCAATGGGTTTGGCTGAGCTTCCATACCTGCTAGGAAATTCAGGAATTGTGGAACATAAATACATTTGAAGAAATAGAAATAGCCTTGTGTGCTTTTATTAGATTCTAACGGTCATCCAAGAAGTAGAGAAACCTTGCAGTGGGATTGGTTCCTCCACCTTTTGCAACTGCCTGAGAAGTGTGGGTTTAGGTACTTACTACCTGAGGACCAAGCATTGCTACAAGTAGGGGCTGGTCCCCTGGCCCGGGCCTCTGTTGTGAATGGGGTTGGAGGAGAGGAATAGGGAAAGAAGGCAAAGTCGAGCTTCAGGGGTGGTGCAGAAACTTGGTGGAGATGATGGAGGGCCAGAAGTAACAGAAAATGGGCCAAATGCCACCTGAGAAATGGTTGCAGGAAGTTTGGGTGCCGGCAGTGGTTTTCTGGTAATTGATCTGCAGTTCAACACTGACCTCAAGAATGTGTAAGTCTTCTCAGTGTACTGTGTGTGTGTGTGTGTGTGTGTGTGTGTGTGTGTGTGTGTGTGTGTTTTCAGGGCCTGGGTGCTGTCCCTGAGCTTGTCTGCTAGCATTTTACCACTTCAGCCACAGCTCCGCGTCTGGCTTTTTTGGTGGTTCATTGGAGACTTTCCTGCCTGGGCTGGCTTCAAATTGAGATCCTTAGCTCTCAGCCTCCTGAGTAGCTGGAATTATAGGCATGAGCCACTGGCGCCCAGCTTCTCCGTGTGCTGTGCCCGCCGTAGTGTTTTGCCTTTTTGTCTTGGTGCTCCTTGTCTCCTCAGTCCTGGCGTGGGCTTATGGTCACCGTTGGTTGCAAGAAGGGCCAGGCGAGGGAGCTTAGCTTTTCCAGCAGAGCGCAGCGGCAGGCCTGGGAATGGCCGTGGGTTCTCCAACCAACTGTCTGCCACAGACCTGTTGTGAAAAAGTATAAATAAAAAATAAACACATGTTGACTCATCACCACCCAGAGCAGATGCTCCTGGGAAGTTCCAGAGTGTGGGCCGTGCACGGAGTCCCTGCTCTTCGGGTGTGCTAGAGTCTCGTGTGGGCTCTGTTCCTGTGTCACGGTGGGTTAGTGCCAAGGGCTGGCTACACGGTGGCAGGGACGCTGGAAGAGGTCCGGGTAGGCTGCCACGGGGAGCGCGAACAACAGGGCAGGGGCGACTGGGTGTGGGAAGCTCCCACTCGCCATCCTAACCACGCAGGAGGCTGAGAACTAGAGGACTGCAGTTCAAGGCCAGCCTGGGCAGAAAAGTCCATCTCCAGTTCACTAGCAAAAAAAAATCACACAGGCTGGAAGCATGGCTCAAGCGGTGACGCACCAGCTGAACAAGCATGAGGGCCGGAATTCAAACCCCAAGGCTGGCCAAAAAAGGCAACAAAGAAAGAGAAGAGAGAAGAGGGAGAGAGGGAAGGCGAGAAAAGGGGAAATGGGAGGGGGCAAAGCAGCATCACGTGGGCCACCTTTGCGCCTTTCCCAAGTGATGTCTGGTGCTCCCCTCCTGCTTTTCTCCACTTGAATCCCCACAGCCAACCCCACAAATACTTGGGCCATGCAGAAGTCACAGAGGTGTCAGCCGCGTGTCTGGCCTGCACGTCTTCCAGCCGGTTAACACGCCAGCAGTCAGTCCTGACCTCATGTGTCACCCTCAGGCCATGGTGGATGTGAGGACCCCCAAAGGTAGAAGAGACCTGGCCACGCAAGCCCCGTCACCTCACTGGTGGGGATGGCGAGCGGACGGGGCCTGGTGGGGCTCTCACATCCGCCTCGCGTGGGACTCCGGCACCTCTGGGCCTGAGGCAGATGGTGGCCCTTGCCTGGGTGGGGTCTCTGAGCTCACGTCCTCGTTCCCATTAAGTGGGGTCAGCCCCAGCTCCCAGCTTTCCATCCCAGACAGTGGCCCCCATCACGCACAGGCCCAGATGTGGGTTCCTCCTCTGGGACTCCAGAAAGATCGGTCACTAACGGATGGAGACGTCGCCACGCCTCGCCCGTCCAGGCAGCTCTTTCTCCTGGTGGGATTTGACGAGCGAGATGGGCCCGTCTCATAGGGTTAGGTGCTATCATTATCGACAATACAGACGGGGGACGGCAGCGGCTTTTGCACTTTGGAAAGGGGTAGCGAATGGCGCAAGAAGTCGGGGGTCTGAGGCGGCAGGCTTTCGGCAGGATTCCGCGGTGACTCGCGTGGGCTTCCTCCCTTTAGCCACAACCCCGCCACTCACAGACCTCAAGATGGTGGCTTCCACCTGCCATCCCAGAGTTGTTTTTATTTTATTTCTTGTGGGGTTTTTTTTTTTTTGCTTTGGTGCTGGTCCTGGAGCTTGAAATCAGGGCCTGGGTGTTGTCCCTGAGCTTTTGTGAGCATTCTACCACTTGAGCCAGAGCTTCACTTTTGGCTTTTGGGTCATGAGTTGGTGTTGGGAGTGGCACTGGTTCAACCTCTGCCTCCTGAGTAGCTCGGTTTGCAGGTGTGAGCCACTGGCACCTCGCTTTACTTGGTTTTATTTTATTTATTTTTATTTTATTTTTTTTGCCAGTCCTGGGCCTTGGACTCAGGGCCTGAGCACTGTCTCTGGCTTCTTTTTGCTCAAGGCTACCACTCTACCACTTTAACCACAGCGCCCCTCCTGGCCATTTTCTATATATGTGGTGCTGGGGAATCAAACCCAGGGCTTCATGTATCTGAGGCGAGCACTCTTGTCACTAGGCCATATTCCCAGCCCCAAAGATTTCCTTTTTGGGGGGGGGGGCAGTCCTGGGCCTTGAACTCAGGGCCTGAGCACTGTCCCTAGCTCCTTTTTGCTCAAGGCTAGCACTCTACCACTTGATCCACAGCGCCACTTCTGGCCATTTTCTGTATATGTGGTGCTGGGGAATTGAACCCAGGGCTTCACGTATGCGAGGCAAGCACTCTTGCCACAAGGCCATATCCCCAGCCCTTAGATTTCCATTTTTATCCCACCAGGAGTTCCACAGAAATAGAATCATATGCATGTATATATGAACATATACCTACACACATGCACATGTGAATATGCATAAAGTATCTATAGACGTGCATACCATATATATTATACAAACACATGCATGTATATGCAGAGGTTTTCCATGATCCTAGCTGACAGCTCACCTGGTCTTAAGAGAAAAAATATACACATGTGAATATGCATAAAAATATGTAGGTGTACATACATATCTATTATACAAACACAAATGTATATTTATACATGTGTGTGCAGAGGTTCTCAGTGGTTTTGACAGCTCACCTTGAACAGTCTGTGTGTGTGTGTGTGTGTGTGTGTGTGTGTGTACTTTTATTTTCTCTTTCATCCTTGCCGTTTTCCCTTTCTTCTGGCCGGGGCCTGGGTGGTGGCGGTTGGGGCTGGTCACTGCTTTTGCTCTTAGCGTCTTGGTATCCGTTGATGGGTGTCGGTGGAGCAATTTCCTCTGTGAGTTAAGTAATAAGTAAGCACCAGAGGGGCCCACGTGGTCCTCGGAGGCTCCCACGGAGGCTGGAGTCAGGGCCTCCGCCTTGGGCCTTTGTGCTTTCTCTCCGTCCCTCGTCCCATTTGTCATGGCGAGGGCCCCCTGGGCCCTGCATTCCGTTCAGAACCTGAAGGCTTGTTTCTCTCAGGCCGCTGCTGGCACCGCCTTGGCTGCTGCAGGTCTGTGCAGGGAAGGGGCCTGGGACCTGGTGGAGCGACCCAGCTACCACACAGGGATTCTGCAAACCAGGGCCCGGGAGGGCGGCGGCTTCTGCTTAGATGTCCAGTTCACTTCTCAAGAAGAGGATTGTGGAGCTGGGAAGGTGGCTCAGCGGTACAGCGCTTGCCTAGCATGCATGAAGCCCTGGGTTCGATTCCTCAGCACCACATACACAGAAAAAGCCAGAAGTGGCGCGGTGGCTCAAGTGGCAGAGTGCTAGCCTTGAGCAAAAGAAGTTCAGGGACAGTGCTCAGTGCCCAGGCCCCGAGTTCAAGCCCCAGGACTGGCATAAATAAATAAATAAATAAATAAATAAATAAATAAATAAATAAATAAATAAGTAAGCTCTTGCCCTGATGTCAATTTAAGCTCCCCAAAACACACATTCTCCTATGGGTATGAAATCCCATAAAGCAGGCGTAAGACACCCTGTTTGTATATGAAAGATATACATATACACATGGAAAATTACATTCTCCATTTATTGACAATTTTACATATGCCTTTTTAATTTATTTACACATAGGCTGAATCTATTTCAAACAGCCAGATGTATTCATCCCGTTTGCTTTCGTGGTGCGCTTCTGGAAGTACCTAAATCGTGGGATCTCTCCATTTCCTGGAGTTCTCGCTGGGCCCGTGGGGGCTGTCTGCCCCCGCACACGCTGAGTGGCCCTGGTGGCCCATGTTGGCCGTTGAGACCACAGGAGCCACGCCGCTGGTGAAGAGGAGTGGGTCCACTCCTGGCCACCTGACAGCCTGAGCCCAAGATGGCGTGAGGAGGAGGGGTACACAGGGACCCACAGCCTCGAGGACCAGGGGACCTGGGTTAGGTCTGACGCCTGTGATGATGGCTTCAATGACATTGTCTGGTGACAGTGGCCTCGGATGACCCAAGTCCGCGCCGCTCTGTGCAGTGGCCTCCTCCTCCAACTCCTCCCCTTCAGGACTTTCCTCCCAGCTCTTCCAGATATGCTTTCTGTTCAGGTTTGCCAGGAAGGATGTCCACGGTGGGTGGAGGCCCACGGGGCGGGCGGGGGCGGGGGAGGCGGCGTTGGTAAATGGTTTCCAGTTGCTATTGCTCAGGGTGAGCTGGGATCTCCAGTTCATGTGACTTCGAGCCTCCTTCTCTCCAGTGACCCAGGGCCTAGAAAGTCAGATCACTCTGTGTGTGTGTGTGTGTGTGTGTGTGTGTGTGTGTGTGTGTGTGTGTGTGTGTGTGTGTGTGTGTTCTGGGACTGGAACGCCTGGGTGCTTGCTGTTGCTGTCCCTGAGCTTTTATGCTTGAGGTTAGCGCTCTTTCACTTAGGCCACAGTTGCACTTCTGTTTTTGGGTTTTGTTTTTGTTTTTGTTTTTGTTTTCCAGTCCTGGGCTTGGACTCAGGGCCTGAGCACTGTCCCTGGCTTCTTTTTGCTCAAGGCTAGCACTCTGCCACTTGAGCCACAGCACCACTTCTGGCCATTTTCTATGTATGTGGTGCTGGGGAATTGAACCCAGGACTTCATGTATGGGAGGCAAGCACTCTTGCCACTAGGCCATATTCCCAGCCCTGTTTTTTGTTTTTTAATGCTTAACTGGAGATAAGGCTCGAGTAGACTTTTCTGCCTGGGTTTGGCTTCAAACCATGATCCTCAGACCTCAGCCTCTGGAGTAGCTAGGCTTACAGGCTTGAGCCACCAGTGTCTGGTTCACTTTTTGAAATATATGAATAATGCTGTAACTTTTTTCTTTTTAAACATTCAGAAAGCAGAGTCTATGCTTTTTTGAGATAAACTTAAGATTCTGATAGGGCTGGTAATATGGCCTAGTGGCAAGAGTGCTTGCCTCGTATACATGAGGCCCTGGGTTCGATTCCTCAGCACCACATATACAGAAAATGGCTAGAAGTGGCGCTGTGGCTCAAGTGGCAGAGTGCTAGCCTTGAGCAAAAAAGAAGCCAGGGACAGTGCTCAGGACCTGAGTCCAAGGCCCAGGACTGGCAAAAAAAAAAAAAAAAAAAAAGATTCTGATAGCACCAGAGTCACTGTTCAGCTAGGTAAGCTACATTTCCCCCCCCTCACACTTAGAGATGGCAATTGGATCCCCAAACGGTAATAAGGTAGATTGTAGCAAATCACAAAGGTGCTACATCCTCTTGGACCTCAGACGCGCCAAGTTCAGGTCCCTCACAAGCCTTTGCTGTTGGTTTACATTGGGCCCTAACTGCCCTGCTCTTCCCCAGACTCAGCATGGCGCATGGCTGAATAGACACGTGTGTGTGTGTGTGTGTGTGTGTGTGTGTGTGTGTGTGTGTGTGTCTTAGGTCTTGCTCCACTGTTGCATTCTCAGCAAGGTCTTTCCCACATCCATTCTCTGTCATTTTATCTCATTCTGTGTTGTTCATGTCGCTTACAACCACAGTACTTATTAGTACTCAGTACTGTTACACAGAGAGCCAACTCTGTATCCAGCAGTGCTATAGACCTTGATGCGTCTGACTGGATGCAAATGATCTTCACGGTAATAACTCTGAGAGAGAAACCCATCCTGGGAGCCGGGCAATGTGGTGCATGGCCCCGAGACCCATCTCTGCATTTCACATGCTCTAAGTACTTGGCCTTCCCACGTTGAAGACTGGCCTTTGGCAATGACCTCTCTCCCTGTGGCCCCCAAGCTGGGCGCTTACCCTGGCAGCCATGCTTTCTTCTCATCTGTCAAGGGTAGACAGAGGGACCTGCCCCAGCCAGCCAGCTCGGTCCGTTCTTGTGGGATATGTGTGTGCCATCCCTTTGGGACACGCAAAGCAGGTGTGGATGCAGGGTGCTGCAGGTGCCGTGTCCCTGCCTGGAGGATGGAAAGGTGGAGAATGAACCACTGCCCCCCTCTTCCCGCCATCCTAAGTTGATGCGACTCCACCTCCTCTTCTTACTTACAGTCATTGTCTAGCTTCAAGGGATTCTTATGCGTTTTAGGAAATCTAGCTAAATGTATGGATATAAGCCTTGTCTCACTGGCCAATCAGATTACGGTATCCAAGACAGCAGCCTCATCTGATTGGAAGTGGTGACGTGTGTTGTTTGGGCAGGTGACCATTCAAAATCTCCCATCTGCTACTGATACCTTTGGAAGGAAGTAGCTCTTATTCATTATTGGGCTCTCCGCCTGGCCGTCTCCTTCCAACAGCTGCTGTTATTCTGGAATCCTTGCAACAGTTCTGTTTGGTTTTCTTTCCTTTTCTTTCTTTCTTTTTTTTTATTTTTTTTTGCCAAGATTATTAGCTAGAAACAAGGCCATGGAAATAGATGCTATGTTGGGGCTGGGGTGGGAAAAAAGATTCTCACTTGGTGTCCTCCTCTAATGAAGTACGAAAAAGGAGGTCCTGGAGCTGTTAGGGCAAGCCCACGTGTCTGATGGCGTCTCCCTCCATCAGTCTCTGGCGCTTGCCCGGGGCTCCACCCCTTCTCTATCATTCATCGTTTGTTTCCTGTGTCTCATTTGTCGCATGATCTGTTAGTAACCAAACATGCCCTCACAAGCTGGGAGTATTTACAGAGTGCTCAAGCAATTATGGTCTCTACTCTCACTTTCCAAGAAAGGCAGACAGGAGGTCTGCTCGCTCTGGGAAGCATCTGGGCTTCAGAGTCTATTGGTTTGATTTCTTTCAATCAATTGCCATCGCTGCCTACCCTCCTGTGACAGACCCCGGTGGTCCCTGCCATCCAGCCAGCATAGTACTTAGTTTTGAGTGCTGATTGTGGGCTCAGTGTTGTGCTGGCATTGGGGGTATGGTGGTAACTGCTTTCTTGCATGCAAGGCATTCCCTCATTCCAGGGAGGAAGCAGGAGATGGGTGGAGCGTTCCAGGCTTGCTTATTATTTCACTGGCAAGGGAAGGCGAGCTTTAGACAGGAACAACTTCCTAGATATGACCTTGGGGCTGAGTCTTAAAGAGGAGAGGGCTGGGTGCTGGTGGTTCACACCTATAGTCCCAGCTCCTTAGCAGGCTGAGATATGACAATCTCTGTTCAAAGCCAGCCCAGGCAGACAAGTCTGGGGGTTTTCTTTTTTTTTTTTTTTCTTGTTTTGTTTTTTTGCTAGTCCTGGGGCTTGAACTCGGGACCTGGGCACTGTCCCTGAGCCCCTCTGTACTTAAGACTAGCACTCTACCACTTTAGCCCCAATACCACTTTTAGTTTTTTCTGAGTAGTTTATTGGAGATAAGTCTCCCAGGGCTGGGAATGTGGCTTAATGGTACCTAGCATGCATGAAGCCCTGGGTTCGATTCCTCAGTATGACATAAATAGAAAAGGCCAGAAGTGGCGCTGTGGCTCAAGAGGTAGAGTCCAAGCCTTGATAAAAAGAAGCCAGGGACAGTGCTCAGGCCCTGACTCTCAAGCCCCGGACTGGAAAAAACAACAACAAAAAATGGACAAATAATGTCTGATCTGCCCTTGAAAATTAAAAAAATAAATAAAGGATCTCCCGTACTTTTCTGCCCAGGCTGGCTTCAAACCATGATCCTCAGATCTCAGTCTCCTGAGTAGCCAGAATAATAGACGTGAGCCAGCTACCGGCACCCAGCCCTGGAGATTTCCTTCCTTCCTTCCTTCCTTCCTTCCTTCCTTCCTTCCTTCCTTCCTTCCTTCCTTCCTTCCTTCCTTCCTTCCTTCCTTCCTTCCTCCTTTCCTTCCTTCCTTCCTTCTTTCCTTCCTTCCTTCCTTTGTCCTGGGGCTTGAACTCAGGACCTAGGCACTGTCCCTGAGCTTCAAGGCTAGCACTCTACCACTTGAGCCACAGCACCGCTTCTGGCTTTTTCTGTTTATGTGGTGCTGAGGAATTGAACCCAGGGCTTCATGCATGCTAGGTGAGTACTGTACCACTAAGCCACATTCCCAGCCTGCAGGAGATTTCTTAACCAGCAGAAAAGCCAGAAGTGGACGCTTGGCTCAGGTAGTTGAGCCCTGGGACAGCAGCCTTGAACAGAGTTGCAGCTGTGAACAGAAAGAGCCAAGTCAGAGCTCAAGGCCCCGACTTCAGGACCTAGTATCGGCACACAGGAAATAAAGATGAGTTAGAGGCTTACCTTACGTCCTTTCTCGCCGTCCCCTTCTTCCTTTGCTGATATAAAGCACCTACTAGGAGTGAATCTCGCACCCATTTCCCACCTTCTCTCTCTGACTTTGGCTCCACAGATGCTAAGCGCATCCCACCCCTGTCCTTTCCCTGTTGCCTCAGACGCGTCTGGTGATCAGCAGAGCTTGACGGTACCCTGAGCCTGGTGAGCTCTGCCTTGTGCTGCCCCGGCCTGGCCAGCAGCCTGCACCTCCGTCCTCCTGGCACAACCCCTCTGCCCCTCAGAGAGTGCTCCCCCGGCTTGGGCTTGGGGACTGATAGCACATTCGTGGGAGGCTAACCACACTAGGGCATGCTCTTCTCCCTGGGGCTTAGTCTCACTTCCCCCATTGTCAAGTTGATGGGATTCTTGCTACTGCTATATGGTGGTTTCCTCCTCCTCCTCCTCCTCCTCCTCCTCCTCCTCCTCCTCCTCCTCCTCCTCCTCCTCTTCCTCCTCCCCCTCCTACACCACCACCACCTCCTTCCACCTCCTCCTCTTCCACCTCCCCCACCTCCTTCCACCTCCTCCTCCCCCCCCCCCCTCCTCCACACCCTTCTTTCTACCTTCTTTTTCTTCTTCTGACCTGGGTGTTATCTTCACTTTTTTGGTACTCTACCACTTGAGCCACACCTCTACTTCCGGTTTTTTGCTGACTAGTGAAAGGGTGTCCTGTACTTTCCTTCCTGGGCTGGCTTTCAACCTCGATCCTGAGATCTCAGGCTGAGCAGCTAGGATTATGGGCGTGAGCTATCCTGGACTGGGGTTCTCGTTTGTCTTTCTTTTCTTCTATGACAGGGCCTATGTCTGCCAGTCACCCATTTATTCCCGCCAGTGATAGTCTAGATGTTTCTTAATTCTGCTATTAAACTTGAGAAGGTCAGAATTCTATCTCTTGGGCAGATGTATGTTTGGTCTCATCCATGAAAAGTGAGACTATTCCTGCTAATTCTCCATTATTCCCTCCTTCTCCCCCCCCCCCCCCCGCTTGCCCTCCTTTATGTTGTGTGGCCTTGGGGGGGGTGGGAGGGGGTGGGGGCTGACCCCCTGGGACTGAGACTCACTGGGCTGCTTTATCTCCTGAGCATGCTGGGCAGGAGGTGCCCAGAGGAGCAAGGAGTGAGCCTTGCCGTCGCCCGCCCCAGCCCTCCAGATTCTGGGCCATAATAGCCCTGCTCCCATGCTGTGTTTTCTTTTTCTTCTTTTTGCCAGTACTAGGACTTGAACTCAGGGCCTGGGCACTGTCTCTGAGCCTCTCTCTGCTCAAGGCTAGCGCTCTACCACTTGAGCCACAGTGCCCCTTCTGGCCATTTCGATTTCTGTGTATGTGGTGCTGAGGAATGGAACCCAGGGCTTCATGCACGCGAACCGAACACCCTGCCACTGAGCCACCTTCCCAGCCTGGGCGTCTGTTTTTGCGTTGAAACAGATGAATGCAAATTGGTCTGTTCCCTTTCTTGCACAGCATATTGGGGAGGTTCAGAAGAGGTTTATTCAGTGCTGCTTCTGTCATTTCCCTCCGTGTCTTAAGTACCGCATTTCATTTGACTCCTGTGTTAGGGATTATCAGCTGGCTTCCTGTGGGATGGATGCCATCGTAGCTCACGCATCCCCCTGGTGCCGCCCCTGCCCTGTCATCATAATACGCACAGTACAGCTACGTCATCACTTAGAGCGCCCCTGGTTCATTTCCTGTATCTGTAAGATGCTTGCTGTCATGTTTCTTGTTCTCTAACCACAGTCCTCCATCTGATCTCCCACTTTGCATCTCAGCTTTTACGTGTGTGTGTGTGTGAGTGTGTGTGTACACACACGCACGTGGGCCGGTACCCGGGACATGAACTCCGGGCCTGGTTGCTCTCCCTTATCTTTGCTGCTCAAGGCTGGTGCTCTGCTACTTGAGCCACAGCTCTGCTTCCAGCTTTTTAGTGGTTAATTGGAGATCAGAGTCTCGTGGATTTGCTTCCCTGCCTAGTCTGGCTTCGAACCCCGATCCTCTAGCTCTCAGCCTCCAAAGCTGAAGATCACCCTCTAGAAACCAGAGAGGAAGGGAGTTAGAGCACTTCTCTTAGAAAGCCTGCAGAACCTTGAATAGGACCACAACTGTTTTGTTGTTGTTCTGGGTTTGGGGGGTTTTGTTTCGTTTTGGGGGCAGTACTGGGGTTTGAACGCAGGACCTTGTATTTGACAGTCAGGGGCTCTCCCACCGAGCCATGCCTCCAGCCCTTCTTGCTTTAGGTTGTCTTTTAGGCCTAGATCTTTTAAGCAAGCCCTACCACATGTGCCGTGGAGGAGGGAGCTAGCCAATGCTGCCCGCCCCAGATGCCACCCGGGGCTCTGCAGGGGCTCTTGGACCTAACTCTGTTCTGGGGCAGACATCCCAGGAGAGCACCTTAGCGATGTGTCCCCATGGTGGTGGCGGTGAGCGGCACAGGGGGGAGGAGGGGCGCGGCCGGCACCGTGGAGACCCTCTCTCTGCTTACGTAATTGAGAGAGAAGGGTGAGCCCCCTTCTGGAAGCGCTTTCCTCCCCTGCTTCCTGCCCTGCCTCTCTCCTCCCTGCGTCGTGAACGGGAAGAATAGGAGAGCCTCCTTCCCGAGTTATTTTTGCAAGCTCTCCTCTCTGTCGAGATGACTCAGAGCTGGGGCCCGCTCCGGGAGACATTGCTTGGGAGGCCCAGAAGAGGTATTGGGGAGCCCCAGGTGATCTCGGGGGGCAGGAGTTGGGGGTCCACTCCAGTCCTCTTTCGGGCTTCTGTGTTGGTGTAAACGCTGGAAGAAGGCCCTGCTGCTTCCCTTCCCCGCCCCACCCCCAGGCGTGGGGGGGAGGGGGGCGGGCCGGGGCCTCTCCCCAGACTCCCGTTCCTTCACGGCGCCTCGTAGTGGCTGCTCCCCAGAGGGGGGGCTAGGAGAGAGGGCGCAGCCGCCCTGCGCGAGGGTGACCGTGGGCACCATGCCCGCTCCCCGGGTGTGGAGGGCAGGGACACCCCACATCCGCTCGGCCATGGTCTCAGGTGAGCCAGGGGCTCCTGCTCCCCTTTCCCTAGGGAGAATACCCAGGACCGGGGACAGCAGGTGACAGTCTCCATCCTTGTGACCCGTGCCACCCCCCCAACACACACACAGAAGGGAAGGCTCCGCGGCTCCTCCAGACACTCCCCGGCTCTCCTGGGCTGGGACAGCGCCCTTCCCCGGATGAACATCGGGGCCCACCCACCCTGGAAGAGCCCCGAGAAGGCCCTGCGCCCGGAGGGAGGGGGGCAAGGCATGTAATTGGGGGTACGCCCTGGTGCTCCCCCACAAGGTCTCGGGCGGATCGTGTCGCATTCCAAATTCCCCTGGCGGGTACGTCCGTGAGGCCCTCGCCTCCCATTAATCACCCAAGAAGCGGGCTGTGGGGCTGTGGCCTTGAGCAGAAGAAGTTCAGGGACAGCACCCAGGTCTGCGTTCCAGCCTCCAAATGGTGGGGCTTTCCTGCCCGGCCTGGCTTCAAACTGCAACCTTCAGATCTCAGCCTCCCGAGCAGCTGGGATTACAGGCCGGAGCGCCGCGCCTGGCTCTGTGTGTTTTCTGGATCCCTCTCAGGCAGGGTCTCTCAATCTCAGGACGGCTGACAAGTCCAAGTCTGCACGCAGTACCTGTGTTACCTGGGTCACTGGCACACCTGGAGGCCGTGACCTCCCCCTTCTCTGAGGTCACCTCCAATCCACCTGGCCAGATCTCCTGCCTTTCCCTATATAATCTGGCTCCACACGGTCCCCACTCTCTCTCCTTATCTCTCTTACTCTCTCTTGCTCCCTTTCTCTCTTTCTTCTCTTTTTCTCTTCCCTTCCCCTCTGTCTCCCTGCGCCTCCATCTTGTGTGGGCTGGCAATTTGCTCTTCCCCCAGTAAACTCTTCTCTGTTTGAACTATGTGGCGGGTTTCCTTCCCGACGGACCTTAGAGAGAGGGTTACTGGCTCGTCTGAAGGAAAGGCATCTTGGGTGCAAATCCGCCCCGTGTCTGGGTCCACTCATCCCAGATGCCCCAGGATCTTCTTTTTAAGATACCAGTGTCCACGCTGGACCAGCTCTGCCGGTGGGGCCCTAGAGGCCTCCTTTGTTTTTCTAAAGTTGAGATGAAATAAAATGAAGCTGTGGTCCTCTTGCTCAGGAGTGGAGAATGCCTGGCTCTTGGACAGTATCAACCCCTAGAAACCATCGTGGGATCAGATGGGACAGTCCTGCGTGCTTGTCAGCTGCCCACAGCTCATCTTCCTGTGTTGATCATTGTATAGGGGCCTCAAATGATCCTATAGATACCCCAATGGCCTTTGGGTTCCAAGTCTTTTCATTACTTGAGAAACCATCCCCAGACCCATTAAACAGTTCCATGCTCCCTTCCCCAACCCCAGATGTTCGCTTATCTCCTTTCGTGGACTTGCCTGTTCTAGAAGTTTCCTATGTTTTGCCATCTTTCCCTTGATTCAATGTGTTTGAGGTTCCTCCTCCATGTTTACAGCATACCATTATTAAATCCCTTTTTGTGGCTGGATAATATTCTGGTGTGTATATACCATATTTGTTATACCTCTACCAATCAGTAGACACCGAGTCCTTTCCACCTGTGGTAACTAATGCTTCTAGGAACACTTACGACCCAGTGGGTGTTCAAGTTCCTGTCTTCAGTTCCTTGGGGCTGTATACTTAGAAGCAGAGCCCCCTGTCCCCCCTTCAGGGAGGCGGGCAGAGTAGGAGCGCACACCTGCTCTTGGCTGGTCTTGGGAAGGCCAGCTCAGCACAGATGGTCACCCCTTTGCCGCATGGCCCGTTGTGTGAAGGGCCTTGGCCTGTCCAGTCAGGGCTGGCCTGGGAGACTTGTCCTGTCATCAGCTGGTCTCGAACCCTCCTGTTGGCATAACGTTTAATGGGAAGGTTTCCGTCCTACCGTATACTAGAGCTGGGCTTGCTTTGATTTCATAAATGATAGACGTTTTTACTTCCGGTATTTAATTGTATTTCAGGGATACATCGTCTCCGGACCCAGCGTGATGGAGATGAGCGTGGTGAGGGCGAGCGGATGGAGGGGAAGGGGATGTCGGGGCTGGTGGCCTTCTGGAGGACTTGGGAAGAAAGGATTAGGATTCCTGTGTAACAATGAGCATTTTGTTTCCCTCTCCCGGAGTTTCTTCCACTTTAATCTCCAGGATGGAAAAGAAGGTTTTCAGTGATACATTGTATGCACAGGCCCAAGGCAGCGAGCCTCCCAGTCTCCCTGGACAAGTCTCCCTGGAGCCCTGGTGCGCATGCTCAGGATGAAACCCCACCTCTTCCTTAGCCAGGCAGCTTTAGATGCTTTTCAGCAGCACTGCGGTGGAGTCCAGTGTTGGTTTTGTTATTTGTTTTGTGCCAGTACTGGGGCTTGAGCTTGGGGCAAAGGCGATCTCAGCCTAGCATGCTTTGCATGAAGCCCTGGGTTCGATTCCTCGGCACCACATAAACCGAAAACGCCTTAAGCAGCGCTGTGGCTCAAGAGGTAGAGCTAGCCTTGGGCAAAGTGCTCAGGTCCTGCATCCCAAGCCCCAGGACTGGTAAATTAAAAAAAAAAAAAAGTCTCTCAGATTTGTTGGCCCTGGCTGGCTTTGAACCTGGATCCTCAGATCTCAGCCTTCAAAGTAGCCAGGATGTCAGGCGTGAGCCGCCAGTGCCCCCAGCCTGTGTTTGAAAGGGCCTTGAACAACTCTGATCTGTAACAGGGACAGAGAAGTGCTTGCTATGCCAGACCATGGGGGGTGGGGGGGAACCAGACAGCACCCATGTCCTCATTATGGCTTTCAGGCTGAAGCAGGGAGACCAGCTCCTGAGTTACAGCGGCTTCCTGGAAGTTAGAACCTGAACAAGGATCAGATATGAAGGAGGGGAGAGCTGGGGAAACAGTCTCGGGGGGGAAAGAGACTGGCATGTGCAAAGGCCCCAAGGAAGAAAAGGGCCTTGTTCAGGAGCCTCAGAGAGAAGCTCGCTGGAGCTGGGAGGCAGAGAGAGCGAGAGAGAGAGAGAGAGAGAGAGAGAGAGCACTACAGGCCCCCATGAGTCCACGTGTCCTGCCGCAGAAGGTCTGGGCCGAGCTGGTGCACACGGGTCAGTGGACTGAGTGGGACCTCCTCCTCCACTGCACAGAGTACTCTTTCTCAGTCTCGATGGGGTGGAGTGGGGTACAGTATCAAAAGAAGGGGAGCGCATAGGAGGGGGGTTGTCCCCATATATAAAAAGCTTGAAAAACCAGTCTTTTCCCACTGTTTGCACAATGGAAAGAAAAATTTGGAGGGCTGTGGCCCAAAGTGGTAGAGCGCTAGCCTTGGGTGAAAGAACTCAGAGGCAGTGTCCAAGCCATGAGTTCAAGCCCCAGTCAGGGCACAAAAAGAAATAAATAAGAACTACTTAGAAGCTGAGACATGAAAGCAAGGAGCACTTTCTCTGAACATTCAGATGGATGACTAGAAGGTCCCCCGGGCCTTCAGGCAGTTTGTAGAGGATGACTCCCCCCCCCCCCCCCCCCGCTTTTTTTGCCAATCCTGAGGCTTGGACTCAGGGCCTGAGCACTGACCCTGGCTTCTTTTTGCTCAAGGCTAGCACTCTGCCACTTGAGCCACAGTACCACTTCTGGCTTTTTCTATATATGTGGTGCTGAGGAATCGAACCCAGGGCTTCATGCATATAAGGCAAGCACTCTTGTCACTAGGCCATATTCCCAGCCCAGACTTTTTTCCTTTTTTAAAACTGGTTTTTGCAGACAAACGATTTCGGAATATTTAAAACAAAAATCATTTTCGCAGTATTAACCTATGGGGAGGAACCCCGGGCTTCTCCCCATTTGCAAATAGAGACGACTACCTAAGTCAGGGAAAGGTTTGTTCTGTGATGATTTAGAAATCAGAAAGCCAAAACAACACTTGGTCCTTCATCAGAAATCATCTGAGAAGTGGGGGCCCGTGCCACTTGTGAGGGGGCAGCTCCTGGGGGCAGGCACAGAATGCTGGGTACGTTTGGGGCAAGCAAAGCACCTACCAAACTCTGTTGTCCTGAAACCAAATTCTCTCTCCGTCTCCCCTTCTCTCTCCCTTTTTCTATCTCTCTGTCTCTGTGTCTCTCACTCCTTGTCTCTTATCTCTGTCTCACTGTCTCTCTGTCTGTCTGTCTTTCTATCTCTGTCTCTGTCTCTGTGTCTCTCATTGTTTCTCTCTCACGCTCTCTGACTCCCCTTCTGCCTCTCTCAGTTCATTTGGAAGGCAGAGGTTGCATCCAACTCATCTTGGCGCTCTCGTTCGTCAGGCCCTCCGGGACATACCATAGCGTTTTGGGACTGCCTATCAAATGCATATGCTGGTACCCCCAATCCAAAAAAAAAAGGGGGGGTGACGGCATCCTGGGGAACCCCCCCTGGCCCTGTGCGCTTCGTGCTACTGCGCTAGGAGAGGCGATGAGGAAGTGACCTTTCCTTCTCCTTTTTCCTTCAGAGCCGGGTCTTCTCTTCCCGCCTGCCGCGCAGCATGAGAGCATGACCAGCCGGCCCAGGAGCCCCGCGCCCGGCCCCCGGCCCGCCGCCCGCCGCCCCGGCCACGGTGAGCTCCGCTTCCCTCCACCAGGCACACCAGGCCTCCGGGGTTTCTTTCTCTTTTCAACTTTGGTTTTCCTGCACGCGCGCTTACGTGTGTATTCGGTAGTGACTGGAGGCTGGTTTTCATAGCTGACCGTGGACCTTGGCTTCGTTTCTTATGCTGTGGAAAACATCCATACTACAGCCGTTCCTGATTGTCTGTTATCGAGAGAGAGAGAGGGGGGGGGGGGGGGAGGAGGAGGAGGAGGAGAGGGAGGAGGAGGAGGAAGAGGAGGAGGAGGAGGAGAGGAGGAACAGGAGAGAAGGAAGAGGAGATAGAAGGGAGTTGAGGGAAATAGAGGAGAGGAGAAAGAAGAAAAGAGAGAATGAAATGATTGCATTTTTGATTGAGGGGTGAGCTTTATTTGTATGATGGGTCTTTCAAGGGCTTTCTTTCACATTAAAGTGAGCTCGTGCTCTCTGCTCTTCAGCCTCCCATTTAGAATGTGCACGTGTTGGCTGTGTTCTCCCAGTTATGTACCCCAGCTATTTTAACAGGCCTACTTAAAGTCTAAAATTAACCAGTGTCTTTCCCCTCCTTCCAAACAATCCTGAAGCATAGACTGGATCAGTTCTAAGCTCGACCTCTCCCGACTCACCTCCTGTCCTTCTCCAGTGTGTTTTCATTGGATCCTACTTTTCTCTGCCTTATAGATCTCTGCAGTGTTTATTTAGATTGACATGCACACTTATCAAGACTTTTTCTCCCTTTCTTTCATGAACCTGGGGTCATTTTCCTCCAGCCATATATCCTTCAGTCAAGGCCTGTCAGTGGCGGCAAGCTATCTGGATTTTTCTGCCTTGGTGTTTTATTTTTTGCTGGTGTTGTGTGCGTGTGTGCCAGTCCTGGTACTTGAACTCAAAGCTTGGGCACTGTTCTTGTGCTTTTTTGCTCAAGGCTAGCACTCTACCACTTTGAGCCACAGCTCTCTTTCTGGTTTTCTGGTGGTTAATTGGAGATAAGAGTCTCACAGACTCTCCTTCCAGGGTTGGCTTCAAACCTCAATCTTCAGATCTCAGCCTCCTGAGTAGCTAGGTTTACAGGGGTGAGCCTCCAGCCCCCAGCCCATTCGACTCTTTCTGAACCTTTGCTCTAAGAATTCTGAAATGTATGAAGAACAAAAAAGAGATGGATTGAGAGGGAACTAGTATTGATGGTTGGTTGGTGCCAGTACTGGGGCTTTTTTTGCTCAAGGTTAACACTCTACCATTTTGAGCCACAGCTCCATTTCTGGATTTTAGGTGGTTAATTGGAGATAGGAGTCTCCTAGACTTCTTTACCCAGGCTGGCTTCCAACCTAGATCCTCAGATCTCAGCCTCCTGAGTAGCTGAGATTACAGGTGTGTGGCACCAGTGCCCGGCTGCTCTTGGCTTTAGACCGTGCCTTTCCTGGGTATTTTGTCCTGGTGTCATTGTACCATGGCTTCTGATGGGGAGTCACGCAGTAAAGGTGGTGGTTTTCAATCCAGTTGCTTGTCCTGGGGCTAAATCTCTCTCTAGCTACATTTAAAACTATTGTTTGCAGAGCTGGAGATGTGGTTTAAGTAAGAGAGCACCTGCCTAACAAATGCAAGGCCCTGAGTTCAATCCCCAGCATCTCCCTAAATGTGTGTGTGTGTGTGTGTGTGTGTATAATATGCAATACATATGATATGCATATATAAGTGCAAACACACATAATATATAATACTGTATGTGATATATATGTTAACCTGCAATATCATAATAATAGACACATAGACATATAATAATTTATGTGTCTAAATGTAAATTTCTGTCTTTGTTCTGCTTAGGTTTATTGGGATTCCTAGAACTAGAGATTCGTATCTTTCAACTGTTCTGGGAAGTTCTCACCCTTGATTTCTCTGGGTGTTACCACTTCCCCATTCTCTCTCTCCTTCTGGAACCTCAGTTGACTTAAGTGAGATCTATAGACTGTTGTGTCTTGTGACCCTTGTTTTATATTTTCCATCTTTGTCTCTCTGGGCTGAGATGTGGAGAATTCCCTCAAGTCTGTCTTCTGGGTAGCTAATTGGTTCTGTGTCTTCAATGCTGTGTGATCCAGCCATTGAGCCCCCTCCTCCTTTGGAGGAAGTGAACTTCCTTTCTTGGTCATTTCTAGAAGTACTGGTATCTTATTTTTCAAATCTCCTTGGTGATATTTCTCTGGTTCTCTGGTTTCTTGCTCATATTTGAAGAATTTTGTTTTTTTAATAGTGGATTAGCTTATTGGCAATTGTGTCTTCTCTTGTCTGGGTTCCAGTGTTGGGCGTCTATGAGGGTCTGGTTCTGTCTTCTGTTGTTTCTGCTGACTGCTGTGTAGTGCACCTCGTCAGCTGCTGCTTCTCCTTGTAGCATGCGCATGTGCACACGCACACACGTGTGTGTGTGTGTGTATCTATCTGTCTGTCTGTCTTAAAGCTTGAACTCAGGGTCTGGGTGCTATTCCTGGTGTTCTTTTTCATGGGGCCTGCACTCTACCACTTGAGCCACGGCTCCACTTTTGGCTTTTTTTCCCCCCAGTAGTTTATTGGAGATCAGAGTCTCATGGACTTTCCTGCCTGGGCTGGCTTCCAACCCTGATCCTCAGGTCTCAACCTCCTGAGCTGAGATTATAGGCGTGAGCCACCAGCTCTCCTTAGAAATTTTTCAAGAATTAGTTGAGGTGTAGGCTGAAGTTGGATTTTCCGACTTCATTTGCATTTGCTTCTGGTAGCTGTAAGGAGACTAGTAACTGAAAATCAATTTGAATTAATTCTCTCTCTCTCTCTCTTTTTTTCTTTTTGGTGCTGGATCAGGGGTTGAACTCAGGGCCTGGGCATGGCCCCTGAGCTTCTTTTTCAAGATTAATGCACTACCACTTTAAGCCACAGTTCTACTTCCTGCTTTTGGTGGTTAGTTAGAGATAAGAGTCTCAAAGACTTTGCTGTCCAGGCTAGCTTTGAACCACAATCCTCAGATCTCAGCCTCCTGAGTATCTGGGATTATAGGTGTGAGCCAGCAGCCCTGGGCTTTGAATTAATTCTTTATTTATGGCTTTTCTGGTCATACAAGTAACACAATTCAGACTAAAGCCAAGCTTATAGTTACAAATTTTCAGAAGAGATTTTCTCTTCCCTCCTCGCTTCCTCCACTCCTGCCTTAGGCCAAGGGGAAGTGTTCCTTCTACAGATGCTGCTCATTCTCAGTGGTGGAGCCCTTGGGAGCCCCATTTCTGGGGCCTCCTTGGCTTTAAAGCTTGGACAGCTCCCACTGAAAAATTCAGAACCTCAGATTCTGCAGGGATCCCCAGAGCAAAAGCCAACCTCCCAGGTCCCTGCTCTTCATTTGACTTTGGTCTTTGAAAAATCTATGTGTACCATTGCAATATAGAGATAGCATTTTTGTTGTTTTGGGGGGGAGCAGGTATTGGGGCTTGATAACCACTCCCTCGGCGCTTTTTTTGCTTTTAGTTAATTTATTTCAGTAGGATCTCACTAACTTGGCCCTGTTGGCTTTGGACTGTAGTCCTTCTATCTCTGCCTCCCAAATAGCTGGGATTACAGACTTGGGCTACCACACCCAGCCATCATCTTAAGATTTACACGTTTTACCCAGCACATCGGTTGTTTTCACTAGAAAGACTGAGAAGCTATCTGTTCTGCCATATTGCAAGAAAGTACATCCTATTTCCTCTCATTAATCTTTCCCAGAAGATTGTACCCCAAGTCCCAGGAGAAGGTGTGTAACTGGCCACTGTCATAGGTTCAGCAGAGAGAACACTGGAACCGAGTAGTTACCTCTCCGGCCCCCTTTCTCACCTTCCCTCTCCCCGGGCAGCCTTGGACTATTTTGGACATAGCTTGATGGTCACAAAGGATCTCGGTTTCTAGCAGCATGCTTTAAATAGCCGGCCCGCTTTGTCAGACTTGTTTGTGGGTCTGTGTTTATCTTCCTTGAGGGAGGAAATGGCTTCTCCTCTGTGGTGGCCCGGCCCGTTGCTTCACCGGTGGTCCCCGCAGCCGCTCGCTTTGTTCTCACTCTGCCGAGGGCTCCGGGCCCAAGCCAGCTCCTGCGTGCGTCTCCTCCCGGCCTCCCCTCCCCCTCCTCCCACTCTCCCCTGCCCTGCGCCCCTTCGTCGCTGCCCACCCTGCCCTTCCTGCCCTGGGCCTTTCATGGAGGAGAGCTCGCGGGCGCACACACACAGGTTCTGCCGAAAGAGAAAGAGCTGAGCTCTACCGCAGCTCTGGCACTTTCCCCTGAGTCTCAGTTTCCCCCACTGTCACCCAGGGAGGGTAGACATAGCTGAGGTGAGGACAGAGATGATGGGCATGGTCATAAGCCCTTGTCACCGTGTTCCTGTGGCTGGGAACCCATCTCTCGGAGGCCAGAGCCCCGCATGACACCGCTGTTGTGTGAAACCTGGTGAAAATGGAGGCGGGAGTCTAGTGAGCATGAGACACCCAGCCTTCCTGCTACATGCTCTCAACGAGGAGCTGGGTACCGTGGCACACACCTGTAGTCCCAGCTACTCTAGCAGCTGAGGCAGGAGGATCCCTAGAGCTTAGAGGTTCAAGGCTAGCCTGGGCTACTAAATGAGAGGCTTCTCAAGAACAAACGACTGTGGTCACTGTATATGATTTTGGTACACTGGATATTGTATATATACTTATCTGAACTAGGGAAGGGAAAGAAAAATGAGGGAGGGTATAACAAATAAGACAAGAAATGTACTCACTACCTTATTATGCAACTATACCCCCTCTGTGCATCATCTTGTCAATAAAATTTAATTTAAAGAAAAGAACAAGCGAGGTAAAAATATCTGATTGCAGCTGGGCTGGTGGCTCACACTTGTAATCCTAGCTACTCAGGAGGCTCAGATCTGGGAATCACAGTTCAAAGCCAGCCTGGGCAGGAAAGAAAGGCCATGAGACGCTTTATCTCCAACGAACCACCAGAAAATGGGAAGTGGAGCTGAGGCTCAAAGTAGTAGAGCCTTGAGCTGAAGAGCTCAGGGACAGCACCCAGGCCCAGAGTTCAAGCCCCACAACCGACAACGAAATTAATTCATTTTTAAGAATTGGTTACAAACAGAGCACAGTTGGCCGCTGCTTGCAGAGGATAGAAACCAGAGGTTCTGTTGGGACAGATGTTCCTCTTCCCTCCCCTCCCCCCACCCCCTGCATCTGGACCCTGCGCACGGCCACAAAGAGGCTGCAGGTGCTACTCACGGTGGCGGTCTCCCTTGGGTTGTCCCTGGTGCACAGGGCCCAGCTGCCCAGGGACACAGGTCCCTCCGTGACCAGGCAGGGACGCAGGCTCGTCAGTGCCCATTGGCTTCGATTCGCGTCGCTGGCGTGGAACAGTGTTTCCCTCACCCCCTACCCCCAGATTTGTATCAGGGTCACATCCTGATCTGATAGCTATCAGGCAACGGCTCTTCTCTCAGCACTGCCGCTGATAGTGATTCCACACCGGAGGCCAGTGGTGGTTTGGCTTGGTTTGGTTTTAAGTACCAAATTCTAATGAACCTCCAAGTTCTCTAAATGTTAGTCTATTTATTATTTTTTCAAAAGAAAGATCTCCTACCCACATAAAAGCCAGAGCGTCTTCCTAAGGAAGCTGGCCTTGCAGAGTGGCCGGGTCCGGGCAGGCTCCCTGGAGGAGGCGGGAGAGGAGGGGAGCTCGTGCCGGCTCAGTGGGGCAGGTCAGTGAGGCGGCTGGAAAGGAGCTTCGTGAATTGTGGCCATGCTCATCATGATGGAGTCCGAGGTTCGAGGAGAGCGAGTATTCGAGCCCCAGATGGCCTCCTTCAGCCCTCTCGGAAGAGCCATATCCAAAGCCCCGCAAAAGCCCCGCAGCCGTGGCTCGCGCCTGTATTCCTAGCTGCTCAGGAAGCTGAGATCTAAGGATTGTGGTTTGAAGCTGGCCCCGGCAGAAAACCCCTAGAAACTCTTATCTCCAGTTAGCCAGCAAAAATGCAGAACTGGAGGTAAAGCTCATGTCAGTAGACCAGTGAAAAAGCCAAGTAAGAGCAAGAGGCCCCGAGTTCGAGTCCTAGAACCTGCCCATCCATGCACATCCATACACATCCCTGTGCATGCCCATGCACACACAGAGTCTGAGAGGCCTGCGCTTAGGCTTGGCCGGGCGTCTCCAGATTCCTGAGCCTGCGTGAGTGTCCAGCTGGTCTCTCTCTCCTACTTGTGGTGTCTGGACCACCACCTCACCTGTGTAGACCAGGAATTGATGGACACTTTTCTCTAGACGTGTCATCTGTGAGTACCAAAAAAGGCCTTGGAGCCCTCCCCTGCCCCCCACCCCCCCCCCAGCACTTGTCTTGCACATGGCGCTTGGATATTTTGTGGGGCTGAAGCGGCTAGGGGAGGAGGCGATGGAATAGGGCGGGACTTCTCGAGCCAGCCCTGTGGCCGTGCACTGCGTGCTCTGGGCTCCAAGGCCCAACCCCAGCAGCAAACCTCAAAGTCTACCAACAGCCGCTCACCGGCCGTGAGTCACTCTTCCTGCCCCACCTTCGCCCTCGCTGCTCTGAGCTGGGTGCCCTGCACGGATTGCCTAGCACCCCCACTGGCTTGTAAGGGGAAGCCCCCAGGTG
Organism: Perognathus longimembris pacificus; assembly: GCF_023159225.1. NCBI lineage: Eukaryota > Metazoa > Chordata > Mammalia > Rodentia > Heteromyidae > Perognathus > Perognathus longimembris. Next base: position 7,571,996 of record NC_063166.1, read on the forward strand.
GGCTGATGTCTTCCATGGCCAGTTCTCATCATGTACAAGCCTGGCCTAGGTGCATACGTGGAGGTCGTTGTTAGAACCAGGAACCGGGGCGCATCCCGCCTGGGATCACCTCAAGAGTCTGGGGTGCCGGGGTGGTGGTGGGTGGAGAGACCGGGGTGCCTCAGGCAAAGGCTCCAGTGTTCTTACGATCATACCAAACCCATGAGAACACGTTGCCAGCTGAGTCACTAAACGCCGCTGTGGAGACGGGCCAGCAGTTCCGCACTGTTCAGTGGTCTCCCTTTGAAAGCTATGATAGTAACCCTTATTGTCGCCATATACTTGATTTTACAAAGGTGTGCGATGAATATGCATGTGTAAATATATACATTTCCAGGCCTTGAGCCAGCCGCACCCCTGGGCCTCTTGCTTTTTGTTTGCTATTTAGGCAGGGTCTCGTGCTTTTGCCCAGGCTGATCTTGGACCAGGATCTCCTATCTCCACTTCCCCCGTAGGTAGGATTACAGGCCTTGGCCAACGTACCTGACCTACTAATTACAACATTCTACCTAGGGCTTAAGTCAACCCAAACCATCTTCCAGCTCCAGCTCCAGCTCCGTCCTCTCCCAGATAGTGGTGGGACAAAGTCAGAATAAGGCACAGGTGTGTTGCATGTAGCTTCCTCCTCCCGTCGAGGCCCCCTCAGTTATCACGTAGGAAGCCCTCCCTCTGGACACCTTGGCTGGTTGCGTGAGGTCCCAGGTGCCAGGAGCCTTTGGAGCTCTGTGGGCGCCTCTGCTCCTTCTGCTGAAGTGGAGTCCGAGGTGCAGAGGGAAGTCATTTGCCCAGCAAGGTCACAGGGCCACCTCCTCCTTGCTTGTTTGTTGTCAGTTATCTTGGCGGTGGGGGGGGGGGGTGTGACATTTCCTGAATTCACAGCTATGAGTGGGGGCTGGGAGGCTGGCAGGGGAAGTGGGCTTAGAAGAACCTGGCGGAGGGGGCCGGGAATATGGCCTAGTGGCAGAGTGCTTGCCTTGCATGCATGAAGCCCTGGGTTCGATTCCTCAGCACCACATACACAGGAAAAGCCGGAAGTGGCGCTGTGGCTCAAGTGGCAGAGTGCTAGCCTTGAGCAAAAAGAAGCCAGGGACAGTGCTCAGGCCCTGAGTTCAAGCCCCAGGACTGGCAAAAAAAAAAACACACAAAACACCCAAAAAACCAAAAAGAACCCAGCTGAAAGTGTTGGCTGAGAGTGTTGGCGCTCCCCGTAGGTGGAGATAGATAGCCGTGAGGTCTTAGACCAAGAGCAGAGTGGGAGACCTGGATTAAGGCGGAAAACCCAGCGCTGCCAGAAGACTGGGGGAGCTAGCTAGTCAGGGGCAGCAGGGACATTTTTATCTATGGAACTCAAACAGATACTTTGTTTCTTTGCTCCTCAGTGATGCCTTCTTGTGTGCTCTGGCTCTGGCCTTGTTCTGGTGCGCATGTGCAGGCTCCTTGGAGGCCCCATGACCTGGGCTGGGCACCCAGGCTCTGCCTCCCTTGGTTGAGTCTTGCCAGCATGTTAGACCCCCAGACCGCCCTTCCTCCCCGGAGCTTGACAGCACAGCCTCCCTCCCTCCCTCCCTCTTCCTTCCTTCCTTTTCCTCCCTTCTCCTCTTCCCCTCTTCCTTCCCTCCCTCTCTCCATTCCACCCTCCTTATTTCCCTTTCCTTTTCTTCCCTTCTTTCCCTTACTCCCTCCCCCTTTCCTTCCCTCTCTCCTTCCTTCCCTCCCCGTTTCTTTCCTTCCCTTCTCTTACTCCCTGTCTTCCATCCCTCTTTCCCTTCCTTCTTTCCTCCCTTCCTTCCATCCCTCCCTTCTTTCCTTCCCTGCCTCCTCTTTGCCTTACTGGGGATTGAACCCAGGGCCCATCACTCTACCACTTGAGACATGCCCTTTTCCTCTCCTGGGGACTTGAGAGCTGGACCCCAGAGAACCCCTTGACCTCATTCGGGTTCCCTCTTGTATATTCCCTGCATTGCACTGATTCGTGGAGGCTCACACACCCCAGAAGTTACCCGCAGAACGTGAGCCACTAGTGAGATTGTCTTCTGCCTGGTGGTGCCATTGGGCCTTCCCATGATGCCCTGGGGCCTGGGGCTTTCAGAGGGGCTGGAAGAGCACGGTGGCGGTAGATCCCTACTAGAGGCTCCCGGGCTGCTGGGGTGCCCCCACCCCCCACATGTCCACTCCATTCTGTTTATTGAAACAGAGGGAGGGCTGAAGGTTGCCTAGGAAACAAGTAATCAAACCAAACCCATCAGGACTGAGTCATTGGGTCTAAGTGGAACTGTTTCACTCAAAGCCAAACAATAGAAACCCCACCCAGAGCCAGGCTGCCCCGCCCGCACCAGGCACCTTTTGCGCGTGCGTGGTGGGCCTCAAGGGCTCCTCACCTGGCCAGAGCAAGATGAGGTTTGAACCCTGCCCTTTGCGTGCTCTGGGGCTTCCATGTGAGCCATTTCTTTCTAGTGAGATGTTCTGACAAGGAGAAAAAGTACTGAGATAACTAGAGCTTAGCCTTATCAGTCTAGAACTTTCCTGAACTTTCCCCTTCCCTATCCCCTTGGTTTCTCCTTCCTTCCTTCCTTCCTTCCTTCCTTCCTTCCTTCCTTCCTTCCTTCCTTTCTTCCTTCCTTCCTTCCTTTCCTCCCTCCTTCCCTTCTTCCCTCCCTTCTCCCCTCCCTCCCTCCCTCCCTCCCTCCCTCCCTCCCTCCCTCCCTCCTTCCCTCCCTCCCTCCCTCCCTCCCTCTTGTTTGTAGAGTATCTCATATTCTCCCAACTCCAAGTTCATGACTAAATGTCACAGGTGCAGTCATGAGCTGCTGTTGTTGGTCCGGCTGTTGAGGTCAAGGTGAGAGGCGAAAGGACGCAGTGCAGTCCCATCAGATCTACACCCAGTGAACGGGGCGCATCAGCTATCAGGGTGCCTCCTCCTCGGGCATCTGAGGCTTGGGGACCTGCCCTCTGTCATAGAAGTTCACTCCCCCAATCTTCATTTCCTCATCTTTGAAACACAAGCAGACCGTTAACATGGCCGATGCCCGTGCTGTCTAGAATGCCGGTGTGTTCTAGAACGTTACTGCTGATCTTGAAGGATCCGCCTGCCCCTCCACTGCCTCAATGTCCCGCCGGAAGCCAAGCACACACAGGGTGGGAGGATTTGGGGCTGCGCGCCGGGGAGACTGGTTTCCTCTGCGCTCCACTGGTGTCGAGCAAACTCCGTGTTCCCTGGGGGAAGTGACGCTCCATCCCTGAGCTGCCTCACTGCGCGCGCGGGCCTGGGTCTCTCCTGGCCTCTGCCAGGCTCCAGGCCCCGTGTCCAGTCCCATCGGAGCCGCAGGGGGCCCTGGGGCACCATTACTTCAGCGGCAGAAGGAAGTTGTTTTGGCAAGAAACTGGGTGCATGAGATAATGGGGGGCAGTGACCCACAGGATAGCAGCCTTGAGCAAGTCATCTCAGACTCGGGCTTTTCAGGGGTGGGGAGGGTACTGACACACACACACACACACACACACACACACACACACACACACACACCCCGAGTCCCAGGCCTCTTCAGGGGTGGGGTGGGGAGGGAACTGAGACACACACACACACACACACACACACACACACACACACACACACACACACACACACACACACCGAGTCCCCCAGGCCTCTCCCTGGCCACAAGCCCACCTCGATCCCCATCACTGCCCGCCTGGCAGGAACCTCAGAGGAGGAAGAAGGGGAGTCCTGCTTCTGGTGACCTCAATTCCTAGATACTTCAGTCAGTGACAACATGGAGGGCTTCTCCGCGCTCTTTTGGTGGTGGTGCTGGTTTGCTTTGGTTTTGGTTGCCCGTGAGGAGTGATCTACAGTTGGCTCAAGCGCTTGCTTAGCGTTTTGGCTTAAGACTGGAGGTCCACCGCTGCAGCCATGCCTCCACTTGTGGCGTTTGGGTGGCTAGCTGGAGAGAAGAGACTCCGGACTCGCCTGGAACCTCACTCCTCCTCCCTCGGCTTCCGAAGTAGCTAGATCGCGGGCGGGATCCACGGGCGCCCGGCTGGTTAGTCCTCATCTTGGATCCAGTGTACATTAAGACTCGCTGCCCTCAGCAGCCCTCACAATTGGCCCTTCTAGGGTACCCCACCCCACTGTTCCCTTGGCCTGCAAGGGTCCTGGGAGCCTAAGTAGCCACCAAGAGCCAGCTGGCTGTGGCCCCGCCAGTGACTTGCCCACTGCTGGGGAAGGCCAGCCTCCATGGCGCACTGAGGGGAGAGGAGACTTTGCCTAGGACAGCCAGATGTCCAGAGCTGATGGGGGCAGCCGCTAGGCTGAGCCTGGAGCGGCCGATGTCCAGAGCTGATGGGGGCAGCCGCTAGGCTGAGGCTGGAGCGGCACGAGGCGGGCGCTCGCCACCCCCCGACTCCTTGGGAAGTGTCCCTGGGAAGGGCTCCAGCCCACATGCCCCAACTCTGAGCCAAAAGGGGCTTCGGAGCCCTGGGGCTGTGGCATTGCCCAGGATGTGGCTCTGTGTCACTGGCTGCCGCTGTTTACGCAGTGTCCCGGTGTGGCCCTGACGTCATGGGCTGTGGTCCCCTGGGCCGTCTGTGAACTGCTTCCTGGCTGAAAGGCACGGCTGAGCTGCCTTCCAGAAAGATGGGAGACACCGCTCTCGACTCTGGGGCCCTGCGTGACCGTGACTATAATATAATGGGGAGGTCTTTGAAGAAAGCCTGCTGGTCCGTTTTTAACCGAGCCCTTACCCCAGCAGCAATCCTGGGATGCTGAGGTCTGGGGGGGAGGGGGCCCCATGCTTATCCCAGCACGTGGGCTGCACAGGGTGTGGATGTCCACTGTGCCCTTCTCCACTGTAGCCTCCGGAAGGAGGAGGCCTTGGCGGCTCGGCCTAAGACAGCTGTCTTGGCAGCTGGGCTCCCAGGATGTTGGGTGTGGTTTTTAAGTAATAGCAGTGGAGCCCTGGAGGGCTTGGTTTGTGTTTTCTTACATTAATAATTCACTCTGAGGCTACAGGTGGGGCTTAGGGAACCCAAATCACCCTGCCAGAGTCCTTAATCTCCCATACCCCCTGGGGCTTTCAGGGTACAGCCTGAGGGAAATCTCCCATTTGCCCTGCCCTGCCCGGCCCTGCCCTGCCCTGCCCTGCCCGGCTCTACCCAGGCCAGCTTCATGATGGAGATCCTGTCTTTGGCTTCAGTCCCAGTGCTGATTCAGAAGTTCTCCCTCCCCAAGTCCTCAGGGGCAGGAGATCCTTCCTGTGGGTCCTAGAACGCTCCGCTCCACCAGAGAGCTCCGCCTCCCCGCAGGCGCGCCCCATGCTCCGACGCCCACCCTGCAGAGCCGGGAGTAGCCGGTGGCCCCGCTCTGGCTCCCGGGAAGCCCCTCTCCTGCAGATGGAAGCTCAGCACCCCCGAGGGGGGTGGTGGGTTTTCATCTTCCACGGCAAAGTCCTAGCACAGCAAGCCGTTGGGGTGAGTCCGTGTGAAAGAATACAGAGGGCTGGGAACTGGTGGCTCGCCCTTGTCATCCTAGGTACTCAGGAGGCTGAGATCTGAGGGTTGAGGTTCAAAGCCAATCCCAGCAGGAAAGTCTATGATAGACTCTTACCTCCAATTAACCCCTAGAAGACAGGAAGTGGAGCTGTGGCTCAAAGTGGTAGAGCACTAGCCTTGAGTGAATGAGCTCAAGGACAATGTCCAGGCCCTGAGTTCAAGCCCCACTACCTACCAAAGAAAAGGAAGACTACAGAGGGCAGGCTGAGCACAGATGTTTGTCTCGGAGCCACGGGGGCCCCGTCGATTCATAAGGACAAGAATCCCTACCTGCTGCTTGTCAGCGCACAGAGTGGTTATTGCCTGAGCTTGCCGGTCTCCTTGCAGTTGAGAATTGACTGCCCTGGGCTGTTTCAGACTCACCTCAGAGCTCATGGCCCCTACCAGTCCTGTCTTCTTTCTGTAGACCTGTGGGCTGAATCCCTGTCAATCACTCTGTCGCCAGGTGATTGAGGGAGGGACCAGGCAGGCTGCCGAGGTCCTCATCCATGCCATGCGCCACCCCCCCACCCCAGCCTGGTGTTCAAAGATGCCAGAGGACGGGTTGTGAGTTTCCTCTGGTGTCTGTGAGTGGTCACTGCTTGGAACAGTGCTGATGGAGAGGGCAGTAATCCCCGTGGCTGTTGGAACATGCCCTGTGTTGCTCTCACAGAGCTGCTCTTCATACTGGAAGTGCTTAGCAGCCCGTTCCCGGGAATGAACTCAGGGCTTCATGCTTGCGAGGCAGGTGATTAACCACTTGAGCCATGCTCCACTCCCTGCCCCTTTTTCCATTGGCTATTTCCAAGGTAGTGTCTCCATGCCCAGTCTGGCCTGTCTAAGATCTTCCTACGTGAACTTCCCAGTATCTCTAGGGTGACTGGCATGCCATTGTTGAGGTTTTATACCTGGGCTGGCCTCCAACATCCATCCTCGATCTGTACCTCCTACATAGCTGGCACGATAGACGTGACCCACCGCACTCAGCTGCCTCCCTGCTTTGCTTTGTTTCTTGGTTCCCTGCCACTGTGTTCCCGGAAGAGAGTAGGGACCACTCAGGATGGTCTCTGAGACGCGTGCATTTGTCCCTTGAGTAATTCTCAGGTCTGCACTGCAAATACCAATTGCCTGCAAGACCCCAAATTCCAGTTTATGCAGGTCAATAAAAGACGAGGCACCAAGTGTATGGCTTTGACTCTGGTTTCTTCTAGGAAAGCCGTACTTCAGTTATTGAGGTTATATAAAAAGCATGGCGGAGGTCCAGAGCCAGGGTCACACAGAGTGAGCAGAACCAAAGCCCAGAGAGTCTGTCTTCTGCTCCACGACCCCTTAAAGCACCCCCTGTTCATAGTCGGTGCCGGTGTCACTAATCTCACTCTGGTCCTTGTGACCCACCAGGGAGGGAAGTTTGGAAAACGGGCCTGAGAATCTGTCATGTGGACCTGTTCAGATCCTGATCGCCTCCCCCAGGAAGCGGCCCTGGATTGCAGCCGCCCTGACTGCCCTGTCCGTGTGTGCTGTGCCACCCAGGAGACAGGGAAGACGTGGCACAGGGCAGTCCCCGTGGGAGACAGCGAGGACGTCCGTCTCTCCTGAGGGACTGCAGTCCAGGGGCAAGAGGGAGGTGGCAGTGAGGCCCAGGGGCCTCCATACCCATAAGTTCCCAGTGGAGAGCTGGGAAGGCAGACTCCCCGGCGCCCTCTCTGCCGACTCCTGGGCTGGGAGCCGGGTCCTTACTCTGCTTCCTAGGACTTGCAGAGCAATGGGACCAGGAGGGTGGAGAAGCTCAGGGCCCTGGAGACTCAAAGGGGGCCTGGAGGTTCCTCCCACGGAGGGAGGGAGGGAGGGAGGGAGGGAGGGAGGGGAGGAAAGGAAGGGGAAGGAAAGGAAGAAGAGAAGACCCACCAGACACTGGGCTAGGGGACAGGCAGGGGGGCGCCCACTGCCGTCTTTGGCTGAACAGGGCTGTGTGGTCATCAGTTTACTGGCTTGGAAGACCCCCCCGCCTGCTTTATGGAGGAGACTAACCAGAAAGCATTTAGCATGACAACATGGCTTCAAAGGGAACCACGTGCCATGAGCCCCCATCTTGGAGAAATGCCCTTGGCCTCTGCTTCCTGGTGGAGAAGAGCTGGGAGGAAAAGCCCCAGCGGGATGGAGTTGAAGCTTCTTGGCAGACCCCCCTGAAACCCCAGAGGAAGGCAGGTCTAGACTAGGAGCCAAGAAAGGCATTTGGGAAGTTGGATAGCTAAGCATCTAACAGTCTTTGATATTTGTTCCTCAAACCAGCAGTGGTCTGGCAGGATCGGGGTGTCACCCCTTCTGAATTGTAAGCAAACAAGCCTGGCCAAGACCCCAGCCAACATCAACTTCCTCTCCCAATGTCTCTTTCAAAGGATGGCCTTAGGACCGTCGTCCCTCTTGCAGGCTGTGTGTGTGTGTGTGTGTGTGTGTGTGTGTGTGTGTGTGTGTGTGTATACACTGGGACTTGAACTCAGAGCCTGGGCACAGTCTTTTAGCTCTTTCTGCTCAAGGCTGGTGCTTTGCCACTTGAGCCACGCCTCTGCTTGTGGCTTTTCACCAATTCTTGGAGATAAGCGTCTCAGAGGACGTTCCTGCCCATCTGGCTTCCGCATTCCAGACTACCTTTTCATTTTTGGTGGTGCTAGGGTTAGAACTCAGTACTTGTCATTTGCTAGACAGGTGCTCTACCACTTAAGTTATGACTCTAGCCCTTTTTACTTTCGTTCTTTTTCTAACAGGGCCTCAGTTTTTGCCCAGGATTGAGATGCTCCTGCCATAGCTAATGTAACAACCCTGCACCACCAAGCCAAGCTTCTTCCACTGACAGAGCCTCACAAACGCTTTGCACAAGCTGGCCTCAAATCGCAATCCTCCAAGCTCAGCCTCCCAAGTAGCTGGCATAACAGGCCCAGCGGGACCACCTTCTGAGGAGTGGGAGGAATCGGTCTCCCTGCTTCCGCAGCTCAGCACCCACCCCCCAAGCCCCCCACCCTCTACTCTCCCACCCCCCCACCCCTGCTTTTGCACAGAAGCCTCCAGTGCCCAGCTGCACTTTAGGTTCTACTGAAAAATCCACCCTAAGAGATGATGGAGTAAAACTCTCTACCCCTTCGCCCACGTTTAAGTTTACTTTTTATTATTAATATTATTATCTCTTTGCAGATGTGACTTCCAGTGTATTGTAAACATTGCTATTTTTAAGTAAAACGATGACATCACTGTTTCAAGTTTACCCAGTGGAATCTAAACACCGTGGCCACTCCGTCCCCAGCATCTTAAAAACACACGAACGCTCTCTTCTGCAATACTCCCTGTCCCTTCTCCTTGAAGTTTTATTTCTGTCTCATTTCCCCAGGGAATTTTGCCTTCATGTAATATGCGTGATATATGTTTATGCTTAAAATGCTTTCATTTGTGTCCCTACACTATAACAACTTTATAGATGTGTGTATGTATATATATATAGTGGAAACTTTTTAATTTCCTGAAATCATAAAAAAAAAGCATTAAAATTTTCTCTAGGTTTGGGTTATCAGTACAATTATTAATAGCATGCAATTGGTCAACAATATAGATCTTTTTTTAATTTGGAGAAATGATTGGTACACATAGAAAGGAAATCCTAATGAGTCCTACTGTGAGGAGGGTGGTCCTCGATGACTTGTTTTCTTTTTTTTTGAGCCAGTATTGGGGTTTGCACTCAGGGCCTCCTGTTCAGTTTGCTTGCTCACGCTAGTGCTCTACCCCTTGGGCCATGCCTCCAGCCCTGCTTTTTGCTGCTTGTCTTGGAGTTGGAATCTTGAACTGTGATCTTTCAGCTCTCAGCCTCTCGAGTAGCCGGGGTTCCAAGCGTGAGCCCCGGGCCCCCAACCCCCGCCCCCACCGCCCTGTTGAAACCTCTCGTCTTCCACTCTCCGAGTGAACGCGTCCTTTCCTTTGCATCTTGTCTCGCAGGTGTGAACAGCGTCTCCTCCCCGCGGTGGTGTTTGGGGGGTTGCTCGTCTCGGGTGAGGATGTCCCCCCTGCTCTGCACATGAGTGGCCCAGGCCGACAGAAGCCCCTGCCTCCAGCCCCCCTTGCAGACACGTCCACCATGGAGTAGTGTGAACTCTTGGACTCAGCTTCTCAGGGTCTCCATCTTTCGGGGGGGGGGGTTGCTTCAGTGACCTTTGTGTTTTATGCTTTTGTGGCTGGACAGTCACGAGCAAGGCCGACACCGCGATGGGGGACCAGCAGCTGTACAAGACCAACCACGTGGCCCACGGCGGTGAGAACCTTTTCTACCAACAGCCGCCGCTGGGCGTCCACGGCGGGCTGAACCACGGCTATGGGAACGCGGCGGCCGGGGGTGGCCTGGAGCCCCCCCAGGCCTCCCCCCTCTCCCCCCACTTCCCTCAAGACACTCGGGATGGGCTGAGCTTGCCCATCGGCTCCAAAAACCTTGGCCAAATGGATACCTCGAGGCAGGGCGGCTGGGGAGGCCACGCGGGGCCTGGAAACCACGTCCAACTCCGCGGCAACCTGACCAACTCCAATATGATGTGGGGGCACCGGCCCAGGTGGAGCCCACCGACGCCTACCAATACACCTACTCCCAGGCCAGTGAGATCCGGACCCAGAAGCTCACCAGCGGCGTCTTACACAAGCTGGATTCCTTCACCCAGGTGTTTGCCAACCAGAACCTGCGGATTCAGGTCAACAACATGGCGCAGGTGCTGCACACGCAGTCGGCGGTGATGGACGGGGCGCCCGACAGTGCCCTCCGCCAGCTGCTGTCCCAGAAGCCCCTGGAGCCCCCCACCTCCGCCCTCCCCTCCCGCTACCCGCAGGCGGGCCAGCAGCCCCACCCCGGCTTCCCCGCCGGGCTGTCCAAGCCGGCTCTGCAGGTGGGGCAGCACGCCGCCCAAGGGCACCTGTACTACGACTACCAGCAGCCGGTGCCCGCCGCGCCGCTGCAGGCCCCGCAGGTGCTGGCCCAGCACCTGCCCCCGGTGCAGCAGCCCCAGTACTTCCCCCAGCAGCACGCCGCGCAGCAGCGGGTCTCCATGCAGGAAATGCAGCAGCCGCCCCAGCAGCCGCCCCAGACCCGCCCTCCCCAGCCTCCGCCTCCGCAGCAGACGCCGCTGCCCCTGCCCCCGCGGCAGGGCCCCATGCAGATACCTCAGTATTACCAACCCCAGCCCGGATGCAGCAGCACTTGCAGGAGCAGCCGCCGCCGCCGGTGCACCTGCAGCCCCCGTCCTACCACAGAGACCCTCATCAGTACAGCCCCGAGCAGGCGCATGCGGTCCAGCTGATCCAGCTGGGCTCCGTGCCTCAGTACTACTACCAGGAGCCCCAGCAGCCCTACAGCCACCCGCTCTACCAGCACAGCCACCCGCCCCAGCCCCAGCCGCCGCCGCCGCCGCCGCCGCGGGAGGACGGGCAGCTGAAGGCCTATTGCATCGATCGGCAGACCCCAGCCCTGCTGAGTTCCCACGGGGACCTGGGGCCCCCGGAGACAGGAATGGGAGACCCGGCGAGCTCGGACCTGAGTCGGGTCAGCAGCGCGCTCCCCCATCGGCCCCTGCTGTCCCCCGGGGGGGTCCACCTCAACAACATGGGGCCTGCGCCTCAGCAGCCGTCGCCCAGCGCCCTGTGGCCCCAGGTACCCGACAGGCCCCTCGTCCAGCGTGGGTAGGACAGGTGGGCCCGGCCCTGCGGCAGGCCTTTGCTTGTGATGGCGGCCTTTATCCGCAGCGCTCGCGATCTCACGAAGGAGAGGGGGCCAAAATGCTGTGCGATGTGGAGTCGATCCTCCTGTAGCATTCTTAGGACAGAATCTCCCAAAGCATGGTGTGCAGGGCATGAGCAGACGCCACTGGAGAAGCGAGGGCTTCTCTACGTATATTTGGAGACAGGCACAGGCACTCGGCGCCTGTCGTCCTAGCTGAGAGCATAATTTGAAGCCAGCCCAGACAGGAAAACCTGTGAGACTCCTATGAAGCACCCCTAAAGTTGGAAGTGGAGCTGTAGCTCAAGTGGTAGAACCCTAGCCTTGAGCTTTTAGTTCAAGCACCAGTATAGGCACCAACGATGATTAAAAAAAAAAAAAAAAAAAAAAAAAAGCAGACAGGGCTGGGGATATGGCCTAGTGGGTAGAGAGCTTGCCTCGTATACATGAGGCCCTAGGTTCGATTCCCCAGCACCACATATACAGAAAACGGCCAGAAGTGGCGCTGTGGCTCAAGTGGCAGAGTGCTAGCCCTGAGCAAGAAGAAGCCAGGGACAGTGCTCAGGCCCTGAGTCCAAGCCCCAGGACTGGCCAAAAAAAAAAAAGCAAACAGTGTTTTCCCACTGCAGGATCTCCTATGATCCAGCAGTGTGCAGCGTGACTCTTCCAAACAGGGTGCTGCGTCCAGTTGTGGACATGAAAACCTGGCAAAAATAAAATGGTCTGGCAGGATAGGAGACGATAAGGAGTGGTAGAGGCTAAGTAAGATTGGAAAGCAAGCACCCTGTGTCATTCAGAGTTGTAGAAAAACACTCTAGCAAGGGGTAGGGGGAAGTGTGCAGTTGGTGGAGGGCTAGCCAGTGAACAAAATCATCAGGTACAGAGCTCGGGTTCTCAGATGAAAGCAGACTTTTTTAGGTCTATCAAATTAAATATGTCTACAGGCCAGATTGAGCCTCGGGGGCTGTGGTTATTAATCTTTTTCTTTCTTTCTTTGCCAGTCCTGGGGCTTGAACTCAGGGCCTGAGCACTGTTCCTGTCTTCCTTTTGCTCAAGGCTAGCATCCTACCACTTGAACCACAGCGCCACTTCTGGCTTTTTCTGTTTATGGGGTACTGAGGAATCAAACCCAGGGCTTCATGCATGCTAGGCAAGCACTCCACCACTAAGCCACATTCCCAGGCCCCCACCCCCCTTTTTTATAATGCCAGTTCTGGGGCTTGAACTCAGGGCCTGGGCTCTGCCTCTGAGCTTTTTTTTGCTCAAGGGTAGAGCTTGACCATTCAGCCACAGCTTCACTCCCAGCTTTTCTGGTAGTTTCCTGGAGATAAGAATTCCAGACCTTCCTGTCCAGGTTGGCTTCAAACTGGGACCCTCAGGTCTCAGCCTCTTGAGCCACTAGTGCCCACTATAGTTATTAATCATTGATTAGTTCTTCCAAAGTATTTTGACCATAAAAGAGCCTACTGTGTGTGTGGTGGGGGGGAACTGTTCCTGCCTTGGCATATTCCCACTGCTGCATTTATTTGATGACAAGGACTTTAGAAGGGAGGAACTAATTGAGTGGAGAGAAATCTCCAATGGAGGTTGTTGAAGGTCAAGGGTGAACTTGCTCCTCCACTTTGTTTTTGCCTGGGCTCCCACCCAGAAATAAGGCAGAGCCTGGTGTGAGTATCAAAACCCATGTTTTGGGAAGGTGGCTCAGCGGAAGAGCGCTTGCCTACCATGCATGAAGCCCTAGGTTCGATTCCTCAGCACCACATACACAAAAAAGGCCAGAAGTGACACTGTGGCTCAAGTAGTAGAGTGAGTGCTAGCCTTGAGCTGAAAAGCTCGGAGACAGCAGCTAGGCCCTGAGTTCAAATGCCACAACTGACCAAAAGAGTTTGAGCCCAGTGGGCTGGGAATATGGCCTAGTGGTAGAGTGCTTGCCTTGTATACATGAAGCCCTGGGTTTGATTCCTCAGCACCACATAAACAGAAAAGGCTGAAAGTGGGCTGGGGATATGGCCTAGTGGCAAGAGTGCTTGCCTCGTATACATGAGGCCCTGGGTTCAATTCCCCAGCACCACATATACAGAAAATGGCCAGAAGTGGCGCTGTGGCTCAAGTGGCAGAATGCTAGCCTTGAGCAAAGCGAAGAAGCCAGGGACAGTGCTCAGGCCCTGAGTCCAAGCCCAGGACTGGCAAAAAAGAAAAAAGAAATGAGGCCTAGACGAACAGACATGAGCAAGATCATTATGAGCAGGAACGTTCTAGAAGGGTCAACCCCAGGGTTCTTGCCACTGGAGATTGGTTCTCCCTCTTCACACGTGTGTTTCCTTTCTTGTTTCCTTCCGTGTCCCCGTTAGATGCACCTGCCTGATGGGAGAGCCCAGGCGGGGTCCCCGGAGTCCAGGTAGGAGGGCTTTCCTGGGTCAGAGCTGCAGTTGTGTTGGGGAACGTCTACCACACTCTGTGACCGTGTGTAGTAAAATAAGTCAGAGAGGCCGCATGACGGCCCTCATTTTAGAAACAACAAGCGGGAGGCTCGGGATCTTCAGTTTATACGTCAAGTGGGGTGTCGTCGGGAAATGGACTCCAAAGGCCATGTTCTTCCCGTGGTCAGTCAGTGAGCATTGATTGAGCACTTACTGTGTGCCAGGCACAGAGCTCGGCTTCGGGACTGAACCCGGAGCCTGCAACTGTGGGGGGAAGAAAGATGTCTGCTGGCTGTTGTCTGGCTTTAAGAACGCCCTTCCCAGCGAGGCCCTGCTGGTTTGTACCTGTGATCCTTGCTCCTCAAAAGGCTCAGGTCGGAATGCCTCGGTTCCAAGCAGGTCCAGGTAGAAAAGTCCAGGAGACTCTTATCTCCAATTAATCATCCAAAAGCTGGGAGTGGAGCTGTGGCTCAAATAAGTGAGTAGAGCCCCATCCTTGAGCAAGACAGAAAAGCCCAAGGGAAGCCGGATGCTCTGAGTCCAAGCCCAGTACCAGCACCAAACAAAAGCCCTTCCTCCCCTCTGAGCCTGGCGTTTGCTACTGTGGTGTCACTGAAAGTATTTCGATTTGAACGCGGGGCTTTGTACACGGTAGGCTGGCATTCTAGTGCTGGGACCATGTCCCCGTCCCCCCCTCCCGGGGTCTCACTTCCACCTGCACATTGGGCTTCGTTTTCTAGAAGGTGTGAAGGGACATAGCCAGAGAAGCACTGGAGGAGGGAGGACGAGCGTGGGGTGGGGTGGTCCGTGGCCGTTGCCCCTTCCCTCACCTGTGTGTGCTCTCCCTCCCTCCCTGTGGCCCTCCCCCTGGGCAGTGGCCAGCCCAAAGGAGTGTTTGGAGAGGCGTTTGATGCCAAGACCAAGCTGACCTGCTCCATCTGCCTGAAGGAGTTCAAGAGCCTCCCCGCCCTCAACGGCCACATGCGCTCCCACGGAGGAATGCGGGCCTCCCCGAGCCTCAAACAGGTGAGCCGAAGCCAGGCCCCGCTCTTCCAGTCCGTGTGCTTGCTTTGCTTCGCTGCCCCCACACACTGTGTCAGACAGAGGGATGGGAGCCCCCTCCCCCCCCCCCGTGGCCCCACGTCACAGGGCCTGAGTTTGGACGCCAGCAGCCGGCTGGGTCCCTCAGCTCCCATCTCCCTGGCGTTTCCGGAAAGGACACTGCTAGAGATCCTTCTAGGGAACTCCAGCCTCCGCCTGCCGGAGAAGGCAACAAAAGAAAACACGAAAGTGTGCAGTGTGACTTTGAATTTGTGCTGCTTTGAAGCACCCAACAGTATGGCCACTTGGGCCTCCAAAAACTAGCAGCCAGAGCTGGGTGCTAGTGGCTCACGCCTGTAATCCCTAGCTGCTCAGGAGGCTGAGATCGGAGGATCATGGTTCGAAGCCAGCCTGGGCAGGGAAGTCCATGACATTCTTTATCTCTACTGAACCATCAGAAAACTGGAAGTACAGATGTGGCTTAAAGTGGTAGAATGGCCTGACTTGAGCAAAAACTCTCAGAGACAGTGCCCAGGCCCTGAGTTCAAGCCCCAGTACCAACGTGCACACCACACACCACACACACACACACACACACACACACACACACACACACTCTCAATATCAGTGCTCACTGCTAGCCATCAGGCCCCCAGTCAGCATTTTCAGCTTCAGTGCAGTGGTGTTTAGCTCTAACATCCAAAGATCCTAAAATACCTTCTGGATTTTCTGGGTGACAAATAATCTATACATTTCTCAGTTTGAGCAAAGCATTTTCCCAGAATCCTTTGTTTTGTTTTGGGGTGCTTTTTTTTGCCAGTCCTGGGCTTGAACTCAGGACCTGGGCACTGTCCCTGGCTGCTGTCCCTGGCTTCTTTTTGCTCAAGGCTAGCACTCTACCACTTGATCCACAGCGCCACCTCTGGCCTTTTCTACCTGTGGGGTGCTGAAGAATCCAACCCAGGGCCTCATGTATACGAGGCGAGCACTCTACCACTAGGCTACATTCCCAGCCCCCAGAATCCTTTGACTAATGTTGATTTCATGGGATTCATTCTCTATTAAAGTTTTGGGCCACCTAGATCTCTCTATGTCCTGACCATACCAGCTAAAAGAACTATGACTTTCATTTTTTTTCTTAATTAGCACGTTGTATGGCAGGGATGGTGGTGGTGCCCATAAATCCCAGCACTCCGGCGGCTAAGGCTGGAGGATTGCCTGTCTGAGGCCATTCTGGGCTACACAGCAAGACTCGATCACCCAAAACAACACCCATAGCAGATTCTAATGTTCAGCATGGTCTCCTTAGCCTCAGTCATAATCAACTCAGGCCAAGAGGGTTTCAAGACGCTTGTATAAGAGCACACATTTTTATTCTGACTGCAGGCAAGTCCGAGCCATGTTCTTGATAAGCAGTGCAAAACCCGTCTCCAATTTTTTGCTATGTTAGTATGCAGTGATGGCATATCAACGTGTTGTGAGAGAGAACCTGACCTTGGGGGCCAGCAAGGCCTTGCTCCTCCTGGAGCCGCGGGCGGATGGCGCCCAGCCTTGCTTGTGTGTCACCCGTGCCCTGGGTCCTAGCACTGTTGAGGGAGAGCTGCTGTCAGCTCCAGGCCGGGATCAAAGCCTCTATTGTCTGCGTAGGAGGAAGGAGAGAAGGTCCAGCCGCCTCCGCCTCCGCCACCGCCGCCGCTCGCTCCCGAGGCCGAAAGCCTCACGCCCATCGTCATGCCCGTGTCTGTCCCTGTCAAGCTTCTCCCACCCAAGCCCAGCCCGCAGGGCTTCACCACCGGCGGCGCTGCCACCCCCTCTGCCAGAGACAAGCCAGCCAGCTCGACGGCCGACGACCAGATGCCCGTGCTCGTGAGGATGGCACTGTCGCCGCCCCGCTCCCCCCCGGGGGCTGCCCCCTGCGCTCCCGCTGTGAGTTGCTGCTCTGCCCCCCCCACCCCACCCCCCACCCGGGCTGGGGACATCGCTTTGCTTTCCGTGGAGATGGGGACGGTTAGGACGTGGCTGGGCCTCCCTCTTGGAGATGAGCCCCTGTGGCCATCTGCCATTTGCCCATTCACCCGAGCCATGGGCTCCATTCTCGGAATGTCGCCAGGTTTAAAGAGAGATGCTAAGTGAGCGGACTGTCAGCGCTACAGTCCTAGCAGTTATTCAAGTATGGAGAAGGTAATCCGTTCAACGTTGCTAATCATTCCAATGACAGCACGCCATCCCCAATCTCAGGAAGGCAAAGTGATTGGTGCTTGTCACTGGTCCATTCTCCTTCTGTTTCTCAAATCCCTTCTCTCCTCTCTCCCTCTTCCCGCCCTGGGGAATTTGTGACTGGAGGCTAGCTCTGTCAGACCTGTTCTTGTCCTCAGAATAGTGCGTGAGGTCCTCTTTGTCCCTAAGAGAATAGATGACTACTGGGAACGCGAGAGGCTTGAGGGTTCAGTCGTGCAGGATGGATGTAAGGAAGATAAGGAAGAAATCTAGAGCCGGGCACTGGCGGTTCCAAGCCCCATTCTGAGTGGTTTCTCTGGCCCAGGTCATTCAGAGCCTTTCCTGAAGGCTCTGATTTAGAGTTCCTGGTATGGAGCTGGAGTAACAAGACAGAAGGGGAGAAGGACAGCCCAGCTGGGCACCAGTAACTCATCATTATAGCTTCTCAGGAGGCTGTGACCTGAGGATTGTCATCTGAGGCCAGGAAAGTCCATGAGACTCTGATCTCCAGTGAATCAAAAGCAGTTTGGAGGGGCTGGGGATATAGCCTAGTGGCAAGAGTGCCTGCCTCGGATACACGAGGCCCTAGGTTCGATTCCCCAGCACCACATATACAGAAAATGGCCAGAAGCGGCGCTGTGGCTCAAGTGGCAGAGTGCTAGCCTTGAGCGGGAAGAAGCCAGGGACAGTGCTCAGGCCCTGAGTCCAAGGCCCAGGACTGGCCAAAAAAAAAAGCAGTTTGGAGCCGGGCAGCGGGGGCTCACTCCTGTCATCCTAGCTACTCAGGAGGCTGAGATCTGAGGATCAAGGTTCAAAGCCAGCTGGGGCAGAAAAGTCCATGTGGCTCTTATCTCCAATAAACCACTCAGAAAACCAGAAGTAGCGCTGTGGCTCAATGGGTAGAGCGCTAGCTTTGAGGCTGAAGAGCTCAGAGACAGCACCCAGGCCCAGAGTTCAAGCCCCATGACCAACAAAAAAAGACAAAAAGCAGGTGGCTCAGGTCGAGCTTGCCATGCTCCGTGGAGGTGCCGCTCAAAGCTGAGGGTCCCACGGTGGCAGGCCCTGTGTCCCGGGACCATCGCCAGCCTTGCCGCCCGCCGTGGGAGCCGCCCTGGGTGGGAGCCGCCCTGGCCTCCGGCGCCTCCCCCACCCCGTGCCAGGCCCCCTCTTCTCTGGACTGACGCTGGTTCTGTGTGGCTGTGGTGTGTGCCCAGCGTGTCGATCCACGGCATCTGTTCACCGACTTGTGTCTGTGTCCGTGTGGGCAGAGTTTCCCGTCAGCCCGAGCTTCCTCTGCTGGGCCAGGTGGCCATAGCAGATAGAGGCCCGGGCAGGGGGGGGGGGGGGGAGGAGGAGGGGGGGGGGAGGAGCACTCAGCAGCAGGCCAGGCCAGCAGGAGGAGGGAGGCCCGTGTGGGGCTGGGCCCGTGGACAGGGCCCTGGATGTGGCGTCCAGCTCTTCCTTCCCCGGGTCCTCCTGGAGTCCCCGGTTTGGGCCCCCCCCTGCCGTGGCCCGCGGTCGGCCCCGGAAGTGGGGCGTCCGGAGGGCCCCCCCCCAGTGACCCCCGCCCCCCTCCCGCAGGACCCCGCCCGGAAGCCCCCGCCCGGCGCCGTCAAGGCCGAGGAGCCCCCGCGCGCCGCCCCCGGACAAGAAGCGGTTCCGCCACCGCCCCGAGCCGCTGTTCATCCCGCCGCCGCCCGCGCCGTCGGGCGCCACGCTGTTCCAGAGCCAGCTGCGCTCCCCGCGGGCGCCGGGGGACGCCCTGCCGGCCGAGCCGGGCCGCGAGCCGCCGCCCTACACGCCGCCGCCCATGCTCAGCCCCGCGCGCCAGGGCTCCGGGCTCTTCAGCAGCGTGCTGGCCGCGGGCCACGCCGGCCTCGCCGGCCACGCGGGCGCCCACCCGCCGCTGCCGCTCACGCCGCTCACGCCCACCCCGCGCGTGCTGCTCTGCCGCTCCAGTGAGTCCGAGCCCCGGGTGCAGGGCCGGGGGGGGGGGCTCCCGGTGACCCCACCCCCCCCCCACAACAGTGAGGATAGGCCCTGCGGTCAGTGCGCGGCCTTCGCCTCCCAGGGAGTGGCTGGGAAGGGGGTCCGGGCCGTGGCCGTGGCCGTGGATCATGTATTACATGCGAGCGCACTCACACCTGGTTTGGTTTTTAAATAGCACGCTGTATTTTTTTAAAAGCATGCAAAAAGGCCCATGAGGTAGCACCATGCCGTCGTCCTGGCGACTTGGGAGACTAAGGATGGGAGGATCTAGAGTTTGAGACCAGCCAGGGGATGTAGCAAAACCCCTATCTCAAAGTAGAAGAAAGAGAGGGAGAAAGAAGGAAAGAAAGAGAAAAGGAGAGAAAGAAAGGAAGATGGATACCGCGTGCTCGTGACTCACGCCTGTCATCCTAGCTACTCATAAGGCTGAGCTCTGAGGATCACAGTTCAAAGCCAGCCTGGCCAGGAAAGTCTGTGAGACTCCTCTCTCCAGTTAGCCACCAGAAAACGCTGTGGCTCAAAGTGGTAGAGCCTTGAGCAAAAAGAGCTCAGGGACAGCACCCAGGCCCCAAGTTCAACCCCCGACCCCCCCCCCCAAAAAAAAAGGTAGAAAGAGAAAGAAAAGATCAAATCATAAGATACAACCAGAATACTTTCATGGAGCAAGAATAATTGCCTTTGAATACGTAAGCCCGATAGAGGTGCTCCTCAACCTGTGTGAAATAAATGGGTAGTGCTCAGCCACTTAGCCCCCCCTCCACCCGCTCTGTGGGGGCTGCCAGTGGCCTTGTGAGTGGCTCATGTGGGTTTAGCTGACCCTATTGGCTACTGACCTCTGTTCTTTGTGTTTCAGACAGCATTGATGGCAGTGGTGTGACCATCACCCCAGGCCCTGGAGAGCAGACTGTGGATGTGGAACCGTAAGCAAAAGTCGATTGTTCTTTAGAATAGAAGCTCAGCTGAGAAAAGAGATCAGGAGCTTTGAGAAGTCAGTATTCAAGTAGTCGGTAGCCACAGAGCATTCGGAGAAACTGCCAAGTGCCAGTAGCACACACCTGTAATCCTGACTCTTCAAGAGGCTGAGATCTAAGGATCGTGGTTTGGAGCCAGCGAGGGCAGGAAATTCCCTGAGGCTCTTATGTCTGATGAACCACCAGAAAGTGGGAAGTGAAGCTGTGGCTCTAGTGAAAGAGAGGCTAGCCTTGATCAAAAACGCTCAGGGACTGCGCCCAGGCCCCGGACTCAAGCCCCAGGACCAGCACAAAGAGAAAGAAGCTGGAGAAACTTAGACTCTTGGTTATTTCTTGAGTGCTGTTGCCACTATTTCAAGGTCTTTGCCAAAGACTAAATTCATAGTACAAGGGTGAAAGCCTGAATTCTGGGCACCAAGCCTCCCTGTCTTGGCCCCGCAGGCCAGCCTGCTGGACCCACCTGCTTTTCATCTCCAGTGACACTGAGGCTTTCTGAATGTCCTTGCTTCCCCCAGCCCTCTTCTGGCCAATTCTTGTCCTTTCATCCAGACAGGCTAGTCATGTGCTTGAACTTCGTGTGAGCGGTGGGTGTACAATAGAGCCCCACCTTACCTGTGCTCCAAGACCTCCCACAGAGGCCTGACATGCCCAGTAGGCTAGCCTGCAGTTCCTGCATGGTCTGTCTGATGGCGTAGCTATGGAGTGCCCCGAGGTGGGTGGCGCGTACAGTGTGGACACTGGAACAAAGGAACCTTCCAGCCCAAGCAGGCCACTGCCCCGTAGCCCAAGAGTTCATCGTACTACTCAGAATGGAAGGCAATTTCACGTTTCTGAGTCATTTTAATTCTAGAATTCCCCATTTAATATTTTGCATCTCAGTTGAGGACAGGCAATGAAACCGTTGCAGGTTACAGCTAAGAGCATGTTATGCATTATGGAAGAGAAAAGTGGTTCTTTTCTAGATAAGCACAAAGAAGAGGCTAACATAGTGCCAGATGGATGAACGGATGGATAGCTGGTGTAACTGATTTCTTATGCCATTTTGTTGCTTGGTGATTTGTATCAAGTTAGCCTTTCTGTAAGATCCACCCCCGGGAGGGCTCCATGCAGATGCCCCACCTGTTTAAGTCTATGCCCAGTATCTGAGTTACCTAGGTCACTGGCACACCTGGAGGCTGTTACCTCCTCCTCTGGGGTCACCTACAATCCACCTGGCCATACCTCCTTCTTTTGCCCATATAATCTGGCTCAACACGAGTCCCTGCTCTCTTTCCTTTTCTCTCTTGCTTTTCTTTCCTTTTTGCTCAGGGCGTGAGCCCTCTCCTTCTTTTTGCTCAAGGCTAGCGCTCCACCACTTGAGCCACAGCACCACTTCTGGCTTTTTCTGTGTATGTGGTACTGAGGAATGGATCCCAGGGCCTCATGCATGCTAGGCAAGCACTCTACCACTAGGCCACATTCCCAGCCCCAGGCAAAAGTTCTTGATAGATCCCTTCAGCCGAACCCATCAAATTAATGACCACACTTCTTTGTTTCTTATCCTTCAAGACGGATCAACATTGGCTTGAGATTCCAAGCTGAGATCCCTGAACTGCGGGACACCTCTTCCCTCGCCCAGGACACACACAAGGCCACGCTGGTGTGGAAGCCTTGGCCAGAGCTGGAAAACCAGGACCTCCACCAACGAGGTACTGGCACAGGGGAGGAGCTAGGCGGCCATGCTGGCTGCCCCTGGGAACCATGGGAAACCAGGACCTCCACCAATGAGGTACTGGCACAGGGGAGGAGCTAGGCAGCCATGCTGGCTGTCCCCAGGGACTGCGGGGTCCGGTTTCCTGGTGTGTTTCGTGGTGACACAAAGCTCTCTCTGATACAATCTCTTGTCCACAGTGGAGAGTCTTCTGAATTTGTGCTGTTCAAGTGCAGTGCCGGGTGGCGGGACCAATTCTGAACTTGCTTTGCACTCTCTCTTCGAGGCCAAAGGTGATGTGATGGTAAGAAATCTAGAAAAGGAAGCCTTGAGCTTGGCCCATGGCTTGTGCCTGTCATGCTACCTTCTTAAGAGGCTGAGATCTGAGGATCGCAGTTCAATGCCAGCTACGGTAGAAAAGTCCATGAGACTCTTATCTCCAATCAACTATCAAAGAGCGAGTGAAGGTGTGGTTTAAGTGGTAGAAAGCTAGTCTTCTGCAAAGAAAAAATCCAAGTACCTGTAATCTTAGCTACTCAGGAGGCTGAGATCTGAAGATTGCGGTTCAAAGCCGGCCCAGACAGGAAAGCCTGTGAGACTTATCTCCAGTGAACCACCAGAAAACCAGAAGTGGTTCTGTGGCTCCAAGTGATAGAGCGCTAGCCTTGAGCTGAAGAGTTCAGGGGCAGTTCCCAGGACAATCAATCAATCAATCAATAAAGGTATATGTATCTATGTGTGTATATATTATATATTATACATACATATAAACAAGAGTTGTTTGCTTGTCAATCTTCCTCTTCTGTAAACCACCCACTGCTCCACTCTGCCTACACCATTTCTTTGTTTTTTTGCCAGTCCTGGGGCTTGGACTCAGGGCCTGAGCACTGTCCCTGGCTTCTTTTTGCTCAAGGCTAGCACTCTGCCACTTGAGCCATAGCGCCACTTCCAGCCTTTTCTGTTTAAGTGGTGCTGAGGAATCAAACTACTAACCTACTAAACCTTCCTCATTTGAGGAATGAAATTTGAAGCCAACCCAAGCAGACTCTTATCTCCAATTAACTATCAAAAAAGCTGAAAGTAGAGCTAGGGCTTAAGTGTGAGCGTGTTGGCCTTGAGCACAAAGCTCAGGGACAGCAGCTAGGCCCTGAGCTCAAGACCCAGGATTGGCACCAAAACAACAAGCTGAGACAACCAAGGAGGCAGATTGGGAGAGGTTTACCTGGCTGAGGCTTCCTGGAAGGACACCCACCCTGTAGTTTACTTCCCACAAATATGCCATTCATTCCCAAGGCTAATGAGACACGGGCTTTCCTGTAAAACTGTACCAGTCTCTGCTCCTTCCTGAGACCCAGAGGAGTCGCCCTCCACTCAGGAAGTCCCGCCCATTTCTGACACCAGTGCCTTCTACATCAGGGCCAAGGGGCTTCGGGCCTGGGCTGGAGCAGGTGTCAGAATGACAAGTCTTGTTGGTACTGAACAGGAAGGAAACCCCAGTGAAGGTTATCTCCCACTGGTTTCCTTCCCGGTACCCCCGGGCCTGGGCTCTGTAGACTAACCCTTTAACCCCTGACTGTAGCTAGTCTCCCAAGGACATGCGCACCGATGACTGACTCTCACCTTTTCTCTCCTCTGCATCCACAGGCTACTCTGGAAATGCTGCTGCTGCAGAAACCAGTCAGGTTAAAATGCCATCCTTTAGCAAATTACCACTATGCCGGTAGGTTGCCGGGCGCCCTCTGCCCCTTTGCCTCTGCCCAGTTCTCATGTTTGGCCGTCTTTTTACTAACAGAGAACACCTGTTCTGTCTGGATCACTCCTTGGCATTGCCAGGCGTGGGGCACAGCTGGGGGTGGCAGCGGCCTTGCGTCTGCTGGCCCAGCACGCGCAGTGCGTGCCCCTGTCCCGAGTGGGCGTGCCAGAGTTGTAGTGGCAGTGGCTTTGGAACCGGTAGAGGTGACCTGGCTTCCGGTCTTGCCCCACTCCTTGGCAAGTCCCTTGGCTTTCTGAAAGCTTGATGCTTTTCGCCCTAAGATAGGGCTCCCATTCTACCCCCCTGTAGCGTTTGTGAACGTGAGCGGTCACACACGTAACCCAGTGCCTGACACGTCTGCTAGCTATTGTTATTTATTGGACAATTATTTAAGCGCTTACTGTGTACAAGGGATTGTGTAAAATCCTCAGGTGTAACAGTGGCTATGACAAACGTAGCTCTACCGCGTGCAGCCTAGAAGCTGAGGAGGAAGCAGTCACTAAACAATGGGCCACTATACTGGTAGGAGAAAGGCTTCATACGTGCAGGGTCTGGTGAGTGTGTGGATTAATGATAGCACCACCCATAAGAGGGAAGTGCAAGGCACCAAGGCACCTTTGTGATCTGAATGGAGCAGGAAGTATGAAGAGAGAAGGAAACAGATTGGGGAGCCTTAAAAAAGGCAACATGAAGTCAGAGTCCACTTCCAACTGGGGAAACTTGTGCATTCTGTGCTTTCCACAACCCTGCCCCGGCTCTCTATTTGAGAGGCGCGGAGTTCTCCGTGGCCCCTCAATGCTAGTCAGGTGAAGGTACCTTTGGTGCCGAGCCTGCTTTGATGGGTACTGGGTGTGTGGATCTAGTGACACTCCTTCCAGTCCTTGGCCCTGGCAGTCAGACACAGCCTCCGGTGAGGGCGTCTTCATGGGTACCCAAGTGCCGCCTTTGGCCTAACACAGCACCCTCCTCCCCTCTCGCGAGCCGACTTACCACCCACCATCACGTTTAGAAAGGCCTCCGAGCTACTCTGGAAGCCCAGTAAGTCCAGGGCGTCCTTCCTGTGGGCTACTTCCAGCGGCCACTGGGAAGAGGCGAGCCCAACAAGAACACATGGGATGAGAAGCCATCCTACGAACGTGGAGCTGTGGGTCAAGCGAAAGAGCGATGTCCTCAAGCTTAAAAGGTCAGGAACAGCGCCTTGGCCCTGAGTTCGAGCCCCAGGACTGACACCAAAAAAAAGAAAAGAAAAGAAAAATACATCTTTCTTGTAGCCGGTGGCCTAATAGAGCCAGTTTCTTAATAATATCTCCATCGTTTCCTGCTTGTGTGGGTAGAACGATGTGGGAGTTCTTGCTAATCTGCCATGGAAACCATTCTGACTTCTTTTAATTCCCAGCGTCATCTGCCACCCATTAAACCTTGACAGGCTGTCCAACCTCCTGGAGCCGGGTCCCGAGATGCTTTGCGCTGTGGGTGGGCTGGGGGCGGGGCTGGGGGCGGGGCTCACTGGAGCTTCCCCAGCCTAGCGGTGAGGGGCTGCTGCCCTCTGCCCCGCGTGGCAAGCTAATCTTTCTTAATTATCTTTTTAAACGCTACCCCTCCCATCAGTCTCCCCCCATCCCTTCAGGTAACTTGGCTCCAGTTCCACACGTGGACATGGAAAGTTACGACAGCACTCACCTGCCCTTCCTCTCTCCATTCCTCTGCCCCCCCCCCACCTCCCCCAAAACAGACATTCCAGCTTCCTGGTATTCATCTTGTTAAACTGTAAGTTAGTTGTTCAGAGGACTTACGCCATGGGAATCCGCCAGTGAATAGCATGCTTTCGTTCATATGTTTGGTTATATATGCATATGCCCCCACATATGTTTTAATATGTGTTGTCAGTTTAGATCTAACGTCCATGACTTCTTTATGTGTGTCATGCCTTTAAAAAAATAAAAAGCCTAGAAAGCTATAGGCTAGGAACCCCTAAGCAATACCAAACAAAGCCACCAAAATACTACCAAGAACTTTGAAGCTAGAATGTTCTCAACTCCGGCAGTTGGGGTTGTGGAGTTCCTAGCAGATCCCCTGTCTTTCCCCTGCTGTTCCCCTACAGGCACACCAAGAAGGGTTCTTACTTTGTGGAATCATTTCAGCCCTGGAGACATGAAGGGGTAGCATCCCCTGTCTACTAGTCACCAGCCTTCTCTAGGAAGTGATTGCAAACCAGGCCCCATAGAATCTTCTAGAATTATGAACAGGCCGTCACTGGTCTCTGTGGAGGTCTCACCCAACCCCTTGTCATGAACAGCTCCTTTCCAAGCCACTGGAGAGGCAACCCAGTCCACCGGTCATGGCTCCGCCACCAGCCACCACCTCCCTTCCCCGGGTGTCAGTGCGGCTGGTCTCCTGCTTGATCTCGGCGCCATGGCCCGTGTACTTCTCCTCGGCAAGGCTGCTGCCTCATTTCCAGCCTTACCAGAACAATCTCCTGGAACGTCTTTGTTTTCCAGCTCTGAGGCTGTGGCTGGCATCACCCATTATCAACTCCTTGCCTCGGAGCTGTGCTAGTTTTCTAGACAAGGAATTAAGATCTAGGGCTCTCTGTGCCGTGCATGCGGAGAGGAAGAGGCAGCAAGATGAGGCTCAGGAAAAGAGGCTAGACGCTTGGAGGACACAAAGATTATCTATGAAAAGCAGTCCCTTACTTTTACTCATGGCCTTTCCTTTCATCCTGTGTAATTCTGATGCAAAGGGGGGAAAACGGCCCGGAAGTGACGTGCCTGGGCGGAGGAGGGGCTAGCAGGAGAGACCACTGGCCCGGACTCGGGGCTGCTCGCGCCACACGAGGCCCGGTCCGGATCTTCCGCCGGGCTCCCAGCTCTCCGCTCCCACCGGGGTGCACGGTGACCCCGCCGCCCATGTGGGGCTCCCACCTGCATTGTGAAGGGGGGAGTTGGGCAGGGCAGGGCGGCCCCTGGCTGCGGTTAGACAGCTTGCATCAGCCCTTCTCAAGATGGCGTAGAATGGAGGAATGTTAGAGGAAACAGGCGATAGACCGTTGGGGTCCACAGGTCCAGTCCTGAGGAGGAAAAGCCTCCAGACTGTTCTGTGGCTGCTCGATTTATTTTCCCATCACTGCAGCCAGCTTCCACTAAAGATGCCACCTTTCAACAGATCTAATCTTCTCACTTACCCTTCCGTTAAGCACATTCATCTTGATCTGACTTTTGGGGTACCATTTGCTTTGAAGGGAAACAGATTTTTTTTTTTAGAGAATTTATAATCATTATTATCTTTAAGTAGTACAAAGGAGTTTCAATTCAAAATATAACTTAGGGGGGCTGGGAATATGGCCTAGTGGTAAAGTGCTTGCCTTGTATACATGAAGCCCTGGGTTCAATTCCTCAGCACCACATATATAGAAAAAAGCCGGAAGTGGTACTGTGGCTCTAGTGGTAGAGTGCTAGCCTTGAGCAGAAAGAAGCCAGGGACAGTGCTCAGGCCCTGAGTTCAAGCCCCAGGACTGGCAACAAAAACAAAACAAAACACAAAATATAACTTAGGGATACAGTGTCTCTCAATCAATGTCATTCCTCCCGCTGTCCCTCAGGTGTGTCAACTAAACCCTTTCTAACAGTCTTCACTCCATAAATGTGTAGCATAGTGAATGTCAGTTTGTTGGAACTTCTCCCTTCCCTAGTGGGGATATGCAGAGTTTTACAAAATGAAAAATAAGGAAGGCTGGACACTGGTTGTTCAAACCTGTACTCCTAGCCACTCAAGAGGCTGAGATGTAAGGACCAAGGTTTGAAGTCAGTCTGGGGGGGGAGGGGACCATGAAACTCTTATCTCTACCCAGCGCAAGAAAGCTGGAAGTGGAGGTGTGGTTCAAGTGGTAGGGAATCAGCCTTGACCATAAAAGCTAAGGAACAGCAAGAGGCTATGAGTTCAAGTCTCAGTATTGGGGGTGTGGAAAGAACAGGGAAACACTGAGTGCATGGAAATTTAAAATGGTTTTTAAATTTCTTTTGATTTAAAAAAAATTCTTTTTTTTTTTAAGCCATGCTGGTTCAAACCACATGTAATAATAAATCCTTGAATAAGTCAGGCTGTTCCTTGGCCTAATTTGGCATATGTGAAAGAAAATGTTTAGTTTATAGATTCAAAGTATGGATTCAGATCAAGTTTCCCTTTCTTTTGCTTGCTGGCAGAACTGGTAGCCTGACTTCCCCTGTGCTCCTAAAAACAATTATTCCGCCATCACCTATGGTGGAAATGAAAAATCTTACATAAAGGAAAAACTCCTTTTTCTCTCATGACCCTATCTTTCTGTAATTACTATGAAAATAACATCAGTACATGTTTTTCAAGTCCTGAAAGAGAAACAGAAAGGCCCTCTCAAGGGTACTGTGCCCAAACTCACTGCCGGCTCCTCATCTCTTTTTAATTGCCCCCGCTCACTGTAGATTGCCCCCAGATTAGCCACAGTCCAGAGCCTGTTACCTGGCAACCAGCGCTGGGGCGGGGGTTTTCCTCTGGCTACTGTTCCAGGAGCCGCTTCATCCAGTTAATTAGGCTCTTTGTCATTAGTCTTAATCAGCTTGTTAGGGACCCCCGCTGATAATAGCCCAATGGGCAGGAATCCCCAGGTAGAACAAATAGGTCTGGGGGGGAATGTCAGCCCCCAGCCCTGCGTGCCTGCTGAGTGGGCAGCGGGATCCTTTCCACACAGGGACTGCCGCCGGGCCAGGCCGTGGGTTTGCCTTTCCTCCTGGACTCAGTCCAAGACGCAGAGTGTAAGGGCCGAGCCTGGGGCTCAGGGATCCCACTGGATGCCGGAGGAGTGTGGGGTGGCACTGAGGAAACAGCCAAGGAGGAGGCGGCCTTGACAAGGCCCCCCCGGCCGCTGGGAGTCCCGCACGCAGCTCGGGGCTGGTGAAGGTCCCGGTCCAAGGGGACGGCCGGGATACAGAGCATCCACCGAGCACCTGCTTAGGACCAAATGCTGTCAGGCCCTGGGATGCTAGCCGTCGTCCTCCCGCCCCAGCCGAGGGAGCAGCCCCGGAAGTCACCTGGATTTGCCTGGAGTCATGCAGAAGGCCATTCCACCTGGCTTCACTAGCAGACACCTAAGGGCTAAATGACCCCCCGGGGTGACCTTTAACAAGAGGGCTCTCGGGTGTCATCTGTTTCAGGCTTAAGAATTCAGCCCAGGGGTAGGCAATCGCTCCTGCCTGTCGTCTTCCTTGTAGTAGATGTCTCACCAGCATCCGTTGAATGAATGAATGAATGAAGGACATTATCTCACGTGTGTGGGACTTTGTGCCTGCTACTTCCTCTCCTAGAATTCCCTTTGGTCTCCTCCCATGGGTCCTTTACAACTCTACCCTGAGTGTGGTGTTCCTCCTTTGGGCCCCGTTTGGACTCATCTTTCCCCCTATGAGGGCGAGGGAGCTGAGGAGAGCATGCTATAGGAGTATAACAATATGAATATGATCATGTCACCTAGAAACTGGAATATGACTCACCGTACACTTGATATTGCCTAGTGATCGAGGGTTGTTTTCTTTTTTTTAATTTAATTTATTTATTAATTGAACACAAATTTTTTTGACAAGGTGTTGTGCAAAAAGGGTACAGTTACATAGTAGGGCAGTGTGTACATTTCTTGTGATATCTTACGCCCTGTTTTTCCATCCCTTCTCTAGGTCAGGTAGACATATATACAATATACAATGTATCAAGAACCTTTACAGGCTGGGGATATGGCCTAGTGGCAAGAGTGCTTGCCTCCTATACATGAGGCCCTGGGTTCAATTCCCCAGCACCACATATACAGAAAATGGCCAGAAGGAGCGCTGTGGCTCAAGTGGTAGAGTGCTGGCCTTGAGCAAAGAGAAGCCAGGGACAGTGCTCAGGCCCTGAGTCCAAGCCCCAGGACTGGCAAAGAAAGAAAAAAAGAAAAAAAAACATATACAGTAGCCACGTGGCCACGCCCAAGGGTTTTCTTTTTTAACTGAGATGGAAGAAGTAGAGATGACTATAGAACTATTACTGCCCATAGGTAACAAAAATCAGTCTTAGGTTGAGTAACTGGCCCCAAGATTTAGGACATAGTTGAGATTTTAGTCCATGGCTAACATTAAATTGGCGTTTTGTTTTTTCAAACAGAGTCTCATGATGTAGCTGAGGCTGACCTCAACCTACCCTCCCCCCCCCCCACTTTTTTGTTACTGTTGTTGGTTCTGGGACTTGAACTCAGGGTCTGGGCACTGTCTCTGAGCTCTCTTGCCCAAGGCTAGAGCTCTACCACTTTGAGCCACAGCTCTACTTCCCAGTTTTCTGGTAGTTAGTTGAAGATAAGAGTCTCACCGAGACACTCTTGCCCAGGCTGGTTTTGAACTGGAATCCTCAGATCTGAGCCTCCTGAGTAGCTAAGCTTACAGGTATGAACACCGGTGCCTGGCCCTCCTCTCCCTCTTGAGTGCGGGGATTACAGGTGTGAACCACCATACCTGGCTTTTTTTTTTTCCAACAGGTGTTTGATATGTCTTGCATTGCTTGCCAGAAGCTTGTATTTTTACCTTTTTTTTTTGGCCAGTCCTGGGCCTTGGACTCAGGGCCTGAGCACCGTCCCTGGCTTCTTCCCGCTCAAGGCTAGCGCTCTGCCACCTGAGCCACAGTGCCCCTTCTGGCCGTTTTCCATATATGTGGTGCTGGGGAATCGAACCGAGAGCTTCATGTGTAGGAGGCAAGCACTCTTGCCACTAGGCCATATTCCCAGCCCTGTATTTTTACCTTAACTAAACAAACCAGCAACTAAACATGAAAATAACCATGGGCTATTCTTATGAAGTTTGTGTTTTGTTGTAGGATCGGACAAGTGGACCTCCCTAGAAAGAAAAATGTTCAATAAAGCACTAGCCACTTACAGCAAAGACTTTATTTTTGTACAGAAAATGGTAAGCAAGCTTTTCCCTCTTAGTCATTTGAGATTGTACACATAAATATGTTCTTTGAAATTGCTGATTTCTGGTTTTTAACCATCCTTACAAAATGTCTGTCTTCCTCACCTGGCACCAGTAGCTTATGCCTGTGATCCTTAGCTACTCAGGAGGCTGAGATCTGAGGATTACAGGCAATCGTGAGATCTGAGCCAGCCTGGGCAAGAAAGCCCAGGAGACTTTTTTTGTCTGTCCTAGGGCTTGAACTCTCAGCCTGGGAGCTGTCCCTGAGCTCTTCAGCTCAAGGCTAACACTCTACCACTTGAACCACAGTGCTACTTCCTGTTTTCTGGTGGTTAATTGGAGATAAGAATCTCAGGGACATAAGATAAGAGTCTCAGGCTGGCTTTGAACCACGACCCTCAGATCTCAGACTCCTGAGTAGCTAGGATTACAGGCTTGAGCCTCTGGCACAGGCTTACCCATAAGACTCTTATCTCCACCTAACTACCGAAAAGCTGGAAGTGGAACTCCAGTGGGCTAGCCTAGGGCACAAAAGCTCAGAGACAGCGCCCAGATCCTCAGTAAATCCCAGGCCTGGCACCAAAGCAGAAAGGCTGTTTTTCCCCCTTGTGGTAACTGCTGGCAGTTGTTGCAGGACTGGGGTGACTGGGGGGCAGGTGATAGACGAGGGCAGGACTTCCGGAAGGCTCTGCTCTCACCACACAGGTGGCCCACTTCCCCCCAGAAGACCCACGGTGTCTCTCCTTGGGCATGGAGAGGCAAGGGTTAAATAAAGAAGTGTTTTGACTTTGTAGTATGTACACAGACTGAGCATCTCTAATCCTGTAAGCTAACATGCGAACTCCTCCATGGATCTGCGAGCATTTCACGTTACAAACGTTTAGATTAGGGATATCCAACTAGGAGAGCATCTGGGCCCAAGCAGCTCAAATAAGGTACCTTTCCCTTTCGAGGGTAAACGGGAAGGCTTGGTTTTGCCATCCTAACTTACGTCT
This sequence comes from Perognathus longimembris pacificus, assembly GCF_023159225.1. Classification (NCBI taxonomy): domain Eukaryota; kingdom Metazoa; phylum Chordata; class Mammalia; order Rodentia; family Heteromyidae; genus Perognathus; species Perognathus longimembris. Next base: position 7,603,327 of record NC_063166.1, read on the forward strand.
TGTATTCCTAATCTATTATAAGAAATGTGTTCATAAGTTGACTTTACAAGTCAACAAATAGGCGAACCGGGTCCACTCAAGCACATTCATTACTTTTATGCGCCTTGTTTGTGGGCTTAAAAAAGTGAGTACGGAGCTGGGCGCCGGTGGCAAACACCTGTAATCCGAGCTACTCGAGAGGCTGAGATTGGAGGATCGCAGTTGGTTCAAAACCAGCCTGGGCAGGAAAGCCCGTGAGACTCTTAGTCCAACTAACTACCAGAAAACTGGAAGCGGCACTGTGGCTCAAAGACTTGTGTATGTGCCAGTCCTCTGGCTTGAACTCGAGGCTTGGATGCTGCCACTGAGCTTTTGTGCTCAGGGCTAGCATTCTACCACTTGAGCCACGGCTCCATTTTTTTTTTTGCTTTTTTTAGTATTTGATAACCTATAATTAAATACTCCATAAAGCTTGCTTACTGCAACTGTTGTAGCTGATTGTGAGTCTAGAAGAGACTCAGGGGCTTTCTGCCGAGCAGCTGGGATTACAATCGTGAGCCACTGGCATTGGGCTTAATTTGTGAGGCTCTTATGGCTAATTAACCAGCAAAACGCTATAGTAAAAGCATGAATTAAGTAGTAGAGCAGCAGCCATGAGCAAGTAAGCCAACCCAGAGAGCAAGGCCCCGTGAAGCCCTGAGTCTCTGTCCTGGTTCAGGCACACACAGATTTCTGGAACGATACCCAAGGATGTAATTAATTCATAGAAGGGGCTTCTTGTGTGGCGGGAGTGGACATAGGAATAGATTTGGGAAGAGGAGGATTTTCATTGTACTCCAAGTGGATTTTTTCCCCCACCAATATTTATTAGAGGATTTTATTGTAGTATTTCCATATATGCATACAAATCACCTTTTTATTTTTTTTTAGAAACTAGCTGTAGAAATCTGTTGATTACCACCTATAATTAAGTATTCCACAAAGCTGATGGTGAGTGTGCTCTTCTGGCAGGTGAAGTCCAAGACGGTGGCTCAGTGCGTGGAATACTACTATACCTGGAAGAAGATAATGCGGCTAGGGAGGAAGCACAGGACACGGCTGGTGGAGGTCATCGAGGACTGCATGGTGAGTCCAGCTACTAAGTCAGCGCTTGTGCTGGCCCCCGGCACCGCAGGCTAGGAAGTGACTGGTATGGTTTTCACTTTGCTCGAGGCAGCACAGAGCTGGACGGAGGCCCTGCGCCACAGTCGTGGTACAGTATAGGGAGAAGGAAGGCCTCTCCCAGTGTGGTTACAGGTTGCAGGGTGGGTGGCTTGTGTAGAGAAACAAGGTGACCATTGTCCTGGCCTACTGGAATCTTCCTTCCTGTTCCCTCCATGTCACAGATACTACTGGCCTTAGGACAGAACATGCCTCCGAAAGATAAAGAGCCCCGGGAGGGCTGGGGATATGGCCTAGTGGCAAGAGTGTTCGCCTCGTATACATGAAGCCCTGGGTTCGATTCCCCAGCACCACATACGTAGAAAATGGCCAGAAGTGGCGCTGTGGCTCAAGTGGCAGAGTGCTAGCCTTGAGCAAAAAGAAGCCAGGGACAGTGCTCAGGCCCTGAGTCCAAGGCCCAGGACTGGCCAAACAAAAACAAGCAAACAAAAAAATAAGAGCCCCGGGAATACTTAGGTATTGAGGAACTGGGGAACCATGTGTGGGTGAGTCCAGCCGTGGTATCGCAGCTTGCTTACAGACAGGCTATAGTCATTTGCATATTAAGATGAAGGCCAGGCCAGGAATGGTGGCTCACGCCTGTAATCCTAGTTACTCAGAATACTGAGATCTGAGGATCCCAATTTGTAGCCAGTCCAGGCAATCGAAAGACTTGTATCTCCAATTAATCAGCAAAAAGTCAAAAATGGAGGTGTGGTTCAAGTGGTAAAGCACCTAGAGTAGAAAAAGTTCAGGAAAAATATCCGCGGCCTAAATTCAAGTCGCAGTACCAGCACATGTCCACACAAAGTAAAAGAAATCATGTTGGTCTTGGGAGACCTAGGACCTCACTCCTTGCTTTATCAGTAAACAGAGTGCCGACCTTGACAGGGAAAGGCTGAGCAAGAGCAGGAGGCCCTGAGTTCAAGCCTCAGTACTAGAAAAAATAAGGAAAATCCTTTGAATTCTGGAATGTTCTGGGCTATGTCCATTCTGTGTTTTCGAAAGGAGGTAAAATCAGAGGTCACGTGCTGTCTCTTGGGTGTTACCAAGGGCCAAAGGCAGTGACTAGAGCAGTACCACACTGTACTCAATATATGCTCATGGAAATGAGTGAACACTTTTTTTTTTTTAAACAAGAGCACAGGTTTCCTTTATTTAACTTTCACTAGATTCAGTTCTGGCGGGGGACAGCATCACGCAGACTCTGTGTCCGATGGCCTTAGCGGGAAGGTTGCTTTGGAGTTTGGCACAGACCATGCCACTGTTTCTGTGAGCAGGAGTTACCTCTCCCCAGATTTCTCTGGTTTTGTCGGGTTCACCACCAGGAGCCACTGTGTAGTTTTTTGCTTTGTCTGCATAATCACATCCCCTGCCCTAGGAAAGCGGCATCACTCGGGCGTAAACCCCTTCAGTTTTAAGGAGAGCCGTGCGCTCCCTTTGGTTCCCGCACTTAGAGCCAGCAGAGCCGGCCTTGCGCCACGGCCTTCCGGACGTCCCGCCTTTTCCAAGTCCTGTTCCCAGCAGGCCTCCAGGCTCCAAGATGGCGGAGAGAGCAAGAGAACACTTAACACTTTCCTAAGGCCGGAGCGGCCGCACGCTGTCATTCACGAGCTCATATGTGAGAGATGACTCAGACCCACAAAAACAGGAACATCTTGACTCAAGGCCCCCACGGTGGCTCCCAGCTCCCCTGGGCACTGTGGCCACGGTCTTCTGGGCGCGGGAAGACTGGCAGAAATGGGGGGTCAGAGGACGGCACAGAAAGCACAGTGCTAGGATGTGGTCCTGCGCGTTGCCCTCTGGGCTGCCCAGGATGCTAGAGCAGCGTTCCTCATCATGTGTGGCCCAAGTGTGTGTCATGGAAGAGATAGGGCTCCCCCTTCCCCCCGAGTGGGGCGCAGTAGTGAGGCGCAGTCTGTGGAAGCGGTCCATGCCACACACAAGCCACTCGTTCCCATGGCCGGGGCCGAGAGATGACCAGAGTTCACTGCCGACATTGCTGCAGCACCAGGAGGGAAGGAGACTGAGATTTCAAATTCAGAAAGGCCAAGTTTCATATCTCAGCTTCTTTATCCGCAATGTCACTTTAAGAATGCTGCTTCTAGGGCTGGGAATATGGCCTAGTGGCAAGAGTGCTTGCCTCCTACACATTTAGCTCTCGGTTCCATTCCCCAGCACCACATATATGGAAAATGGCCAGAAGTGGCGCTGTGGCTCAAGTGGCAGAGTGCTAGCCTTGAGCGGGAAGAAGCCAGGGACAGTGCTCAGGCCCTGAGTCCAAGGCCCAGGACTGGCCAAAAAGAAAGGGGGGGCGGGCTGGGGATATGGCCTAGTGGCAAGAGTGCTTGCCTCATATACATGAAGCCCTGGGTTCAGTTCCCCAGCACCACATATACAGAAAACTGCCAGAAGTGGTGCTGTGGCTCAAGTGGTAGAGTGCTAGCCTTGAGCAAAAAGGAAGCCAGGGACAGTGCTCAGGCCCTGAGTCCAAGCCCCAGGACTGGCCAAAAAAAAAAAAAAAAAAAAAAGAATGCTGCTTCTCTGGCCAATCTCCCATTTATTTTTAAAAGAAATTTATGACTGAACACAGGTGGCTCACCCTGTGATGCAAATACAATTCAAAGCCACGTGGGGTAGGAAAATCTGCAAGAGGGTGGGAATGTGGCTTAGTGGTAGACTACTTGCCTAGCATGCATGAAGCCCTGGGTTCGATTCCTTAGTACCAGAAAAGGCCAGAAGTGGCACTGTTGGCTCAAGTGGTAGAGTGCTAGCCGTGAGCACAGAGAGGCTCAGGGACAGAGCTCAGGCCCTGAGTTCAAGCTCCAGGACCGCCAAAAAAAGAAAAGGAAAAGAAAATCTGTAAGACCCCAATCTCCAGTTAACTGGCAAAATGCTGGAAATGGAAATCTGTATGGGTTGAGTGGTGGAGCCAGTCTTGAGCAAGGGATGGGGGGGGGGGGGTGGAAACGACAGGGACAGGGATCAGGGCCCTGAGTTCAAAACCCAGTACTGATTTAAAAACTTAAAAAAAACAACAGTACTGATACCAAAAGAATAAAAAGAAAGGAAGGAAATTAACATATAGTGATGAGAACTAGAACTATGTATGATTCATACCATGTATTCAATAAATTGTTGTTACCATTGTGACTGGAACACTTAAGTTTGTATCTTTGGAGTCAGTTTGGGGTTGTTGAATGTATTTAATGCCACAGTTTGTCTGGGTGTGAACTGTACTTTCTTTTCTGAGCAATAAAAATATCCTCCTCAAGATACCATTCAAGGTTTGGGCACCTACAGCCTCTACCCACTTTCCACGCATCTCGGAATCTTAGTAAATGTATTTCACAATATATCATAAAATGGCTAACTTGTTGCTACAGAGTTCTGCACGTTAAGATTTTGGTCCTCTATCTTTGTATCTCTTAGTCACTTTGGTGAGCCATATGGTTGGATGATAAATCATTTTGTCAACTCATCTAGATTTGCCAGTTGAAATAAAACACGTCTAAATTCCTGAGGCTTACATAATCACAGGACAGTGGAAACCAGTCTAATTTTATGGCTACAGAAATGGCTTTTGAATTTTTTTCAGCCAAAGAATGGCATTGTAAGAAAGCTGTGATTATAATAAGGACCATGAAACGAATGCCATTGTCATTAAAAGTCACTCTGTAGCTAATTTTTTATTATTACTACTTAATGAATTTTTGTGCAGGTACTGAGGCTTGAGCTCAGGGCTGGGGTGCGGTCCCTTGAGCTTTTTCACTCAAAGCTGGCTCTCTACCATGTGAACCTACATCCACTTCTGGCCTTTTTGCAGGTTAACTGGAGATAAAAGTCTCATGGACTTTCCTAGCCAGGCTGGCATTGACCCACAGTCCTCAGATCTCAGCCTTCTGAGTAGCTAGGATTACAGGTGTGAGCCACTGGCGCCCAACTGTGTAGTTCATCTTAAATGAACTACATTTAATACGTAAGCTTATAAAGTCTCACTTGTACAAAGAAAGGTGGAAAACCCTCAGCTTTTGATGTAAAGTGGTTTTCCCTGAACCTGATTTTGGAAGATGATGGATTTGTACTGGATGAGACCATCTAAGCGAAAACAACCTATTTATGTTCTATTTTAGCAAGAGGCCTGGGCTTATGTCATAAACGATTCTATAAAAATGTATTGGGGGGGCTGGGAATATGGCCTAGTGGCAAGAGTGCTTGTATACACGAGGCCCTGGGTTCGATTCCCCAAGCACCACATATACAGAAAATGGCCAGAAGTGGCACTGTGGCTCAAGTGGCAGAGTGCTAGCCTTGAGCAAGAAGAAGCCAGGGACAGTGTTCAGGCCCTGAGTCCAAGGCCCAGAACTGGCAAAAAAAAAAAAAAAAAAAACGATCTATTGGGGCTGGGGATATGGCCTAGTGGCAAGAGCACTTGCCTCGTATACTTGAAGCTCTGGGTTCGATTCCCCAGCACCGGGGCTGGGGATATGGCCTAGTGGCAAGAGTGCTTGCCTCGTATACATGAGGCCCTAGGTTCGATTCCCCAGCACCACATATACAGAAAATGGCCAGAAGTGGCGCTGTGACTCAAGTGGCAGAGTGCTAGCTTTGAGCAAAAAGAAGCCAGGGACAGTGCTCAGGCCCTGAGTTCAAGGCCCAGGACTGGCAAAAAAAAAAAATGTATTGGGGCTGGGCGCCAGTGGCTCGTACCTATAATCCTAGCTACTCAGGAGGCTGAGATCTGAGGATCACGGTTCAAAGCCAGCTCTGGCAGGAAAGTCCATGAGACTCTTATCACGAATTAACCACCAGCAAACCAGAAGTGGTGCTGTGGCTCAAGTGGTAAAGCACTAGCTTTGAGCTGGACAGGGACAGCACCAGGCCCAGAGTTCAAGCCCTATAACTGACCAAAAAAAAGAGTATTGGGGAAGGCTGGGGGGTAGAGTGCTGGCCTAGCATGCATGAAGTCCTGCGTTCGATTCCTCAGAGTCACATAAATAGAAAAGGCCAGAAGTGGCGCTGTCCCTCAAATGGTAGACTGCTAGCTTTGAGCAAGAGAAGGTCAGGGACAGAATCTAGGCCCTGCGTTCAGACCCTAAGGCTGGCAAAAAAGAAAAAAAGTTTTGGGAACTGGGCACTGGTGGCACAGGGGGAGGAGGGCAGATCGCACGGACAGACGCTACTCAGGATGCTAACTAAGCAGGAGGCTGAGCGAGTTCCTTCCAGTGGTGACGCTCAGTCGTCCTAGTAGCAATATGGCTGCCTAGGCCAGCAGCTAGTGATCAACACAGGGCCTCACCTGTGTCTTCTTCCAAGTGCATCTCCCCCCTTCCTCAGCGCCGTCTCCCCATTACACACCACAAGCTTTAGGGGTGGGGGGAGTGTCACCTGTCCCCAGAGGTGAATATGAGCAAGAAAGAAAATATTCTTGAACCAGGTCATTGGTGGCTCACGCCTGTAATCCTAGCTACTCAGGAGGCTGAGATCTGAGGATCGCGGTTCAAAGCCAGTCGGGGCAGGAAAGTTCTTGAGAGTCTTATTGCCAGTTAATCACAGAAAAAGCCCAGAAGTGGCTTGAGTAGAGTGCTAGGAAAGATCCTCAGGAACAATGCCCAGGCCCAGATTTCAAGTCCCAGCACCAGCAAAACAGGGAGGGAGGGAGGGAGGGAGGGAGGGAGGGAGGGAGGGTAGTAGCCTACATCAGAGTTCATTGAAGTCTTCCAGTATCATAATCATGATTAGAATTCTTGTAGATACATTTTGTAGATAATTTTTTTTTTTTTTTGGCCAGTCCTGGGCCTTGGACTCAGGGCCTGAGCACTGTCCCTGGCTTCTTTTTGCTCAAGGCTAGCACTCTGCCACTTGAGCCACAGCGCCGCTTCTGGCCGTTTTCTGTATATGTGGTGCTGGGGAATCGAACCTAGGGCCTCGTGTATCCGAGGCAGGCACTCTTGCCACTAGGCTATATCCCCAGCCTAGAATTCTTAATTAATCTACTAGAACTGAAGTCTATGTCTTAAATACATCTTATTAATACAGCATCTCAAATATGCATATATGGGGCACTACCTATAAACAGTACTGATAATGTTAAATGCCTCTCTCTCCCCCACCTTCCCCTACCTCCCCCAAATCCAAACTAGAGAGAGAAAGCTTGTGGTTTCTAGATCCCAAAGAAAGTTCCACTACTCTCAGAAAAACCCCCACAATTTCCCCCCTTGGAAAATTCTTGCCCTGGGCTCTAAGAATCATTGGCTGACCCAGAGTGGCCTGGCCCCGGAGAAATGCACACCGAAGCCCGCCTGTGTGCAAAGAGAGGCTGGCAGAGACAAATGGGCTGTCAGGAGCCGAGGCCGTGGACATTTCCTTCCACGTCTCGCTTGTGGAACAGAAGGCTGGTTGACAGCCTATTCCATGACAATGGAAACGTGATAGTGCTCTGTAGACTGTAAAATAGAAGCTGAAGAGACTGTAAGATAGAATCGCCTTTCCTTGCTTCTCAACCCGGGCAGCCCTCACCCCGCGCCATAAGGATGGACAGACAGAATTAAGTGGTTGTTACACAAGAGGTAGGACAAAGGCCTTCTCAACCCTGTATTCCAGCCCAGCCAGGGCACCTACTGAAGTCTTCCAGTACAATAATCATGATTAATTAATAATCACGATTAATCACACTGCCATTTTATGAACCTTGAGAAGGGCAGAGACTTCATACTTAATTTGCCACAGACTAGCTGAGAAGGTAATTATTCATGGTGTTTTGTTTTGTGCCAGTACTGGGTCTTGAACTTAGGGCCTTCTATTCTCATTTGGCTTTTTTGCTTAAGGCTGGTGCTGTGCCACCTAAGCCAACACCTCCACTTCCAGCTTTTTTTGCTGATTAATTGGAGATGAGTCTCCTACACTTTTCTGCCCAGGCTGGCTTTGAACTGTGATTCTCCAATCTCAGCCTCCTATATAGTTAGGATTATGGGTGTGAACCACTAGTTCCCAGCTCAGGATCCTTTTTCTATAAGCCTTTGGAAAGAGAAAAAAACTGAACCACAGAATACATAGCTTTCTCTGAGCCTGTGGTCAGAAAAAAAAACTCCGACTAAAATAAAAGGGGGGCTGGGAATATGGCCTAGTGGTAAGAGTGCTTGCCTTGTATACATGAAGCCCTGGGTTCGATTCCCTAGCACCACATATATAGAAAAGGCCCGAAGTGGCGCTGTGGCTCAAGTGGCAGAGTGCTAGCCTTGAGCAAAAACAAGCCAGGGACAGTGCTCAGGCCATGAGTCCAAGCCCCAGGACTGGCAAAAATAATAATAATAATAATAATTTTGCCAGTAAAATTGTAAATAAAGACCATCATACATTAAAAAAATAAAATAAAATAAAGCACCATTTCTCCTCCATCTTCTCTCCTTTCTATTCTGTTGCTGACGGCAGAGCCGAGTGCTCAACTACACATGGGTTCCGCAGAAGGGCAAGTCAAGAATCTTGCATAGAAGTATACTATACATGCCTGTAAGCCAGCGGGAGCCTGTGGCTCACGCCTGTAATCCTAACTACTCCTGAGGATCCTGGTTCAAAGCCAGCCCAGGCAGGAAAGATCATGAGAGTCTCACCTCCGACTAAACGCAAAAAGCCTGAAGTGGTGCTGTCGTTCATGTGGTAGAGCGCTGGCCTTTAGCACGAAAGCTCAGGGACAGCGCCCAGGCCCTGAGTTCAAGCCCCAGAACCAGAACAAAAAATTAAAATAAAAGACCTGAAAATCTAATCATTCTGGGTCCCTAGCCTGGGGACGATCAGGAGGTGGCCACAGTGTTTGCAGTCTTTGAAGCTCCTCTAGCTGCCCTATCCAGCTCAAACTCTGCTTGGGAACAGGGCAGTCTTCAGGTTGTAATCACTTGTCACATCCAGTACTATCAAAAAATGGTGAAGAATTTTCATACACAGAAATATCTCCTCTCTGGCTTCGCATATCTCTGTATAAGGAATGAGGGTACAAACAGGGAGACTTCCTTGAATGCCGAATTCTAGGCACCAAGTGCGGTGGCACATGCCTGTAATCCTAGCTACACAGGAGGCAGAGATCTGAGGATCTTGGTTTGAAGCCAGCCAGGGCAGCAAAGTCTAGAAGACTTGCCTCCAATTAACCAGCCAAAAGCCAGAAGTGGAGCTGTGGCTCAAGTGGCAAAGTACCATCCTTGAATTTAAAAAGCTGAGAGGGGGGAGGGAGGGGGGCATGAGGGACAAGGCAACAAACAGTACAAGAAATGTATCCAATGCCCAACGTATGATACTGTAACCTCTCTGTACGTCAGTTTGATAATAAAAATTTGAGAAAAAAAAAAAAAAAGCTGAGAGTACGAGCCCTGAGTTCAAGCCCCAGTACTGGCACACACGCACACACACATCACCATCATCACCACCACCACCACCACCATCGTCGTCATCATCATCATCATCATCCAGGCCTCCAGGGACTGTCCTTTCAGGGCCTGGACCCACAGGTTCCCTCAGTTTCCCAGAGCCAACCTTCCCCGAGCTCTAGCCTGTGGCTTCTGTTCGCCTAAAGCTGTCCTTGCTTTTCTTACCACTAGACGAGTGAAGAGGAAGAAGAGGTGGAGGAGGAGGAGGAGGACCTGGAAGAAGATAGGAAATCACCCAAAGAGGAGGAGAGTGAAGTGCCCAAGTCCCCGGAGCCCCCACCAGCGCCTGTCCCGCCTGCCACGGAGGGGCCGGCCCTGCAGGCCCTCGGCCAGCCCTCGGGCTCCTTCATCTGTGAGATGCCCAACTGTGGGGCTGTAAGTGTCTCTTGTCTGGGTCTCTGGGGCTACTGAGGGCCCCGCGGCTGGGATGGCGCATGCGCCTAAGGGAGCACCTGCAACAGTGGGTGGTTGCCAGAGGTCGCTCCCTAGCCATCGTTTCCTTAGTCATTGGGCCAATAGTGTACGTACAGCCCAAGCCTGATGCCGCGTGCTAACGCGTAGGCAAGATCCCCAGAGTCGGGTGTGGCCGCACACCTGTAATTCCAGCTGTTGGGAGGTGAGGCCCTGTGAGCCAGACCTCCCTTTACAACATAATTACCACAGCTGGCAGCCTTGCTGTCGACAAGGCTTTGCATATCCTATTCTAGAAAGTGTTACTAATTCAAATGTCACTAATTTGACATTTGAGAACTTTGTTACAAACATTTAGCTAACTGTTTGTCTCTGTACTCTGTGGAGGCGGACAGATTTACTAAGCAAACTAATCATGTAAACAAGCCTGAAAGCTGTGCAACCATAGCTTCAGGACTGAAGAAGGCCTTCCAGAGTCTGCACGGCCTAGTCCAAGGCTCTGTGTGCCTTGTAAAGAACTGTGGTCTCTGGCTGGGAAGGTGGCTTAGTGGCAGAGTGCTTGCCTAGCATGCACAAAGGCCTGGGTTCAATTCCTCAGCACCACATAAACAGAAAAAGCCAGAAGTGGTGCTGTGGCTCAAGTGGTCACGCCCCAGGACTGGCCAAAAACAAAACAAAACTGTGGTCTCTCAGTAGTCTGCCTGTCCCCAACTTGTCCCAAATTATGTCTCTTAAAACCAGGTGTAGATGGGTACTAGAGGTATTACCCCCACAGAAAAATGCTGTTCCTGGGAGCTGGAGCTAGAGCTTGGTGCTATTGTTCCTGTCTAGCAGGCATATAGTCCTGGGTTCAATCCCTAGCACTAAAAAGAATGCTGCCTCCTACATAAGAATCCCATTGTTTCAAATTAGCGTTCTTATCTGCTTGTCTAATATAGGACTGTACTGAATGCTATTTATTGAATCTCATTGAATGGGTCATTTAGATGAAGAAAGCAACAAGCTTTAAAATATTTATATCCTAAAGCAGAAATTCATTTGTTTTACATTGGAGGGAAAAAAATGAGAAAGCTTTAAAATAAAAGAAACAAGATGTATACATTTTGCATTCACCTTCAAGAGGCCATAGAAATTGGTAGCGTGTTTCTGTCTCGGGTGTTTAATGGCCTGGCCCGGTCCGCGTTCCTGTGCCATGTGCCGTAGGAGCTTCAGCGGAGGAATGATTAAGATGTGAATTTAAATGACAGCATTTCTGGGTGAATTTGTTTAGAAATTGGATGTTTCCTCCATTCATAGTTGTAATGTGCAGTACTTTTTTTTTTAACTGAGTGGAAAGTCAATCTTTGACTTTGCCCAATCAGAAATGCTGAGCAAGATAAATAGTCTCAATCACTTTGCAAATTCAGAGGGAGAAAAGCATACTGCTTTTATTCCTTGCCTAACAATGAAGACTAGAAATTGCTAAATCCATGATAGATTGGGTTCCCCCCCCCCCGTGTGACTTATAAACAAAGCTCACAAACTGAATACAAAGCAGCCCCTAAACTTATCAAACAGGGGCTCTTGGAATTCAGGGGTGTGCATTGCATTATATTCCTTAGCACAGCAGTTCTGCACTGGGGTAATCTGTTCTCTCCCACCAAGAATGCTGGCCCCGTGTGTGGAGATGCCCGGTCAGGCTGAGAAGATTCCCCTGGTATCTGATGAATCAGACACTTTTTGACGTACTGTAGAGCACAGGGCAGCCCACAGCCGAGAGTCATGGTCCTAGCTGTGGCCCACCTCTGAAATTCCAGCAGGAGATGTGAACATGGGAACAACTTTTATTCCTGAGATATCCTCACTGTGGTTGATTTTATATAGTGTTTAGATGATCAAGCACGTTGTCTCATTAACAACATATGTATGTCACTAAGAGCGTTTGGCAACCTGATCTATTTATAAATTTCGAATCTTGGCTACCAATAACTACTCCATCTGCTATTTTTCACCACTGCACTTCACTGTGTACCTGCTAATTTATATTTACATGCAAAGTGGACACAGGAGCCCATGTGCTTCCAAAATCTGTCATTCAAAAGTGGAGTCACCAAAAGTCAATAAATAAATAGGGAAAGACTCATGCAGACGTAAACGTCCGCCATGCGAAGGCTGCCTAAGCAACCTTGCTTTGCGGCGGTGTTTGAAACACTGCCGAGCTCCTTCTCTTTTGTGTGAAGGTTTGAGGATCTTTCCCATGTGACTCCGTGGTTGCCCGCTGGCCCGCCTAGCAGCTCAGGCGCAGCGCTCCCTGGCATGCGAGGCCAGTCCTGTAGAAACCCCCTGCACCAGGTCACGCCTGTAATCCTAGCTCCTCAGGAGGCGAAGGTGTGAGGAATCCAT